>NC_132915.1:73136780-73444947 GCF_047675955.1 Chlorocebus sabaeus | reverse complement strand
CAGCAGGACTCCAGGGGAAAACCATCTCCCTTCTGGGTCTCCCATCTGTTGTGAGCCACTTCTACTCAACAAAACCTTACATTCATTCTCCAAGGCCACGTGTGATCCAATTCTTCCGGTCCACCAAAGCAAGAAACCCCAGGATACAGAAATCCCTCTGTCCTTGTGACAAGGAAGAAGGTCTAATTGAGCTGGTTAACACAAGCCGCCTATAGATGGCACGTCAAAAGAGCACCCTGTAACACACGCCCACTGGGGCTTCACCTGTCAACATTTACGCCTAGACACTGCCTTGGGGTTGGAGCCCCACACCCTGCCCTTCTGTATGCTCCCCTAGAGGTCTGAGCAGTGGGGCACTGATGAGGCGAGCCACTCCCCCATCGCATGCCCGGCAAAGGGGGATGAGGGAACCTTTCCTGTTTCATTTACTATTGTGAATAGTGCTGCAATGAACATTCACGTGCCTGTATCTTTACAGAACAATGATATTTATATTCCTCTGGGTATATAATCAGTAAAGGAATTGCTGGGTCAAAAAGTAATTCTGTTTTTAGCTCTTTGAAGAATCACCATACTGCTGTCCACAATGGTTGAACTAACTGACACTCCCACCAACAGAGTGTAAGTGTCCCCTTTATCTTTGCGACCTCTCTAGAATCTGCTTTTTTACTTTCTTATAGTAGCCATTCTGACTAGTGTAAGATGACATCTCATTGTGGTTTTGATTTGCATTTCTCTAATAATCAGTGAGCTTTTATTCATATGCTTGTTGACTGCATGTATGTCTTAAGAAGTGTCTGCCCATGTCCTTTGCCCACTTTTTTTTTTTTTTTTTTTTTTTTTTTTTTGAGACAGAGTCTCGTTCTGTCGCCCAGGCTGGAGTGCAGTGGCCGGATCTTCTCAGCTCACTGCAAGCTCCGCCTCCCGGGTTTACGCCATGCTCCTGCCTCAGCCTCCCGAGTAGCTGGGACTACAGGCGCCCGCCACCTCGCCCGGCTAGTTTTTTGTATTTTTTAGTAGAAACGGGGTTTCACCGTATTAGCCAGGATGATCTCGATCTCCTGACCTTGTGATCCACCCGTCTCGGCCTCCCAAAGTGATGGGATTACAGGCTTGAGCCACCGCGCCCGGCCAATGGTGGTGTTTACCTCGCTTAACAATATTTTATTTATTTATTTATTTTTTGAGATGGAGTCTCGCTCTGTCGCCCAGGCTGGAGTGCAGTGGCACAATCTCTGATGACTGCAACCTCCGCCTCCCGGGTTCAAGCGATTCTCCCTGCCTTAGTTTCCCGAGTAGCTGGGATTACAGGCGCCCACCACCACGCCCTACTAATTTTTGTATTTTTCAGTAGAGACGGGGTTTCCCCATGTTGGCCAGGCTGGTCCTGGACTCCTGACCTCAAGTGATCTGCCCCGCTCGGTCTCCCAAAGAGCTGGGATTACAGGCGTGAGCCACTGCGCCTGGCCAATGATATGTATTTTGAGTCTGCTGATTCATGAACCTGATTGGTATGTTTTTGTATTCATTTAGATATTTGATTTCTCTCAACAAGGTTGTGTAGTTTTCAGTGCACAGATCTGATAGATACTTTTTTGTATTTATCCATAAGTATTTTATATTTCATATTTTTGTTGGTTTGCATTTAATGTCAATTTACAATTGTTCATTATTAGAATATAGAATTACAATTTTTTGTGTGTACAACCTTGTATTCTGCCTGCTAAATTCAATGAGTTTTATTTTTTGTATGTGTAGATTCCTTAGGACTGTCTAAATATATAATTATGTTGCTTAAAATAACTTTTTCTAATCTGTATGTTTTTATTATCTTTTCTAGTGCCACTGTAAATACTTAGACTGCCAGGCTAATTTGATCCTGATCTTTTGGGGAAAGCTTTCAGTCTTTACCATCATGTATGATGTTAGGTGTAGGTTTCATATATTTGCCCCTTATAAATTTGAGTTAATATCCTTATATTATTACCAGTTTCTCTTTGTTTTTTTTTGTTTTTTTTTTTTAGATGGAGTTTCACTGTCCCCAGACTGGAGTGCAGTGGTGTGATCTCGGCTCTCTGCAACCTCTGCCTCCCAGGTTCAAGTGATTCTCCTGCCTCAGCCTCCCGAGTAGCTGGGGCTACAGGCACGCACACCCATGCCTGGCTAATTTTTGTATTTTTAGTAGAGACGGGGTTTTACCATGTTGGCCAGGATGGTCTCCATCTCCTGACCTCGTGATCCGCTTGTCTCGGCATCCCAAAGTGCTAGGATTGCAGGTGTGAGCTACCACGCCCTGCTATCATTACCAGTTTTTAAAGAATGTTTGCCATTTATGAGGGTTGAAAATTTTGTCAATGTTACTTCTGCATCCATTGAAATAATCATATCTTTTTTATTATTTATGTGTTCATATGATGAACTGCATTAATCTATTTTTGAATACTGAATATTTCATTTCTGGGAAAAAACACACATATGGTCATGATGTATAATCATATATATATAAAATCACTTAATATTTTGTTAAAAATGTTGGTATTTATATTGATGAGTACCAGCCTCTAGTTTTCTTTTTTTTTTTTTTTTTTTTGCTTTATTATTAAGGATAATGCTGGTTTCAAGGAATGAGTTTAAAAGTCTTCCTGCCTCATCTAATATTTGTGATAAATAGTAGAGAATTTGTTATATTTCTTCTTTAAATTGGTTTAGTATTTACTAGCGTTCTTTACTAGTGATTTATTTTTAGTGAGAATTTTAATTACAGGTTCATAAGCTTTGAGAAATACTGGTTGTTCGGAGGATCTAGTTATGATTGGAACAGTTTTGTAATCTTTTATTTTTGAAGAATTCATAAATTTTGTGTTGTTTATATGCTGGCTTAACCTTTTCATGACGTTCTCTCATTGACTGTAATTGAGTCTAGTATTTTCAATGATATTCTTCTTTAATCCCTAATAAATCTGGCTAGAGTTGTATCCATTATATTGACCATTACAAAATAGCTATTGATTTCATTGATTTATCTATTTGTCCAGTTTATATTTTATTAGTTTTTGCTCTTATGTTTATAATCATTCTTTTACTTTGTTTTTAAATTGTTTTTATTTTTCTAGTTTTGTATAGAACTTAGATCAATATTCATAAGTGATATTTACCTATTATTTTTGTACTATCTTTGTCATTTAATGTAGCAAATTTATATTTTGTCTATAAAATGAATTTGGAATTTTTTGCAATGGTCTGAAGTTATTTAGAAGTAATACTACCTCTTCCTCAAAGATTTGTTGAATGTCTCTGTAAAACCATCTAGCACTAAGTGCTTTTCAATGAAGTATCTGCTGTATAACTTTATATATTTCCATGGATGTACAAATTGGTCTCTTTAATCCTCTGTTGTGATTTATTTTGGAAAAATATATTTGCCTAGCAAGTTATTCTGTTCATCTAGGTTTTCACATTTGTATAGTAGTATACCAAGTAGTAACTTATGGTTTTTAAAATTTCTTATGTGTGGATATTTATTTTTCATTTTTTAAATTTTTTTATATTGGTGCTTTCTCTCCCTTTATTAATCAAATTAGTTACTCATTTGTCTCCTTTGTTCAGAGAACCATGGTTTCATTTATAATATGATCTACTACTTTTCTGTTATTTGCTTTTTTGTTCTCCAACATGTATTATTTTCTTTATTGTGTTTTCTTTTTAATCACTTTTTTTCTAGCATTTTTAGTTAGGAATCTAAGGTCACTGCTTAAAATGTGTGACATTAGTTGGGTATTTTTTTATCATTATTTTCAGAAATTTTTATTTTTCATTTTAAAGTTAAAAATGACTCTATTTCAACTTATTTTTTTCCTTTCATTGAATCAACTCTGATTGTATTTAATCCCATTTTTTGTAAATATTTGATCCAAATTCACTCTTAATTTTTGAACTTTTGTATTCCATTTTTGTTTAACATTTGTTTATGCTTGTTTGAGGATTTAGAAAGGTGTGCCACAATTGCCTTCCATTTTGAAGTTCTTTTGTTGTGAAAATCTTTATAATCAGTCTATTTTTATTCTCTCTATACTTAATATAGTAGCTTTATGCAAAGTTAGTCTGAGGTTGTTCTATTTCTTGGTGTTTCATGAAGTCTTTCTAATTTAAGAGCACATACCTTGTTTGCTCCATTTAGTTAATGTAGTTTCTTCAATGGTGAGATTACTAACAGTGGTGGTGGGGAAAAAAGAGGGGTTAGAATATCTTACAGTGTTTCCTTAGTCTAGCAGGGCTTCATTTTTCACCTTTTAAATGTCTTTTTTTTTTTTCTCGTCATTGTCATGTCTCCAATGGGCATACTTTTCTTTATATATCTCATTTTCTACCAGAAGTAATGATTCTCTAAGGGTGCCACTTGATTTACATCCCTTTTATGTAGCTACTAGGTTGGTGCAAAAGTAATCGTGGTTTGGCACCATTAATTTTAAATCATTATAGCTAGGCTCAAATACATCTTTGTTAATCAAAATAAGAACCGTTACAATCAACACATTTTTCATCAATGAGAAATAAGTTTGTTTATTTGTAGCATAAAAATCCATGCTTCAGGATTCGACAAACTCTTGGAAAGCATTTCCAGCATCCTGCTGGTTGTGGAAGGGTTTTCCCTGTCAAGATGGCTGAAGATGCTAGCGCGTTGGTAAGAGGTCAGGTGAATATGGCAGATGAGGCAAAACTTCACAGCCCATTTCATTCAATATTTGAAGGGTTGGTTGTGAGACGTGCAGTCGGGTGTTATCGTGGAGAATCGGGTCCTTTTTGCTGACCAATACCCGCTGCAGGCATTGCAGTTTTCAGTGCATCTCATTGATTTGCTGAGCATCCTTCTCAAATGTAATGGTTTTACTGGGATTCAGAAAGCTGTAGTGGATCAGACCAGCAGTAGACCACGAAACAGTGACTGTGACCTTTTTTTGGTGCGAGTTTGGCTTTGGAGAGTGCTTTGGAGCTTGTTTGAACCACTGAGCTGGTCATTGCTGGTCGTTGTACAAAATCTATTTTTCTTTTCTTTTTTAAATTTTTTAGTTCTGGGTAACATGGGCAAGATGTGCAAGCTTGTTACACAGTTTGTCACATAAGTAAATGTGTGCCATGGTGGTTTGTTTGCACCTATCAACCCATCACCTAGGTATGAAGCCCAGCATGCATTAGCTCTTTGCCCTACTAATCCCTTCCCTCATATCCTGCGCTCCCCAAATCCACTTTTCCTCCCATGTCACAATCTGGTTGAGAAATGGTTCATTGTTATTGCACAAAATAAGAGAAGATGACCCTTCAAAGCAACAATTTCTTTTTCAATTTTCGCTCTGCTCATGAGGCACTCATTTATCAAGCTTTTTCACCTTTCCAATTTGCTTCAAATGCCAAATGACCATAGAATAGTGGACGTGGAGTCCTTGGGCAACTACTTGTGTAGTTGGAAAAGGATCAGCTTTGATGATTGCTCTCAACTGGCCATTGTTAACTTTTGATGGCAGCCACTACACTCCTCTTCAAGGCTCTCGTCTCCTCTGCAAACTTCTTGAACCACCACTGCACTGTAAGTCTGTTAGCAGTTCCTTGGCCAAATGCATTGTTGGTGTTGCACATTGTCTCCGCTGCTTTATGACCCATTTTGAACTCAAATAAGAAAATCACTCAAAATTACTTTTTGTCTAACATCACTTCCATAGTCTAAAATAAATATAAAATAAACAGCAAGTAATAAGTCATTAGCAAAGAAAAGCAAGAAATGTACATTAAAATGAAGTATAATATAACCACATTTATTTAAGAATGTATTCCAATATCAAATGGCAAATTTCAACAATGCAAAAACTGCAATTACGTTTGCACCAACCTAACAGCATTGTGAACTATGAAGTCTCAGATGTGTGTCCAAGTGTCTGGGAGTTAGTTTTAGCCTTTCTGTTGGTGACTTTCCCTGTACTTTATCTAAGTCCTTCATTCCCCTTGCCTCTTTTGCAGAGTCTCTAAGACTCTTCTCTGTCATTCTTTGCACCCACAGGATGCACTGCCAAAATTTTGTGTTTCTTTCTCTGTAAATAATTTTAATTGCTAAAATCTCTGCATCCTGCTATTGCTAAACTGTAAAGCATATGCATTCTTATTTCATATTTCTTTTTTATTTTATTTATATTATGCATATCTGGGAAGACGTGGAGAAATTCAGATTTAGGCAGCTGCTATTATCCCAGGGCAACCCTATTTATTCTTAGAGTAATTCAGCAGTGCTGAATGGTGGAATAATAGCGCAATCATAAAAGTGCAAAAGTTATCATGATTGATGATATACCTTGTTCCAAATATTTTGGAACTTTGCCTATATTTTCTACTTAATTCTTTCAATATTCTATAATAAACATCATTTATCTTTTCATTTTAAAGATGAGTAAACTCAGATTTCAGTAGTAAATGACAGACCTGATATGTCAGTGAAGCTCTACTTTTCTACAAAGTCAATGCTCCTTTGACAACATTTCAATGTACAGATAAAGTTCTTAGTTTAGCTATGTAAATGGCCTGAATAAGCTTCTTAAATGATGTTAGTTTCTAAACTTTCTGAAAATAATAGTTAAATTATAAATACTAAATTTCCCCTCTTTGGGTTGTTGAAAGGAATAAATTGATATAAATCACCTAGTTTGTTGCCCAGTAAACCATAGGCACTTAAAGAATAGCAGTTTTCAATTACTCAGTCACTGGATATAAGTTAGAATGCAGGGATCTGTGCCATGTGCTGAGCACTGGGATAAAGTGTGATGTGGTCACTGTCTGTGGTAGGTTGGGAAAAATGTACCAAACAGAATCAAAGACAAAGACAGGGAGAGTGTTAGAACAAGTAACCGAACTGAAAGGGTGGGTTTGAGAGATGCAATTGCAACAAACCTAGGAAAATCAAACAAGAATGAAGATCACAAGCATAAGGCAGAAACTGTAGACTAGTTGCTTCTGCCTTTGTGTGACAAAACCTGGAACTCAATGTTCAGGAGTCCTATTTGGTTCCATTACTGAGGAGTGACTAAGAAGTTTTCCTCTTTTATTTTTCAATTAAACTTGATGGGAATGTATAACTTCAGTTAAGGGACCTCATAGATTTCAGGAATTTCATTTAATATATTCACCGTGGCAATAATTCAATGCCAGTACACATCACATGTTAACAATCCATGAAAGCCAATGTGATTTGTGTTCCCTTTAGATAACTGGTTTAATTCATAGCTTATAATTTTTAAAGATAGAGGGCTACTTTTGACAGTTTAATTTTAAAACTATATTATGTACATCTTTTACGATCAACACTAAACTAGAATTGGGTATATACTGTGCATTTGTAGAAATTCAATTTTGTAATCAAGTTTCTAATTAAAGAAAACTTCTAAGAAAAGCTTATAAGAAATTAAGGTTTTGAAAAATACAATTTAATGGACTATTCGAATCTCACATTAATAAGCCTAGTGAGTTTTTAAATACATATTATCTGTGTTCCTGCATATGCCCATTTTGATCATTCCAATTAAATGTAATTAAACTGAATGATGTATATAGCTCAGCACCATCTGCCAATTCCTGATGTTGATTCACAAGTTATTAACATATCTTGAATGAAATCCAGAGGCTGTTAAAGTAAGAAGAGTACTAAAGTCAGCAAAACAAAGGTCAAATCCTGGCATACCACTTTCTCCCTTAATGAAAAAGGCAATTCACTTAATCTCTTTGATCTTTTCCATCTTATTTAAAAATAATGATACTAACAAGAATCCCATGCTATCGTGAGACTCAAAAACAAGTACACATCATCAAATTTGGGTGAAGCATAATTTTAATAATGTATTTGAATATGCATACATGATTTCATCAAGGTATTTTGAAAAAAAGCTACATGCATTGACCTCATATTTCTAATTTTAAAAGTTTCTTATGGGTTTAAATGCATCTCCCCAAAATTCCTGTGTTAAGTCCCAATTCCCAGTACCTCAAATACCTTACTATAATTGGAGATAGGGTCTTTAAAAAAGGTTACTGAGTTAAAATGAAGCATTTGAAGTGGGGCCCTAATCCAATATGACTGGTATCCTTATAAGAAGAAAGAGAGACAATAGGAGCTCATTTGCACAGAGGAAAAATCATGTTTGTTGCAAAATGCAAGCAACCAAAAACAGAGCTATAGTTGTAAGATCAAAACCTGTTTATATATCTTTACTTATGTAAAAGTGTTATCCCGACTAATAAGGCTTTACCAATACTCTCCGTGACTAGCTTTCCTTTAGTCTAGCTTTCCCAGAAAAAGCCCTGTAATTGTTCATTAAAACTTGCGTTAAAGGGTGAATCACGCCATCACTGTAACAAGAAGCTCTTGCCTTAACTGAACACTGCCTGATGTAAAGTTCATATGAGCACCTGGGAAAAAAAACTAATGGAGAGAAAGCAACAAAAGCACACTGTGTTTTTTTCCTGTCGCTCATCACCTCTTCAGAATCATGTGAGTGATTGCAACACACTACAAAGTGTAAAGGCAATGCCCTCTTTATGAGATACATTTGTTCACTGCAATGCTTTTCAGCATCTGATTTCACTGTGGCTTTCCTATGCCCATTATTTTTTATACAATCTTCCACTGTCTCCGAATCTGCAAGACTTTAAGTTCTAACAGGTTATAAGCATGACTAGGTAAAATGAATTATTAACTCTTTTACTTTTTCTGGCTCCTCCATCAAATATCTAGTGCTTTTCCTAAGAAGACCTCATAATACTCATTTTATACATTAAGCTATCTTGGGTAGTCATTCAAAGGTACCCATTTTGAAAACAGAGCAATTTCATTTTGTTTGTAAATTTTTCATAGAATTGCAAAACTCAAAATTAACATAAAACTATTTTTTTTTAAACCCAAGGCTTAAAATTTAATAAGTTGTTGGCACGAATAGATTCTATATTAGACTATGTACAAAGCACTCTTCTATTTAATCTCTCATTGACACACTGCAAAGACTCAAATTCAAGAACGATTCAAGGAACAGTTTCATATTGCATACTAGACACACACACACACACACACTCACCAACACACACATACACACCCCCCCCCACCACCGTTATTGTCATAGACCACAAAACCTCTTCATTTATGGTACTGCCATGTCTCAGGGCTCCACACTCAAATCCCAGCACCTCCTTATCATCCTGTCTAACTTTGCTGTAGATTCCATCCATAATGTTTATCACCACCATTTCTCAAATTATTGATTCCATGTCTTCCAAGCCTGTCACCTGAATGGTGAATAGCTTTTTCCTTTTAATCTTTCTAATTCTTTAACATCCTGAAAATAACTATGGATATTTTTTGTTCATTTTGTTTAAAAGAAATTTTATGATAATGTGAAAACAAGGCTGATACATTTTAACAAACATTGAGGACCTAAAAGGCTCATAAAGGCCAGGCGTGGTGGTTCACTCCTGTAATCCCAGCACTTTGGGAGGCCGAGGCGGGAGGATCACCTGAGGTCAGGAGTTTGAGACCAGCCTGACCAATACAGAGAAACTCTGTCTCTACTAAAAATACAAAGTTAGCTGAGCATGGTGGCACATGCCTACATTCCCAGCTACTCAGGAGGCTGAGGCAGGAGAATCACTTGAACCAGGGAGGTAGAGGTTGTGGTGAGCTGAGATGGCACCATTGCACTCCAGCCTGGGCAACAAGAGCGAAACTCCCTCTCAAACAAACAAACAAACAAAAACAAACTCATAAAAGTGTGACAGTCTTGTCTGTGACAACTTAGCTCAGCTAGTACTTTTCTAAATGGATCCACTGTAATGGTTTTGAAGCATATTAATCTCAGCTGAAACTGCATTTCTGATAATCTCTGTTCTTTCTCCTTTGTTCTAAGTTACTATTAACCAAAAACAAAGAAAGAGGAAAAGAAACAGGAAGAAAGTTGTGTGAGATTTGAGATGTGTAAATGAAGTAATAGACACTAGACTTGGAATGCATCACTGTTAGAGGCAATGAGATGTGCCAGTAGTTTCCAGTTTGTCCTAGTTTTTGCCTATGCCATGTTCAGTTTTTCTTACCAACTTTTGTGCATTGTGGCCAACAGCAATGCAAAGCACGAATGTGAAATTATGGAGGCTTTCACTACGAAGAGGTTGCAACTGCCTATAGAATTAGGTAACCAAAAAAAGGCTGCAGTAGTGAAAATAATGACATAATTGAATATATGGCATATAATAGATTACTTCCAATTAGGTACATTGAAGAACTTGGAGAAATTAAATGAAAGCATAAGGTTTTTAGTTATCCTCAGACTTTGGTAAGAATCCAAAAGCTTCTATAACTGCCCTGAAAGAAACCATTGTCTGCTATAGCAACAGAACTGACTTTCTAAAAACTAAATACAAACTCCAGTCATAAACTTCTAGAGATCACTGAATTATTCCACAAATTATATTCATAATCTTGCAGAGGATAATGTACAGGCTAAGTATTGACTGGGAAGAAGCCCCTGAAGCTTGCTATAATACAGTCATTTGGGCAATTTTTAAGATACATTATTTTATTTCATTGATATATAATGCTTTATGTATTTATGGAGTGTATGTATTTTTTACATGCATAGAGTGTGTAATGATCAAGTCAGTGTATTGGGGGTATTTATCTCTTTCAGTAACTATCATTTCTATGTGTTGATAACATTTCAAGCTTAGGACTGAATCCTTCCATTGTGTTGACCCTCCTTTGCTAGCACAGGAAACCCTTTCTCTAGATGTGAAAAGGTTAAGAAGTGCTCTTTGAATGAAGACATTCAATGGCTTCTGCTAAGCGAATTGTCCTCTATGGGTTGCTGATCTTCCTGATCAGCACTTCCCATATCACTTCCCCATTGCTTCCAAGCTGGAAAAAAGTGTTAATACCTTTAATAATGTAGAAAATTAAAAAAATATATACCCAATTGAATTAAGAATTCACGTAAGAAAATATCCAGGCAGAATTTTGAAAGTGCCAACTAGTTTCTATGAGGTATCTGGCTATCACCTGCCTGTCATCTGATATAGGGAAATAAACTAATAAGAAATACTTCAGTTTTCAGTAGAATCTAGAAAATACATTTCCATGTAAGGACCAGATGGATTTGAGAATAAAACTATTTCACACATATCCCAACAAAAGAAAAAATCTAAGGCAAAATATCAAAGTCATAGCTCTGCCAGTAAGATATGGCATCAGGGTTAATATCCCAAAGGTGTGGCTGCAGTGCTCTTTTGTAAGACTTCAGAAAGATTTAAGATGGTGTGTATTCATAAATCCTCTCAGCTAGACACACATTTTTAAAAGAATTTTATGAGCATGGCCTTAGACCCTCTCTTCTAGATAAAAGAGCTTCTAAAAGTCTTTAAAGTGTCATCCCTTAGCAACTTGACCCTTAGCTCAAGGTAGAGAGACTTCTCTCAGATAGATTGTTGGGCATGGCTTCTCTTTAATGAAGTGAATTATAATTTGATACACAGAAAGTTTGAAATACTTCGAAGAAATGTATAGAGCTTGAAAATAAGGGCAATGCAGAGAAGTCTTTGAGCCTTCAACTTCCTATAGGTAGGAACCAGTCTTGGAAACTAAATGCACCATTTTTTTTTTAACAGAAAATGGAAGAGTTTAGAGCCAAGTAGGCAGAGCTTTATTGAGGAGAACCAGGGAATAAAACTGGAGACCAATGAATGCAACAGTGGCAACTGGCAACCTGCCTGGATTTTAGCATTGCAGTGGACCAGGATCGGCTATATTCCTCTCATTTTTACATCTCATTTGTTGCTGTTATTGTTTATTCAGTTCTCCTGTACTTGTTTCATAATTTTATGTTGTGTATGTAGGGGACAGATAACTTGTCATTCTAGTTCAGAAGTCTTCAGGTCAGGAGGAGCTCTAACTACCCAGGAAACCTCATTTACACCTTGAATTCATTTAAATAAAGATGTACTATTGTTGGTGGAAAATGTAAATTAGTACAGCCATTATGAAAAACAATACGAAGGTTTCTCAAAAGGATAAAGTTAGAACTACTACATGATCTAGCAATCCCATTTCTGGGTACATACGAAATCAGTATGTTGAAAGTATATGTGCAATTCTATGTTCATTACAGCATTAGTCACAAGATATAGAATCAACCTAAGTGTCCATCAACAGACAAATGGATAAAGATACATATATACACACACACACATACATATACACACACATACACACACACACACTATTCATCCTTAAAAAGGAACTCCTGTCAATTAAGACAACATGCATAAAACTGGAAAACAACCTAAATATCCATCAACAGATGAATGGAAGATACACACACACAAACACATACACACACACACACACACAATTCATCCTTAAAAAGGAAGGAACTCCTGTCATTGATTACAACATGGATAAAACTGGAAAACATTATGCCAAGCGAAATATGCCAGGCACAGAAAGACAAATATTATGTGATCTCACTTATACGTGGAATTTAAAATGTTGAACTCATAGAAGTAGAAATTAGAATGAGAGTTACCCGAGGCTGGAGGTGGGGAAAAAAAAAGGAATGGGGAGTTGGTCAGAGGGTACAAAGTTTGTTAGACAGGAAAAATAAGTTTTGAGGTCCATTGCACGTGGTGACTATAGTCGATAAGACTGTATTGTGTTTTTTCAAAATAACTAAGAGAGTAAATTTCAAATGTCTCATCATAAAAAATAATAAGGTGGTGGGTATATTAATTAGCTTGATTGAATCATTTCACATTGTATACATATAACAAAGCATCACATGGTACCCTATAAATGTATACAATTATGATTTGTCAATTAAAAACTATATTAATAAAATTAAAGTAAATAAATGAAGATGTTCTGAGCTTCTTGACTGAGCCTGATGCCACAGTAGAATGAGGCATGTGGGGTTCTTGGTTCTGAATGTTTTTTATGTGAGTAGGTTATGACTATCTGGGGACTAGAAGGTAAACTGTGGTAGCTAATCTCCAAAGATGATCTGTGGCTTGCAATGACCCATAGAATATGGTGAAATTGGCATAATGCCTTTTAAGAGGACTTTTAAATCTTTGCCTTTAAGACAACTAGCAGCTTCTGTTTTATCTGTCTTGGGTCTTTTGATTTTAGAAACTTAACCATCCATATGCAAAGCCTAGCTACCCTATTAGAGTGACCATGTGCAAAGGCCCATGCAAATAACATGTGAAAGGGAGAGGTACTGCAATTATATAACTAGGAGGAGAGACCCAAACATTTCAGCATCATATTTGAGCCCCAAGTAATGACATCACCAGCTGAAGTCTATAGGCAACTGTTTAAAAGACTTCAAGCGAGGCCACCAAAAGAACTGACCAAGGTGATCCTATCAAACAACAGAACCCTGATAGATCATGAAATGAATGATATATTAAGCCACTAAGCTTAAGGGTAGGTGATTATACAAAAATAGATACTATGGTTTTTTTTCTCACTTCTTATCTGCTGAGATGATAAACAGAAGTTCCTGAATTTATATTTTATTTTTGAAGTTACATCAACACCCTTCCCTGACCCTAAATCAACCTAGGTATTATACAGTTATGTGCCTCATAGTGATGATATTTCACTCAGCTGTGGAATATATATATTTAAATATACGCACACATATTTATATGTGTATATATATAATGTGTATATATACACACAGACATATATGTGTATATATGCATATATGTATATGTATTTATATGTATATATATGCATATATGAATATATACATACACATATACATGTATATACACATATATACATGTATATGTGTATGTATATATATTCCTTTTCTTTTCTTTTTAGAGACAGGGTCTTGCTCTGTCACCTACTCTGCAGTGCAGTGGGGCCATCATAGTTCACTGCGCAGACTCAAACTCCTGAGCTCAAGCAACCTTCTGCCTCAGCCTTTTGAGCAGCTAAAACTACAGGCACACAACAACACCGTGCCTGGCTAATACTTAAAATGTTTTTGTGGAGATGAGACTTCACTCTGTTGCTCAGGCTGGTTTTGAACTCCTGACCTCAAGCTATCCTCCCACTTTGGCATCCCAAAGTGCTGAAATTGTAGGCATGAGCCACTGAGCCTAGGCAGAGAATATTTGTAAAGAGCTATAAAATGTGTATGTGTTTTAAGCTAAGTGTTATTTCAAAAGGGTCAAATAGCTAAAAAAAATTAAAACGCTTATAAAGTGAAAAAAGTTACAATAAGTAAAGGTTAATATATTAGTGAAGAAAGAAATGGTTTTTATAGAGTAGCCCAAGTGAACAGTGCTTATAAAATCTAGACTAGCACACACTCATGCCCTCGACCTTCACTTTCATTTACCACCCACTCAATGACTTACCCAGAACAACTTTCAGTCTTGCAAGCTTCATTTATGTATGTGCCCTATAGAAGTGTACCATTTTTATCTTTTATACTGTAGTTTTACTGTATCATTTGGCATTGTGTTATGATCTACAGAATTCTGTACAGTAACATGCTATACAGGTTTGTAGCCTGAGAGAAACAGGCTATAATATATAGCCTAGGTGTGTAGGAGGTTATATCATCTGAGTTTATTTACGTATACTCTAGGATGTTTGAATAATGAAAAAACTGCCTAACAATATGTTTCTCAGAATATGTCCCCAGTGTTAAGTGATGCATAATGGTATATCATTTTCTCTATGGTGAACATTTTCAGGATTAAAGTAAAATTCAAACATGAATAATCCTTCTTACTTCCACTGGCTATTTGGAACCTCAGAGGCACAAGCCTGGATGAGCCAGGTTATTAGGTCAAAGATTTGCTCTGAGTTGCTCTGAGATCATCACCCTTGGCTACACTGTGTAAAAGGGTAATGTTAACATTGTGATGTGATTTCTTGAACATAAAGAACTTTTCTTTCTTATCCTATCAAAAAAATTTTAGCATACATTATTTAAAATTGGAAATATTTGGAACATTTCAGAGCTTTTAATGAATCTAGTTAAAACTTTCCTCCAAAATATTGTATCATTACTATTACATATTAAAACAGGGATGGCAAATAGGTGTTATTTTATTTCTTCTTTACCTCCATATATGTGACATTGTTAACTAACCATGCTATTATTTTCTGTTTAGCTTAGACCTTACTTTAGAAACTTTCACAACACATTTACCAGAGTAACTACTATTAATTGATCAGATTTGGCATTGTAATTAAAAAATAATTTGCCATTCTTCAAGTAGAGATATTTCCATGGATATCAGCAATTAGAAAATTATGCATGTTGATATGGTTTGGCTCTGTGTCCCCACCCAAATTACATGTGGAATTCTAATTCCCATTGTTGGGAGAGGAACCTTGTGGGCGGTAACTGGATCATGGGGACGGATTTCCCCCCTGCTGTTCTCCCTGTGGTGACTGAGTTCTCATGAGATCTAGTTGTTCAAAAGTGTGTAGGAAGGACTTTCCCCTTTGCTCTTTCTCTCCTGCCACCATGTGCTTACTTCCCTTTTGCCCTTCCACCATCATTATAAGTTTGATGAGGCCTCCCTACCCATGCCCCCTGTACTGCCTGCAGAACTGTGAGTCAGTTAAACATCTTTTCTTCATAAATTACACAGTCTCGGTAGTTCTTCATAACAATGTTAGAATGGACTAATATGCATTTTTACAACAGTACTATTTCATACTGCTTTGGAAACTTCAGCAAATACCACAGAGTAAAAATAAAGAGACAAGGAAGTAAGGAAACTAAAGAATCTATAGTAAGCAACAATATTATTGTCTCCATTATGCTCTGATACCTTGAGAAAGAATGAAATTTGAGCAGAAAGGTTAATTACAAGGCATTGTAAAAATAAATCTTTAGATGTCAATAGTTTCATTTATTACTTTAGTAAAAATAAATGTATTCTAATGATTTTAATATATAAAAACATTAGCAAGATATAGATAGGAACCAAAGAAGAAATACTTAAAATTTTACTCCAATATACAGAAGAAAAATGGAATGAAGTAAAAACATATTAAGTATGTTTATATGATGATCACATATCACAAAAATGGCAATGCTTGCAAATTAATTTGCTCTATTAATGTGATTGTAATAAAATAATAGTGACTATTATTTGGGGTAACTAATATGTAATCCTAGTTATTTTTTAGAATAAACATGAATTCTTGGTGTTTTAACAAACGACATTCATTGAAATATTTTAATACAGATGTAGGAATAGTCAGGCAGAGAACAATGCAGAATAGAAAACCTAAAAACAGACCTACAGATGATAAATATGTCAGTTCATATATGTAAGGAAAGTGTGGGTTATTTGATAGCTGGCACAGGAATAATTGGTTAAGTATTGTGAAAATAATCTTATATTTATACCTGGAATTCCATACTAAAATAATGCTAATTAAATAATATATATTTTAAAAACCAACAAAAAATCATAAAATGTAAAAAGGAACATATGAGGGAATTTATAGATAATTTTACAAGTAAAAATAGAGACAAATTTACTTCTATGTTAAACACATTTCATTAAGTCTGTCAGCTCACAACAACTCTCTTTTCTCTTGTGAGTGCCTTTCTGGACTGAGTTCACAGAGATGGTAACTTAGCCACTTTTTAAAAGAATGATATATTCCTCAAAAGATATGTTTTCAAGGGATCAGTTTCTAGAAAGGTGCTTGGCAAACATAGGTAATGATAAATATTTGCTAATTTACACCACATGAATAGTGTATTCATTAAATATATTACTGTTCATTCAATAAAGATCCTATTCTCAAAAAAATTAAAGAGCAAAGTGGAAAAATATCCATTGTATAAAAAAAAAAAAATCTAAGGACAAAAGAACAACACACAATTGCTTATTTTTATGATTGATTTAGTAATGGAAATCCAATAAAATCCCTGGTAAGTTATTGAATCAGAAGCAGTCTTCAGTTGGATAACTGAAAAACTAACTTATACTTGGAAATACAAACTTTTAATTTTACAAGCATACACATACACATACACACGCATAAAACTTTGAAACCACACTGAAGTCACATACTGATTCATTAATTATAATAGGATATCATGTCTTTTTCAGAAACCAAGCCTTTATTTGAAAACAAAAATGTAATGGATATCATCATGGCTAAGTTTTTTCTTTGATCTTGCTGATTAGAATCCCATATCATTTCTCTATATAAAATGCAATCATAATACATATCCTATAACATAGAGTTTGATATTTAAAATATAACATTAAATTAAAGATACTTGCAAGGTATAGAGGAATCACTTAGATTTTTATGGATGCTCTCCTTAACCGTTTCCTAAAATTAATGCTCTAAGTTTTTATACAAATCTTTTTTTTTGGAACATTTCACTGAACTTTTATAAAAATCATTCTTTCTTTTCATGGGCATATTTTACTTTTTTACATAATAGCTAATTAAACTATATACTTGTAATAGCAAGCATAATTTTTTAAAAAACACCTCTTACTCTATAAACAAACATAGCTAACTTTGGAACATAGTCAACTTGTGGAACAGAAGTGTTCAGGTTCATGGAGAGTAGCCATGAGGGTTCAGTGTTTAGCATACTAGTCTTCAAGCGGAGTAGTTGATAGTATTGAGGTAGGAAACTCACAGGATTTGTTTTCTGGACATAAAGTGAAGAGACATGCAGGAAATAGCAGACGGTTAAAAAACATAAAAACAAACAAAAAAACCCATCGCTAGCTGTCCCTATTACTCATTACCATAAGACCCTCCCACCAGCTCCATGACAGTTTACAAATTCTATAGCAGTGACCAGAAATTACAACCTCCTTCCATGGCAATAACCAGGAAGTCACCACTATCTAAATATCTCCCTACCAACTCCTTTGTCTGCTAAAAATTTCTATTCTGTAAGAGAACATAGAATATGATGAATTCAGCAAGGAAGTTTCTTCTTATTCCTCATAGCTAACTGCTCGCAGGACCCTAGGAGGGTAACTTTCCTGCAAGTTCTAAATAAACCACCCCTCAATTTGCATTGTCCTGCCCCTTAATTTGCATGCAGTTGAAAGTGAGTTTATGTGAATATGAATACAGTTGCTAAGAGCCCATACTTTGCAGATATTGGGCACATTGCTTATGAGTCAGCTCTGTTCTTCAAGGAGCAGTACCATTCAATGAAATATTGCTATCACCGTGGGCTCATCCTCGGAATTCTTTCCTGCGTAGGTATTTAAGCCCCAGAAATTCTGTAACTCATGCTCTTGAGCCCCTTGCTGGAACGCACTCCCACCATGTGGTGTGTACTCTCATTTAAAATAAATCTCTGCTTTGGCTGCCTTGCTTGTGCATTTCATCCAATCTTTTGTTCAAAACACCAAGAAGATAGTTTTTTTTAATTTTATAGTGTATAAATACTGTACATATAGAAAATATATAGAACCTAATTGCACAGTTTCACGAATATTATAAAATGAAAGCCATGTAGTGATCTCCCAGGTCAGGAAATTACTATCACAACCTTACCAATGCAATGGTTTCCTCCCCACAAAGCTTACCACTGTCCTGATCTTCATGATGATTTGGTCTTTCTTTAACTACTTTTCACAACTTCTTATTACAAGTTTTTAATTTTTAATAACATAATTTACTTTTTCCTATTTATAACATTTATAAACATGGAATTATTGTATCTTCTTTTTAATCATTATGTATGTTAGACCCAAATGGTTACATGTAGTATAGTAGTAGTATATCTTCTTGGCATTTTTTTTTTCTGAGATGGAGTTTCACTCTTTTTGCCCAGGCTGGAGTATAATGGTGTGATCTTAACTCACTGCAACCTCCACCTCCTGGGTTCAAGTGATTTTTCTGCCTCAGCCTCTCAAGTAGCTGGGATTACAGGCATAAGCCACCACACCCAGCTGATTTTGTATTTTTAGTAGAGATGGGATTTCATCATGTTGGCCAGGCTGGTCTCAAACTCCTGACCTCAGGGGATCTGCTCTCCTCAGCCTCCCAAGGTGCTGGGATTACAGGCATGAGCCACGACACCGGGCTGGCATTCTCTTTACAATATACATATACTTATGGACTATTATTTTCAGATATAGAGCTACGGTATAAACATGAAACAACAGAAGTTCCCTTCAACTGTTGGTTTTATTATCTTCTGAGACATGTTCAAATACATATTACATTAACCAAATAAAATGAATTTTAAGATGATTCTGTGAATGTCCTCATCTTCCCATTTCAACTATTTGTTCCTTAAATGTATGAAATTTAACTAATATTTCTTATGCATAGCAATATGTTACTTCATAATACAAAAGAAGAATATTATGTGGCTAATAATTAATTATTTAAATAATCAATGTAAGTTCTATAAATTTAAAAAAAATTCATTGATATTACTAGTATGAATCTAACTCTCTGAATTTGTATGCTCAGGAGTATTCTTATCTCAAACTATTTTGAAGATTTTACTTTATAACTAACAGTTTACATATCTATACACTACAAACATGTTTACTCTTGGTAAACATGAATGTATTTCAACTACAAGATTAAAATTTTACAAATGTCAAAATATAGATAAAATCATAACCCTCAATTAATATTGGCAATTTCTACAATATGCATAGATGTTTACAATTCTTATTTGTTTTACATATTAGAGACTTTTTAAAACTATGCAACATTATTGTGAATTATTTAACATGATTTATTTGCCTAAGGATTTTATTAACCAAGTTTGAATTTAACCTTTACCTAATTACAAAATACTTAAATGACTGAACTTTATTGGTGTGACAAGCATTTATGAATCTGAGTTTAAGACACATCAACCTTCCACAAAGATTGATGAGCTTTATCGCAGAGATGAAATTTTTAACTAAATACAAACTGCTGAAAATGTTTGTGCCAGTGTATGCCTATCAATATTTATTAGTTTTTTGAAACACAAGCGTTGTTCTATTAATACACAACCTCTGTAGCAATAGAAACCAGACTCATATAGTGAGTCAAGTTATGCAAATGGAATAAAAACAGGTATCTTAAAGTTTGTGAACCATGTAGTCACATTCTTTATTTCTTGATAACTTGTTATAGGTTTGTATAGGTGAAATTGGAAATTTGGTATTGCAGCTGGAGCAATTTAGCATTAATTCTGAATTCCATAATTAAAAACTGATATTAACCTAAAAAGTTAAAAACGCATTATGATTACTTAACAGCTTAATGCAGTACAAAAATGTCAGGTTTAGCATCTTTAATTTCAAAACTGCAATCTTGAAGAAGTTAGAAGTCACTTCAGTTTCACTGCAGTCTTGGCTGTAATTCTCGAAGCAATTTCTCAGGAAGCAAGATAAAAGAGTGCCTCGTCAGTAATTTTGTAAAAATGATTATAATTACTTCAAAATATAATGCCTCCTTAAGAAATAAATTTCAACATAATTGTAACCTAACACATCTTATTATTTTTACTAAATCTGAGAAATGTAAATAATTTTGCACGGTTAAGTGACATAGAACTACTATATCTGTTATTAGTATTTTCTGATTAAAGTCTAATTGATCATTTTGGGAAATTATAGCAGGAGATTGTGGCTAGTTATTGCCACACTGCAGAAATACATAGCCAGCCAAAAATGAAGTACTCGAGTAAATTCACATTAGTAAAATTATATCAAAATTTATCTCAAAATGATAAGAAAATCATGAAAAAATGGTACACCTACATATAAATAAATTACAGAAAAATTACACCTAGGATTAAAATAAATGAGAGTTTTAACCTTTTGGCATTGTTGAGTTTTACAGTAGAGAGATGCCTCATTATTCAATTGAAACCTATTTTTTTTCAAATTTTTCAATATCTTAATTCTACATTCCATAAAACTTATAATAAAGGTACACATACCTTACCCACTCTTCTTCAATACCAGTTAGTGCATCATTCTGTACATTTTAACATACTCTCCAAAGTAGAATATTGTTTAAAATGTCAAAAATTCAGAAAACCCTATAATCTGACAGTATGGGACCATGAAACATGGTGATACCAATTCTATTAATTATTAAATTAGAAACATATTCATGATGCACTGTTAATTTAAAAATTTAGGTTTACATAACCAGAGGAGTATGTTAACTATTATTCTAATTTGAGAATATGTTACTATGTGTTAGGGTGTACATAGTAAAAGATATAAGTATACAGACATTACAGGGATAACAATGGATATTTTTGTGACAAAAATTTATTTTACTCTTTATAAGTTTCTCTACTGTTGATTTGTCATTAATATGTATCAATTTTAGAATTAAAACATAAAGGTAATTTCATTTTTAAAAATTTCTGGAGAATTTTTATACAATTTCAGGTATGTTGATTCAAACATTATAAGCTCTGTCACATATGCACATAACTGTTCTTTATATAAATAAAAGTAATGTCTAATATATGGCTTCAATTCCACTAGCTTTCAGGTTTTATTAAGGAGTATTCAAAAATTTTTAAATCTGCATTTTCAATATTGTACATGAATTCTCTTTCTTAATTTTAATTTATTTACCCATTTATTTTGAATTATTTTTATCTTTCCCTTCACAAAACTCATTCATTTTTGTTATTTTATGACTTCTACTCTCATGAGAAAAAAATTGATTTCCTGTATTTAATTTGTAAAATAATTTTGCTATAGTCTCCCATTTTTTTCTAGCACAAATAGATTCTATGGGAAAAGCTTAGAGTTGGCGTTGCTAACTCTGAGTCTATACATTTTAGAATTGGTGGGTTAATAAAACACAATCAGAAAACCCATACTTATGAGGTCAAAATTATCAGTATGATAAACATGTGCAAGTATCTATGGTTAATGTACAAGTGAACATATATTCTGACAGTAAATGTGTAAAAAAAGCCATTATATCAAATATAGCCTTGAAGTAAGGAGTTACATTTTATAAAGGATAAATAATAAAAAGCCTAAGTAAAATTCAAGAAGAAAGCTTCTGGCAGACAGACAGAAAATTCCATTTTATAGTGAAGAGTGGTAAATCATACATTGCCCTAAACTGAGTTGTTTTGTTTGTTTGTTTTTGATGTAGTCTCGTGCTGTTACCAGGCTGGAGTGCAATGGTGCGATCTCAGCTCACTGCTGCCTCCACCTCCTGCGTTCAAGCAATTCTCCTGCCTCAGCCTCCTGAGTAGCTGGGACTACAGGAATGTGCCACCATGTCTTGCTAATTTTTGTATTTTTAGTAGAGACAGGGTTTCATCATGTTGGACAGGCTGGTCTTGAACTCCTGACCTCATGTAATCCACCCACCTCGGCCTCCCAAAGTGTTGGGATTACAGACGTGAGCCACAGCTCCCAGCCTGCCTAAACTGAGTTTTATAATACTTCATCTGGATTGCCTTTGTAATAAGCATTTGGAAGTTTGTTATTTATCTTCCATATTTGACTCAATATTTCTGTTCATTGCTGCTATTGCTATTTTTTTCCTAAAAGACACTGTGACAAAAATCTCTCAAAATATTCTCAATAAATATTGTTGATTCTTATAGCCCACAGTTTGAGCTACAGTTTTAACAAAGAAAGTTTATGACCTAACATTTATATTTGTCTTAAATGCCTTAATTTTATTAGTGCATTTATAATTTTCTTGCAATTCTTTCTTATATGACTACTCTCATCCTCTCTCCTCTGCCTTTTACTTCTAACAGTCAATTTGTCATCTCATCTCATGCTCCTCTTTGAGCTTTCTGCTATTCGATAAAAGTCACATCTTTTTGCATTCTGTTGAGTATAGAAACAGTGCCATGAATTTTCTACTTGATGCTGTAGTGAGGAGTTTTTAGAAGTCTGCTTTTGTATTAAAACTTTAAGGTATTTTTTTGTTTCCCATTGCTTCAGTTTTTAATGGCCTATTTATATTTTCTCTTTACTTTTTTTCCTATTTGGCAGAATTCACTTGTGTTTGACAGCTGGCAAGGGTATGAATTGACTTTGAAACCCTTCTGAAGCACTCAAATCTCTTTCAGAGACCTAGAATAAAGAGCAGATTAATTGACATTGGTTTATTCCGCCATTTCCAGTTTAGAGTGGGCTTTTACTGAGGACAAGTTTTTTACCTCCTATGAGCAAATTCAGGATTTCTGGCAGTCTGACCTGATTTTTGGAATATTTTCAGATTCCAGTATTCTTTTAGGGTACTGTAGGTCTCTTCCATTACTTAAAACCTTTAAAATAAAGAAACATATTTATCATAATGCAACTAACTATTAATATTCCAGTTTTGTTTTCTGATAGCTACATTTCCTGAGTAAACGTGGGATAAGAGGATAAAAGCAAAGGAGCACTTTGGTGTTCTCAAGAAGCACCAGCCTCAGAGTAAAGTGATCTGTTCTCAGAACTTGAACTTAGGATGCAGGAAGAGTTAAGGGTAAGTATAAGGGTGGGAAGCAGATCTGGTGAAAATAATAAACATTTTTGAGGAAGGAAGCATATATTTTGGCGTTGTATCACAGTAAGTTTCAAGATTGTGGCATTTCTGTTTGGATCTATCAGTCCTGTCTTAGCAATTGCTCCAGGATTCTGGCTATGGGATTGCCAGATTTTACAAGAGTTTTCAGTCTTTATAAATGTTTAAGGATAAGCTTGGTGAATGTGAAACAATATTAGGAACTATTAGTCTTATGTGTAAACATTTCTTTTAAATAAATAACGTTTTAAGTAAACTTTATTTTAGAGGTTTTAGAATTATTGTGAAAATAGTATACAGATTTCCTGTATACCTCACACCCAGATTTCATTATTATTATCTTCCATTAGAATGGCATATTTGTTAGATTTTATGAAAAATTCCTACTTTAATCAGATTTTCTTTATCATTACTTTTTCTATCCTGGAATCCATCCAGGAGTTCATAATACATTTATTAGTCATGTCTCCCTAGGCTCCTCTTGGGTGTGACAATTTGTGAGACTTTTCTTGTTTTTGATGATTGATATGATTTCACTATGTCCCCACCCAAATCTCATCTTGAAGTGTCATTCCCAGAATCCCCACTTGTTGTGGGCGGGACCGAGTAGAAATAATTGAATCAAGGGGTCAGTTTCCGTCATCCTGTTCTCATGACAGTGAGCTAGTTCTTACGAGATCTGATGGTTTTATTAGGGGCCTCCCCCTTCACTGGGCACTCATTCTTCTTGGCAGCCACCATGTGAAGAAGGACATGTTTTCTTCCCTTTCCACTATAATTGTAAGTTTCCTGAGGCCTCCATAGCTGTGCTGAACTATAAGTCAATTAAACCTCTTTCCTTTATAAATTACCAAGTACCAGGTTTGTCTTTATTGGCAGTGCAAGAATGAAATAAGACAATGATCTTGACAGTTCAAAGGAGTACTGGTCAGGTATTTTGTACAGTGCTCCCTAATTGGGGTTTGCTGACTGTTTATCTCATGATTATACAGAGTTCATGTTTATAGATGAATATCACAGAGATCAAGTGTCAATGTCATCACATCATATCAAAGGTGCATACCATCAATATGACTTATTCCCATTGATGTCAACCTTGATCACTTAGTTTAAGCTGGTGTTTATCACCAGCTCCCCTGCAAAGTCAACTGCAAAGTCAACTTTTCATTTCTCCTTTTTCATATTATATTTTTTAAACAAAACTCATTATGAGCAGCTCACACTTAAACAGTGGGAAATTATGCTTCACCTCCTTAAAGGTAGAGTACCTACATAAAGTATTTGAAAAATTTTCACATAAGAAAATTTGTATGTGCTTCCTCATTTATTTACTTATATCATCATTGATTCACAGGTATTGATTTTATATATTGGGTTATAATCCAATACTATTTATGTATTTTCTTTCTCAAATTGTTCCATCTGTAGCCATTGAATGCTTGTTCAGTTAGGACTTGGATCCCTGTGACACACAACTAAGCTTTTTTTTTTTAAGCACTCTCTTAACTTCTTTCAGTAAAAGATGTTAGACTCTGATGGCCAGTGACGATGAGCATTTTTTCATGTGTCTGTTGGCTGTATGAATGTCCTCTTTTGAGAAATGTCTATTCATATCCTTTGCCCACTTTTTGATGGGGTTGTTAATTTTTTTTCTTGTAAATTTGTTTGAGTTCTTTGTAGGTTCTGGATATTAGCCCTTTGTTTGATGAGTAGATTGCAAAAATGTTCTCCCATTCTGTAGGTTGCCTGTTCACTCTGATGGTAGTTCCTTTTGCTGTGCAGAAGCTCTTTAGTTTAATTAGATCCCATTTGTCAATTTTGGCTTTTGTTGCCATTGCTTTTGGTGTTTTAGACATGAAGTCCTTGCCCATGCCTATGTCCTGAATGGTATTACCTAGGTTTTCTTCTAGGGTTTTTATGGTATTATGTCTAACATTTAAGTCTCTAATCCATCTTGAATTAATTTTCGTATAAGGAGTAAGGAAAGGATCCAGTTTCAGCTTTCTACTTATGGCTAGCCAATTATCCCAGCACCATTTATTAAATAGGGAATCCTTTCCCCATTTCTTGTTTTTCTCAGGTTTGTCAAAGATCAGATGGCTGTAGATGTGTGGTGTTATTTCTGAGGACTCTGTTCTGTTCCATTGGTCTATATCTCTGTTTTGGTACCAGTACCATGCTGTTTTGGTTACTGTAGCCTTGTAGTAGAGTTTGAAGTCAGGTAGCATGATGCCTCCAGCTTTGTTCTTTTGACTTAGGATTGTCTTGGAGATGCGGGCTCTTTTTTGGTTCTATATGAACTTTAAAGCAGTTTTTTCCAATTCTGTGAAGAAACTCATTGGTAGCTTGATGGGGATGGCATTGAATCTATAAATTACCTTGGGCAGTATGGCCATTTTCATGATATTGATTCTTCCTATCCATGAGCATGGTATGTTCTTCCATTTGTTTATGTCCTCTTTTATTTCACTGAGCAGTGGTTTGTAGTTCTCCTTGAAGAGGTCCTTTACATCCCTTGTAAGTTGGATTCCTAGGTGTTTTATTCTCTTTGAAGCAATTGTGAATGGAAGGTCATTCATGATTTGGCTCTCTGTTTGTCTGTTACTGGTGTATAAGAATGCTTGTGATTTTTGCACATTAATTTTGTATCCTGAGACTTTGCTGAAGTTGCTTATCAGCTTAAGGAGATTTTGGGCTGAGATGATGGGGTTTTCTAAATATACAATCATGTCATCTGCAAACAGGGACACTTTGACTTCTTCTTTTCCTAACTGAATACCCTTGATTTCTTTCTCTTGCCTGATTGCCCTAGCCAGAACTTCCAACACTATCTTGAATAGGAGTGGTGAGAGAGGGCATCCCTGTCTTGTGCCAGTTTTCAAAGGGAATTTTTCCAGTTTTTGCCCATTCAGTATGATATTGGCTGTGGGTTTGTCATAAATAGCTCTTATGATTTTGAGATACGTTCCATCAATACCGAATTTATGGAGAGTTTTTAGCATGAAGGGCTGTTGAATTTTGTCAAAGGCCTTTTCTGCAGCTATTGAGATAATCATGTGGTTTTTGTCTTTGGTTCTGTTTATATGCTGGATTATGTTTATTGATTTGCGAATGTTGAACCAGCCTTGCATCCCAGGGATGAAGCCCACTTGATCATGGTGGATAAGCTTTTTGATGTGCTGCTGGATCTGGTTTGCCAGTATTTTATTGAGGATTTTTGCATTGACGTTCATCAGGGATATTGGTCTAAAATTCTCTTTTTTTGTTGTGTCTCTACCAGGCTTTGGTATCAGGATGATGCTGGCCTCATAAAATGAGTTAGGGAGGATTCCCTCTTTTTCTATTGATTGGAATAGTTTCAGAAACACATATGTTTATTGCGGCACTATTCACAATAGCAAAGACTTGGAATCAACCCAAATGTCCATCAGTGACAGACTGGATTAAGAAAATGTGGCACATATACACCATGGAATACTATGCAGCCATAAAACAGGATGAGTTTGTGTCCTTTGTAGGGACATGGATGCAGCTGGAAACCATCATTCTCAGCACACTATGGCAAGAACAGAAAACCAAACACCGCGTGTTCTCACTCATAGGTGGGAACTGAACAATGAGATCACTTGGACTCGGGAAGGGGAATATAACACACCGGAGCCTATCACGGGGAGGGGGGAGTGGGGAGGGATTGCATTGGGGGTTATACCTGATGTAAATGATGAGTTGATGGGTGCTGAAGAGTTGATGGGTGCAGCACACCAACATGGCACAAGTATACATATGTAACAAACCTGCACGTTATGCACATGTACCCTAGAACTTAAAGTATATATAAAAAAAAAAAGAATGTCGAAAAAAAAGATGTTAGACTCAATTTGCAGAATTCCTGTCTCAGTCTTAGAATTAAAGATTCCTGGAAGGAGTCCTGATTCCTTTTATTGGAGAATGGTATTCTAAACCAAGATCTAGGCACTAGATATATCCATTGTTGCTGGGATATTATTGCTTCTATGCTGTCTCAGGAGACGGAGAACAGAGAAATAAGCTTGTTGCTAATCTATGTACTCATATCCTCACACCCATCCCACCCACATATTTATTTCTATATGTAAGCATATATATACACACACACATATTTTATATATATAATACGTATGTTTTATGTCTATATTATGTCATATTATATGACATAATTGTATTATATATTTTATATTATATTGTATATAAATATATTTTATTATACAGAATAAAACATTGTCTATATTTTACATATATATACATATATAAAACTAAATGTTAGTTCATATTGAGTCTTTAACTCTAATCTGTTACTACATGGACATTCTAGCCTACCCACCCTGCTTACAGTAACCTCTTACCCCAACAGTGAGAACCATGGTTCTCATCATTTACTTATTAAATAACACCTTGACTGCTTCCAGTTGTTCGCAATTATGAGTAAAATTACTGTAACATGTGTGTAGATTTTGGGGTAAACATAAATATTCCAAACAGTTGTGTAAAAACCAAAGAGTATAATTGCTGGATTGTTTGGTGTAGCTATTTTTAGCTTTATAAGAAACTGCCATACTGTCTTCCAAAGAGGCTGTAGCATTTTGCATTCCCACTAGCAATGATGAGAGTTCCTGTTGCTTTATAGCCTCACCAGCAGTTGGATTATCATTTCTTTTTAATTTTAGCTATTCTAAAGCTCTGTAATAGTATTTCATTATTGTTTTATTTGCAATTCCCTAATAACAATAATGTTGAGTGTCCTCTTATATGCTTAAGTGCCATTTGATATCTTTAATTAACCATCTCTTCAAGTCTTTTGTATATATGTATTCCATAATATTCTCCTACTTGTTGATCTTTTCTAAGAGTCGATTTTTGGTTTTAGTGACTTTCTGTATTATTTTTTGATTCTCTATTTAATTTTCTTCTCTAATCTTTATTACATCCCTCTAATTTCTTTAGATTTAATTTGCACTTCCTTTTCCACATCTTAAGGTGAAATTTAAGTTATTGATTTGAGATTTCTTTTGCTTAAATACAGATATTTGTATCTTTAAATTTCTGTCTAAACCCCACGTTAGTTAGACCCCATTTAATTTTGGTATGTTGTGTCTTCATTTACATTCATCTCAAAGTGTTTTCTAATTTCCCTTTTACTTTTTAAAATTCATTGGCTATTCAGGATTGTTAGGTTTTTTCTGATTTTAATTTTTACTAGTGTTGAGTTTCCCAAACTTGATTTTGTTATTTATTTCTAATTTCATCCCATTGTATTCAGAACAAACTTTGTATTATTTTTATTAATTTAAGTTAATTGAGGTTTAATGACCTAACATTGTCTTTCTGAAGAATATTTTATTCTTTGAGAGCTTGAAAATAATGTACATTCCACTATTATTGAGCAGAGTGTTCTATAGATGCCTATTTCTCTAGTCAGTTTCTAGTAATACACATTTCATTTTAATTTTGATATCCTGCTTGGCTCTATATATTGTTGAAAGTAAGGTATACTGAAGCCTCCATCTATTATTGTCAACTTCTTTATTTCTCTGTTTAGTTGTCAATTTTTACTTCATCATATTAGGGGTCTCTGTTGTTAGTTGCATATGTGCTTATAATTGTTAAGCCATTCTGATATATTTACTCTTCTGTAATAAAAGTCTTTATTTCTAATAACTTTGTTTTATTTTCTTTTAAGTGTATTTTGTCATGCATTAATGTAGCCACTCTACCTTTCTTACTAATGGTGTTTGCATGATTTATCGCTTTTCATTCCTTTGAGATTTACTTCACATTTCATCTATTTGTATCTTTGAATCTTAATTTTATCTCCAGTAGAGAGTTAATAGTTGGACCTTTGTTTTTATTCCAGTCTGAAAATTACTGCCTTTTGATAGGATTGTTTAATCTATTCACATTTGAAGTTATTATTGGCATAGTTGTGTTACATCTGTCATTTAACTTTTTGTTTTTTACATATGTCATGTCTCTTTTGTTCCTCTTGTTCCCCTTAACTGCATTATTTTGCATTAATGACTATTTTCTAATGTAACATTGTAATTTCTTTAGTGATTTTTTACTGTATCTTTGAGCTATTTTCTTATTGGTTATTCTAGAACTTACCACATACAACCTTAACTATCAGAATCAACTTTAGGTCGCAGAATTTAGATACTATGTCTTACTTAGTCTATTGTGATATTTGGGTTTTCCTAGGAATTTCACCTTTGTTGTTTAATTTGTTGGCATATAATTTTTAATTGTTTCATTAAGGTCTGTAGTGATATTTCCTCTTTTATTTCTGATTAGCAATTACTATAGAATCATTAGTAGACTGCAAGTCTGACTTAAGATTGATATTTTTTCCGGAAAAGTATTAAATGCAAAAGCTATAATCATTCAATGATGAACAGAAGATGAAGGACAATAGTTGTTGGAATCTTCTTTCAAGATTGTGGATCAAGCATTAGTTGGTTACACCAAGCAGAAGGAAGGCTATTTTTAATGAATTGCTCCTGAATAACTATAATTCACTATAGAACTAGAGGCAGGTGAAGAAAAATTGTTATATCCCTAAAGCAAATATTGAGAGAGATTGTTGATACCTAGGCAATGCATTTTAATAAAGTGACAACACTTTCTAATGAATTGGAAACATTTAAAATGATTATATTTATGACTTCTGCTCTACTGCTTAGGATTATTATGAACATCAAAATGTCCAAGTTAGGAAAATTTGTATCTGAAAATGCTAGCCTCTTTAAACCTGATGGAAAAAAAAAATTAAACCTTTTTGAGGATCTATAGGGAACCCCCATAAAATTACTATATATGTATACACACCACCATGAATAATTGCTTAATAAAGCAGTTGATGGAAGTGGTTGTGATGTGTTGTATGCATTTCTGTATAACTCTGATGTGCTTATTTTAGTGTTGCGAATGAGGCCTTTAGTTGGAATATTATACTAATACGTCAAAATGCACAAAGTACTTAAAGATGGTGGGACAGATAGAGGAAATACACTGTTTTAATTATTTAAAACAAGATTACATTGAATTATCAGGATTCATTTCGGCAAAAGTTTTCAATTTTATTTGAAATAAAAAGTTATTTTTGTAAGTTAAAGGTTGCAAAAAACAGTGTGAACTTTTAACCTGTTCCTGAACTGCAATAAGAAACAGATGGAAACATTAAGTTTAAAACAAAATTTAATTTATGAATTTATTATTCATCATATCAGTATATGGTATATTAGCTTTTGCAGCATGATAGAACTAAAACCTGATGAAAAATCTTATTATTAATAAGAGTTTGTGAAGTTATACCATGAATTGAAGAAGGTAGATCTATCTTGCAGAATTTTTCACAATTTTTTAATCTCTAAATTCCAATAGATTATTAAAATTTATAGTTGGTTCATATAAATAATTTTAATATAATTGAAAATTTAACAGGTGAAAATCAAATGTATTGCAAGGTAATATTTATATTAAATCAAATACCAATTGCTTCCATACACAAAAAATAACACTAAAAATTGGTGAAGTTTCAATCACTAGAGATTCTATAAAGTAGTATTTTACATTGTATGCTTATTTGACCTACAGTCTAGGTTAACTAAAAGTTTCATTTAATATCCATTTACTATATTCCCTCTTTTAAGTCGAACAGCATGACATAACAGTAAAATAAGCTACTAAAGTGTAAGAATTATTTTTGACAAGAACAAATAAAACACAATTTGATGTACGAAATAAATCAGTCACGGTAAAAGTAACAATGAAATAAATAAGATGAAATGATACAAAAGTAAAAGCATGACATCTAGAATCAGTTTGATCTACATTAAGTAAACTTTAATTTTTATATCCTTAAAATGATATAATATCTAACTAATGTGACTCTTATAAAGATTAAATTAGGTAATATTTTAGGTTTTTGGAATCTAATATTCAGGACATGAGATATATTATCTCTCAAACTACTTAATATTCTAGTTTTCCTTTAAATACTGCCAATAATAATAATGCATCTTAACATTTACTGTGCTACTATATATCTTATACTACTATCACTACATATTACATATATGATTAGTAGTATACAGCAAACATAGAGGAAAAGTGATTCTTTCCCTAAATATCACTCTAATGTCCTTAAGAAATGGTTACATCCATACATCACTGCAAAATAAACCACCTGATATTCTCCTTTATGATATATAAGAATATTGTTATATATACAACACTCATGATATGTCAATCATATTACTGTGTACATGACAGACTATTTAATCTATGCCTTCCCCTTCATTCATTAATATAAACCCTTTTAGGGCTCATGATCTCTAGCCCTACTCCCCTCCTCATTTCTGTTGCTACTCTCTGTTGCCCTACAGTTTTCTCTCTCTAGTTTCTGGCTTCCAATTTACCTTTGACATTGATTCTTATTACAGCATTTTCAATGACGTCAAGAACCTATAATAGTCATACCTGAGTCTCTGGCTTTCTTTCAACTCTAATGAACTTCACCTCTAATCTACTTAAACCATCTACTTCTACAGATTACTTAGTAAACTATGATTACATTGAAGATTTTCACCTATGAATTCTTTAATTCCTAATTCCTATATCCTACTATCTCACATCCTAATCTTTGAACTTTCTATTATTAGCTCTACATATTCTTTAAGCCCATTGAAGAACTCTTTTGTTTGCAAAGTCACACAAACAAAAACAGTTTTGTAATCTTTTTAAAAAAATTCCATTTACTGCATCTTCAATAAAGTATTTTCTGGATTTTATGATGGACAATTTTCTAGGTGATTCAGGCTGTTTGTTGGTTTTCGTTGTAAAATTCATTCCTCATTAAATAAACAAAGATGTTATGAGTCACAGCTGCCCAAAAACAAGAGAAATGAGATTCTTTGCCAGCATCTCAGTGTTTCTCGTTACCATTAGACTCTACTCAATGTATGTTGGATTGAATGGTCAGTTAATATAAATTTGTATTACCATCTCAGTGTTGTGCCAAAATAAAAAGAGTTGGAAGAGAGTTGGAGCTATAGGTGGTCTCATCAGAAGATGTTTGACAAGAGTTCTTTGATGAATCTTTTGTTGTGTGCACTGTATAGGAGCTCATTTTGCATATCTTGGGTTTTTTGGCCCAGGCACCACAACAGTTACAAGTTGTGTCTGTGTCCAGCTTCCTGTTCATTGTAATAGGATGGTGGTACTGTCACATCAAGGACAAAGTAGTTGCTGCTGCTGCTTTAGGCTACTTGCTGCTGCATTACATTCAGCCTTCCAGGAAAAATAGAGCACTCCTTATATGGACTGTGCTTACCACCTCCTCCAGTCCTTACTCCTTACAATATGGGGCCTATTAGTGAGGTTTTCTGTATCTACATTTTCTCTCTATCGTTTTTAGGAGAAATTGCTACAAATCAGCAGATTCCCCTCTTTATTGTTTCCCTCAACTAGAAGATTCTGCCACATAGATCAACAGCTTTTCAAGTTTCAGGGTCCCTGGGGGTCCCCTTTAATTCTTAAATTTCAGTTACTCGCTTCAGTAGTGATCGGGGGCAGGAGGAGTGGATCACTTCCCCATTAATATCATATATAGAAGTCTCCTTACAATTATCTCCAAAGATAACTTTGGAATTATCTCCAATCTTCATAATTTTCTTCACTTTCAGTTGTTCAAAAGAAAATTCTCAAATAATCTGTTTAAGTTTAATCAAATAAAATCATTTATTATGGTAATATGCATGTTCAAAAGAAAACTAAATAAAAATGCTTGTTTAATAAACAAATTTTTTTCAAATAAAGTGTTACTTATTCAAGGTTTATTTTTCTATCACATATAGGCTAACATATATGCTATTATATATTCTACTATCTTTTATATATATTTGATATATAGAATATATAGAATATATATACTATATTATATATAGGCTATTGCCTTATATTGCTAAAATCTTTACATTGAATTTAGTCTGATAGTAATTTTCAACTGATATAAAAACCATGTATCAATAATTTTATGTTTTTTAAAACATTTATTTTTGTAATTGACAGATAAAATTATGTATACCTACTGTGTACAACATGATGCCCTAAGACACATATACATTGTGAGTTGGTTAAATCCAACTAATTATTATGTGCAATCCTCACATAGTTATTATTTTTGAGGTGAGAATACTTAACATCCACTATTTTAGTATTTCTCAAGATTACAATATATTCTCAACAACTATAGTCATCATTCTGTAAAATGGATCTTTTGAATTTATTTCTTCTATCTGACTGTCACTTTGTATTCTTTGACCAGCACCTCCTCCTTTTCCCCCATACAATAGCCCCAGCCTCTGGTAAGCACTATTCTACTCCCTGTTTCCATGAGATCAACTTTTTTAGATTCTGAATATGAGGGATAATATTCAGTATTTGTCTTTTTTATGCCTGGCTTATTTCACTTGACACTATAATTTTAAAAGTCAGATGCATATGTACACACACACATATATGCACCAGCTAAATTAAACTGGAAAAATCATAATAAGATGTACATTCTATCAATGTCAAAATTGTACTGTGATATGGCACTATAAACTTTGCGATGTTTTACCTTCAGGAGAAATTAGGTAAAGGACACATAAGATGTTTCTATATCACTGTACGTGAATCTAAATTATTGTAAAACACAAACTTTAATAAATATTTTTAAAAATCTAAATAAAACCTTTTCTCAAGTAAAAATGAATAACACTCACCTAAATTCCAATTTCTTTGTAAAGAATTAATACATTGAATAATTTTATAGAAATGGCTCATCTTTTATATAATCTATTTGATGTCACTTTTAGCCTGAGTAATAAACTTCCTAAGATCATTTCCTTTAACATTATGAAGCAAATAATTTGTATATTTGTCAATGCATTCATAAACAAACGTCTATTTTTATGTGTATGAAGACATGGTATATTAGTCCATTTTACACTGCTATAAAGAACTACCTGAGACTGGGCAATTTATAAAGAAAGGAGGTTTACTTGACTCACTCACAGTTCTGCATGGCTAGGGAGACCTCAGGAAACTTACAATCATGGCAGAAGGCAAAAGAGAAACAAGCACCTTCTTCACAAAGTGGCAGGGGTGAGGGGTGGGAAAGTGCCACACTTTTAAACCATCAGATCTCATGACAATTTATTCACTGTCACGAGAACAGGAAGGAGTCAACCTCCCCCATGATCCAATCACCTCCCACAAGGTCCTTCCTTTGACATGTGGGGATTACAATTTGTGATGTGATGGGTGGGGACACAGAGGCAAACCATGTCATTCTGCCTCTGGCCCCTCACAAATCTCATGTCCTTTTCAAATTTGAAAACCAATCATGCCTTCCCAACAGTTTCCCAAAGTCTTAACTTATTCCAGCATTAACTCAAAAGTAAAAGCCCAAAGTCTCATCTGAGACAAGGGAAGCCCCTTCTGCCTATGAGCCTGTATAATAAAAAGCAAGTAATTACCAAGATACAATGAAGGTACAGGCATTGGGTAAATGCTCCCATTCCAAATGGGAGAAATTGGCCAAAACAAAGGGGCTACAGGCCCCATGCAATTCCAAAACCCAACTGGGCAGTCACTAAATCTTAAAGCTCCAAAATAATATGCTTTGATACCATGTCTTAAATCCAGGGCATGCTGATCCAAGAGGTGGTCTCTCAAGGGCTTGGGCAGCTCTACACCTGTGGTTCTGCAGGGTACAGCCCCTGTGCCTGCTTTCATAGGCTAGTGTGGAGTGCCTGCAGCTTTTCCAGGTTCATGGTGCAAGCTGTTAGTGGATCTACCTTTCTGCAGTCTAGAGGATGGTATTCCTCTTCTCATAGCTCCACTAGGCAGTGCCCCAGACGGGGTTCTCACCCTACGTTTCCCCTCCACACTGCCCTAGTAGAGGTTCTCCATGAGGGCTCTGTCCTTGCAGCAGCCTTCTGCTTGGACATTCAGGCATTTTCATGCATCCTCTGAAATCTAGGTGGAGGTTCCCAAACCCCAAATTTTGTCTTCTCTGTACCCAGAGGCCCAACACCATGTGGAAGCTGCCAGTGCTTGGGGCTTGCACCCTCTGAAGCCGCAGCCCTAGGTGTACTTTGGTCCCTCTTAGTCATAGCTGGAGGTGGAGTGACTGGGATGCAGGACACCATGTTCCAAGGCTTCACAGAGTAGCTGGTCCCTGGGCCTGGCCCATGAAACCATTTTCCCCACCTGGGCTCCAGGCCTGTGATGGGAGGGGCTGCAGTCAAGATCTCTGAAATGCCCTAGAGACATTTTCCACATGGTCTTGGCTATTAACATTTGGCTCTTTGTTACTTATTCAAATTTCTGCAACTGGATTGAATTTCTTCTGAGAAAATGGGTTTTTCTTATCTATACATGGTCAGGCTGCAAATTTTCCAAACTTTTATGATCTGTTTCCATTTTAAACATAAATTCCAATATCAGATTATCGTTTTGTGAATGCATATGACTATATATTTTAGAAACAGCCAGGGCACATCTTCAATGCTTTACTGCTTAGAAATTTCTTCTTACCACATACCCTAAATCATCTCTCTCAAGTTCAAAGTTCCTCAGATCACTAGGGAAGGGGAAAATGCTACCAGTCTCTTTGCAAAAGCATAAAAAGAGTGACCTTTACCCCAGTTTCCAATAAGTTTCTCATCTTTATCTGAGACCAACTCAGCCTGGACGTCATTGTGCATATCACTATCAGCATTTTGATCAAAACCATTCAACAAAACTCTAGGAAGTTCCAAACTTTCCCACATATTCCTGTCTTCTTCTGAGCCCTCCAAATGTTTCTAATCTCTGCCTGTTACACAGTTCCAAAGTCTCTTCCACATTTTCAGGTATCTTTATAGCATTGCCCCAAGCTCCAGGTACTAATTTTCTGTATTAGTCTGTTTTTACACTGCTGTAAAGAGCTACCTGAGACTGGGTAATTTATAAAGAAAAGAGGTTTAATTGACTCACAGTCCTGCATGGCTGGGGAGGCTTCGGGAAACTTATAATCATGGCAGAAGGCAAAGGAGAAGCAAGCACCTTTTTCACAAGGGGGCAGGAGAGAGAAAGAGGTGAAGGAAGTGCCGTAACTTTTAAACCATCATATCTTGAGAACAGCGTGGGGGAAACCACCCCCATGATCCAATCACCTCCAAGGAGGTCTTTTCCTCGACACTTGGGAATTACAATTCAAGATGAGATTTGGTTGAAAACACAAAACTAATCCATATCGCATAGATAACCTGACAATACTGAGCTCCAGTTTTGTGAGTCATACCTTTATTAGAAGTGTTATAATTTACACAATTTGTTGCCTCTATTAAACTCATTTATGAATATATGCTCATAAAATTGAGTGACACTGATTTCACAGATATTTCTACATACACTTTCTATTCTTAGCAGCAACTGTTATTGACTTTTTACATAATCCATGCTCAGATTATATGCTTCTGTATCTTTTGAGAGACTGTCAGCTATTGAATGAAAAATTTATATAAATGAGACAAGATCTTAAAACTGAAATATATACATAAACTTTATGGCTCTATTTGTGTGTGATTGTAAGCATATCCATTATAAACATACTGAATATTTTACCAAAGTCATGTCAAATTAGATGTGTTCTGTTAATATTTATTATCATGTGTGTCTGTCAGGATCTTAAAGGGAAAGGAATGTCAAAATGCAATTGAATAATTTGAAGAGAGTATAATAAAGCATCTGTGCAGGATATAGGAAAAATCACAAAGATAGTGCAACAATTTGGGACCAGCAGCAGTGAGGTTATGCTATTAACCTTAGGCCTGAAAAGACAAGGGAGGGAGCAGAGGGGGGTGCGAAGGTAGCTTCCTGACAGGAATGCAGCCAGCCCTGAATGATCTGCAGGGAAGATGCCAGAGGTATATGTACCTTAACCTTCTCCCCCTTATTGGCATTTCTGAGCACTGTTCTCCTTTGACTAAATCCAATAGGAAGCCAGAGGGCAGGAGAACAAGCTGATGTAATCAGTATAGTTCAGTTTCCTGGGCAGAGTTAGATGGAAAGAAAGAGACTTAATTTTGAGGGGCAAATGAAATACAGACAGCATATCATGTTTTTATTTAAGAAAAAGAAAACAGTAATATTCTTACTCTTGAGGAATCTAAAGCCATTTGATAATGATCATTTTAAACTTATGTGAAATATGGCCAAACAAAATAAAACTAAACACTAAAACTGTATCACTCAGGGCTGGACAAATGTGATTTTTTTTTTAACATGCAGCACCTACCTCCCACTCAAAAATAAAAACAACATCATTATACTAACATGTTAGAAGTGCATTCAGTATGCTATAAAACATTTCTAATTCATTCATTCACTGGATCTTTTTTGAGCACTTTCTATGTACCTAGAATTATGTTAGGTATTGAGATGTAAAGATGAGTAAGCCTAGGTCTCTAGGTTCATATATCTCAGCGATATCTCTTATTCTTACCCTTAGATTTTCTCCGTCACCACCCTCCATTCCATGACAATTGATGTCATTTGTATGTATACTAGTTTGCATGCTTGATTCTTACGTTGTATTTTTTCTTTGATTTTTAGTTGAAACATAGTAATTGTATATATTTATGGGATACAGAATGATATTTTGATCGATGATAAAATGTTTAACGATCAAAGAAGGGCAGTTATGCATCACCTCCAAGATTTATAATGCCTTTGTGTTACGAACATTCAAAATCATCTCTTCTACTTACATTGCATTTTTAATCTACTTCTTTTCCAAAGGGGATTTGTATTGAGTACTCTCCTCTTAGCTGTTTCTGAAAATTAGACTGAGTAACAGGGGAAACAAATGTATGCAGTAGTCCAAGTATTCCAGGTAAAGCTGAGTATGTTGTCTTTTGAGTCAAAAAGAACAAAGAGGCACAAATCCAGGATTTTACTGATCTATCAGTATAAACTTCTCTCAGTCATCTCTTCTACCTGTTTTGCCTTTATTTCTCAGACTGTGTTCACTGTTTATGGTCACTCTATTATGATCACCCTTTCTCTAGGTTTGTTCTGATTATTGTCATCATTTTGATATCATTTTGTTATACATTTTGTTAATATCTATCACTCCTGCATTTGCCATTTGTTCAGAAACCTGTATATAGTGGTCCCCAGAAAAAACAACATAAGCTGATGGATATGAGGATGTTACTGGAGAGTAGTAGTTAGGTGGGAATTTGGGTTTTTTTCTAAAATTACTCCTGTAGACCGGTCTCTGTGTGCAGGGGTACATAAATAGTTAAGTTTTAATGATAGTGTCAGCAGGACAGTTCCAGAAAAGAGAGTCCATCATTCTGCCTTTTGTAAAGCCTAGGATGTGAATTGGGAAGATGAGCTCTAAGTCCTAGCATCTATAGTGATTTACCTTTCTATTTATTATCCCTGCTGCCATAATTGACCGCTGACCATAGTGATCTTATTAAAATTCCAAACTAAACATGTATATTCATGTATAATACCCTCTATTTCCTTCAATCTAAAATCTAGAGCAGCCTCAGACAACCCCTCCAACTCATTCCTTGTTTGTTCCCAAATTTATGCACACTGATATACCAAATTAACTGGAAGATCCTAAGAATTCCATCCTTGTTCATACCTTTATGAGTTTTCTAATGTTCTCTGCCTTACCTAGAACATCTTATTCTCTACACCCAATCACCTAATGCCAACCTACATTTCATGAATGAGTTAAATTTTTCCTTTGCTGAATCTATTTTCTAAACAAATTGGGACAGCTTCTCCCTTTAATGTCCCCATTGTAATCTAAATGCATTTCTTCTTGCAGTAGTGTTTGTACCTTTTTCTCTTTGCATGAGTGTTTGTATCTCCTTTACTCTACCCTTCATATTATAATTTATACAATCTTATCCTTATAGCTACCCATCTTTTAAAAGATGGGTAATATCTTTTTATTTTTATGGCTCACATAGGACCTTGAAATTACTAGCAATTGAATAAATATTAGCTGAATAATTATATCTGTTAGAAAGTTTTCTGGAACCTCCAGAAAAAAAATGGTGTTGTTAAAAATTATTAATTCTGCCTTCCCATCACAATTCATAGATAAATGATGTGCACTGTTTATATATTCCAGTTATTTTATTGAAAAATTAGCTGAGTTAGGGAAAGCATGAATAATTTAGTTTCAGTTATTTTAGTATATTCTACCTTCTCAAGAAAGACAATGCAAGAGAATGTAATAGAAACAAAGCAAACCTCATTGGGAATTTTGTATTGATTCTTACTTTTGTGTAAGGTTATTAACATGACTATTTTATGGAGTTCATCTACTAATAAATCTAGTAATAGAATAATTATTTAAACAAAAAATTTCAGATATTTTGTTCTAATTGTAAAAGTATAATTAAAGTCATAAATCAGTAGTTTTTTTAGCTATGAAATACCCTTATTTCCCTTGCTAGCATTTTCCAAACATTTCATACCTGCTGCTTAAATCAGTAACACTGGATTTTAAAACTCATAGAATCTTCACTTCAGAAATATTTTCAGTTTACTTTTAAGAAATATAGTGATTGAAAAAATAGACCTATATCTCCATCACCTTAAGGAGCACAGTTCTTGAAGTCAAAGCAAAGAACCTACTTTTGTCAGTAATTTCCCTGTAGTTGATTCTTAGAGAAATCACAATACTGTTGAGCTAAAAATAGGTACATATAAGAAATGATGCATAACTGTGTATATTGAACTGTTTATATAATTGTTGATTATATTAAACATTGTTGAAATGTATATTATTGATTCCCACAATAATGAATAATACATTAACTCAGTCAAGCATGAGAAGTGTATATAAATGATCTTAAAGAATAATATAAAAACAAAAGTAAATTTATTTTTTATGCTATGTTGAAAGTGGAAACATGGAAAGGGAAGTCACAGAGTGGGAGTAAATATTCAAAGTCTTATTCAGAATAAAGTATACAGAGACAACTACAAACCAATACAAAACTACAAATCAATTAGAAAAGTAGAATTGGCATGCAATTGAGTAATTGGGTAAAACACTTGAATAGACGGTTTACAGAAGAGCACAAATGGGCAATAAGCAGACACAAAAACGCTAAACTTCATTTTGTGTCTAGAAAATACAGTTTAAAATCACAATGAAGTAGAACTACATATGTGCATATTGTTTTATACATCTAATCTTCAATGTGTATAGAATTACCGATGTATATATAAGTAAAACTAATTTATGTATACCCTTAAAATGTGGAGGTTTCAATATGTCAAAATTATACCTCAAAATAAAAAGAAAAATGCAAACATAAAGGTTTAGATCATTGGAGAAACAAAAAATGCACTGTGGACCTGGGACTCTCGTTTTAAGAAGTTTTTCACTAATTTGTAAGGAATGAGCTGCGTACATTAAACTTTCCTTCTTTTATATGTTCTTCTGTGCTTCCCTTGTATTTTTCAGAAATTTTCCTCTCAAAGTCAGACAAATGTATGGGTACTGGTTGGGCATAGAATATAAAACAGCAGAATGACTATTTAGCAGCAGATGCCCCTGAAGGAGGAAATTAGGAAAAAAAGAAGGAAGGACAAAGAGAGGGAGAAAATAAGAGAGAGGTAGAGAAGGAAGAGAAGAGGAAAAGGAGAGAGGGATGGATAGAAAAGTAAACAGAATAGACAATTTAATTAGTTCTTTCTACTTTGAAAAAATCTATTTTAATGACTGTTTTGAGTTTGGATTCAATCGTCTGTAATAAATATAGCTTGGACACAAAATCCAATACAGTTACAATATATTTGTTTAGAGCAATTTTATATCTAAGTAATTGACTCTTATTTAGATATTAATATATCAATTATATTATGTCCATGTTAATTCTAAGATTTATTTTTTAATGTATGATTTTGAGATTTAAACTTTATCTGTATTTCATTAAAGAAAAATAGACTAAACTGCTTTAATGCCTAAAGACTTTGTAGTTTATTTTCAAAAATAAGTTGAAGAACCCAAGAAAAAAAACACAACAAATATAAGTATATTTTAAGCATTATTACACCAATAAAAATAAAAAGCAATGTTTGAGTTTTTAAAAGGTAAATATATAACCTGAAGTAGCACATTCTACATTTATATTCATGTATTCCCTGATAATTTATGATTATTCAGACACTAAAGCAAGGACTAACAACAAATTGGTCCACAGAAAAGCCCTAACTTACACACCACTGAGTTTAGCTTCTGTGGGGAATATAAAAGAACAACAACAACAACAACAGGAACAATCAAAAATCAAGAACCAAAATATTTACAGGGAAACCAACATTATGCCACACAAGCACACATATATTTGAAACTATTAGGCATTCACTGTGACTGAAGTTTACTTTGAAATGTAATGAGTATCATCAACTACTCTATTATCAACTTAAAAACATTATACCTAGCTATGTAACTGTTTAATGAGATTGCAGGATGCTCATATTGAGGTTGTCCTGCTTTCAAATTGTCCCAATTATTCTTAGTCTTTCATTAATATTATACCACCTGCTCCAACTGGCTAACCTTTCTTTTCCTCTATCTTCTTGCTGTAAAATTAATGAAAAACATGTCTTCTCAAAATCGACCTAAATGGCCATCAATTATAGACTGGATAAAGAATGTGATATGGATACACCATGGAATACTACGCAGCCATAAAAAGGAATGAGATCATGTCCTTTGCAGGCACGTGGATGGAGCTGGAAGCTATTATCCTCAGCAAGCGAACACAGGAACAGAAAACCAAACATCATATGTTCTCACTTATAATTGGAGCTGAGCAATGAGAACACATGGACACAGGGACGGGGACAACACACATTGGGGCCTGTCGGGAAGGTGGAGCAGGGAGAGAGAGAGCATCAGGATAAATAGCTAATGGATGGTGGGCTTAATACCTAGGTGATGGGTTGATAAGTGCAGTAAACCACCATGGTACACATTTACCTATGTAACAAACCTGGACATCCTGTGCATGTACTCCAGTATGTAAAACAAAATTAAATACAAAATAACAACAACAAAACATGTCTTCTCTGCATTTCAGAATACAGATACACCTTGACTAGCAATCTAGATAAACAGCACAAATTTAAATTATTCTAAGCCAAAAATGCATTTAATACACCTAACCTATCAAACATCACAGCTCTGCCTAGCCTACTTTAACAGTGCTCAGAACACTTACCTTTGTCTCCATTTGCGCAAAACCTCCTGTAGACTCATCTTGGGATCCCACGGCTGACTGAGAGCTGTGGCTTGCGACTGCTGCCCAACATCACAACAGAGAATCCTGCTCCATATCACTAGCCCAAGAAAATATCAAAAATCAAAATTGTAGGTAAAGTTTTTACTGAATGCATATTGCTTTTGTACCACCATAAAGTTGAAAATGTATTGTTACATCAGAGACCATCTGTCTATTGTAGTTCACCAGTGTGAGTCCCATCCTTCCAGACACTATTCATATTAATTCATGGCATCTTACATTATCTATTACTGGAAGTGGACTGTTTACAGATTTTTGACAATATTCTCCTTTTAACTACACTCTCCCACTTTGTTTTTATATTTGAATATATTATGATCGCAGCCCAAATTGCTTAAAGCCTCTCAACCCTTCAAACTGTCATCTTTCAAATCTCACAAGATGGATCTTTTTCTGGAACTATTGAATTACAGCCCATTTCGGGGTGACTTATTTGACCCAGGCTCTTCTTATATCATCAGTACAAAGCTAATTTGTCAATTTTTTCTGAGGGGATCTGTCATTTCTACTTAACCTACGTTATCCATCTTGATTTGAATTAGACTCAACGTATGAATATCTCTACTGGATTCTTCTATCCTCAGGAAAGTATCTTTACTTTTACAAATTATCTGTGCTTTTTATTTTCTTTTTTCTCCCACATACCTGATAATAAATTCCAACTTATGCACCACGGAGCTAATTTTCCAACACAGAAACTTTGCCGTTATTATTCCTCACCTACCTCATTTTAATACTTTTGAAGCTGTAAAAATGTATCTCCTTTACCAGAATTAGGTTCATATAAAGGCAGAAACTCCATATTATTGACTTTTTATTCCAATGTTGAGAAAAGCACTTTGTGCACCACTATAAGTTAAAACAGTAAGACACTGTCCATAATGCAACTTCATCATGTGTAGTGATGGTAACAACTACCTGTGATCGCTACAATTACTGCAAAATAGAAAGTTATTGAAAATAACAGAGGCCGGGTGTGGTGGCTTACACCTGTAATCCCAGCACTTTGGGAGGCAAAGGCAGGCGGATAACCTGACATCAGGAGTTCAAGACCAGCCTGGCCAACATGGCAAAACCCCGTCTCTACTAAAAATACAAAAATTAGCTGGGTGTGGTGTTGCATGCCTGTAGTCACAGGTACTTGGGAGACTGAGGCAGGAGAATCCACTTGAACCCGGGAAGTGGAGGTTGCAGTGAGCCTAGATCATGCCACTGCACTGTAGCATGAGCGACAGAGCAAGAGTCCAACTACAAATAAATAAATAAATAAAACAAAAATGTAAAATAATGGAAAAGGGACTGAAAAATAAGTTTCATATGGTAATCTAATTCTTTTTGGAAAAGGTATTTATTTATGTATATTCTGGGTTGATATTTTTGAAAATTGTAAATAATTTGATCAAGTGATATTGCACAGGTAAGCCTATGCACTACTGTGAGGTAAAACAGAAATGCCATCAAAAAAATGAATTCAGGGTCAGGCACGGTGGCTCACACCTGTAATCCTTTGTAAAGCACTTTGGGAGGCCAAAGCGGGCAGATCACAAGGTCAAGAGATTGAGACCATCCTGGCTAACATGCTGAAATCCCATCTCCACTTTAAAAAACAACAACAACAAAAAAATTGAATTCAGGGTACTTCCACTTTCCACGTAAAAGCTGAGAATATGTTGCTTCTATGCTCAAAATAACAACAACAAAAAAAGTTGAATCTGAAAATCAACAACCCTTCTTAGATCCATCAGAGAATTGAGGTCACAAAGCAAGCTGCTGCCCCCGAAGTTGTAGGGTCAAGCAGTATAGAGAATCACAGTTTACTGAGAGCAGAAGCCCAGCAGTAGAGCCTGTACTAATAGAAACATTGAGTTACGACTGACAAATTGAAGGAGGCTCAGTGTGGATGATCTCAAAATCACTAAGACTGAGTCTTGGGGAATGAGGCAAGAGGCACACTTGTACAAGGTTTACCTTGAAATCCACCAGGTTCTCAGAGAGAAAATTAGGAAAAAAAATCTCTTCATGCTTCTAGCATGGGGAGGTTAGAAGTAGTCATCGGGAAATGCAGAACATTCCATTCCCATTAACAAAAGCCTGCTCTCAAGAAAAATTACATTTAAAGAGCAAAGCTTGTAAGTTTTGATATTTATGCAAAGAGAATTCCCTGTAAATGTTGAGAGGTGAATACCATTTATTTTAAAATGTGAGAAAAAATGTAGTTTGAGGGAAGAATTATTAAGCAAGTAAGAACCAGAACTTAATTATTAGTGAAATTAGCCATTCAGATTGCAAAAGATGCTGTAATTAGGATAATTACAGTCAGAAAAACAAGTTTTGGAGAGAACTTGAGAGACAACCTTTTGCTAATGTTTCAGAAGTTAAAAAACAGAATATTCAGTCACATAAATGTCTCTTTGAAGAGATTAACCCTGTGACTTAGAGACTGTCATCCAAGCAGAAGTCAGAACTAGAGATTTGTCTAATAAAGTGAATCTTCTTGATACACCCCAGTGACTCCAAACGTGCTTGAGAATGTTATATAAACAAAGATACTGCCAGTTTGAACTGAAAGCGACAGAGGGAGAATGAAATTTTTAAAAAGCCTGTTGGGTCCCTAAAATTCCATAGGTTAGAAGGCAGCTAGTAACACTACTCACATGCAAAACCATGCTACATTTTATGAAAACGGATCTATGATCCCCAGAGTTTCAGTCCCAGGCCTTAAAACCAAATACAAGGTGTCAGGGCAAATTTTGAATTTGCTTTAAACAGGTGACTTCATTTTTTTGTTCCATTTTCTCCCTTTTTGTCCAGAAATGTGCATAATTGTTATTCTATGTTTGTTCCACCATTGTATTTTCTGAATAGGTGAGTTGTTTTATTTCACAACTCCCTAAAGCCTCACTCACACCTAATTTTTCTGATATAGATACTGAGTTTTGGAACTGTTGTCTTGATGACCTTGTTTTACACCAAGTTGATGCAGTAATAGGTGGAGAATTTCAGGAGCCATGGGTTGAGGTAAATATATTTTGCATGTAAAAAAGACATTGATCTTTAGGGGACTGAGGATAAACTGTAGTCAGCAGACCCCCAAAGATGCTCATGTCCTAATTTTTTGTTTGTTTGTTTGTTTGTTTGTTTTGAGACGGAGTCTCACTCTGTCACCCAGGCTGGAGCGCAGTGGCCGAATCTCAGCTCACTGCAAGCTCCGCCTCTCGGGTTCACGCCATTCTCCTGCCTCAGCCTCCCAAGTAGCTGGGACTACAGGCGCCCACCACCTCGCCCGGCTAGTTTTTTGTATTTTTTTAGTAGAGACGGGGTTTCACCATGTTAGCCAGGATGGTCTCGATCTCCTGACCTCGTGATCCGCCCGTCTCGGCCTCCCAAAGTGCTGGGATTACAGGCTTGAGCCACCGCGCCCGGCCACATGTCCTAATTTTTTGAACTTGTGAATATGTTACCTTTCTTGGAAAAGGAACATTAAGCTTGCAAATAGAATTAAGGTTGCTAACAGCTGGCCTAAAAATGAGGCGACAATTCCTAGATTACCCAGATGGACCTAATGTAATCACAAGTGCACTTAAGAGTTAAAGGCAGGGGCGGAAGGGTTCCATGTTAGATAGGAAACGTGATTACAAAAGTGTTAATGAAAAACCCAAACTTTGAAAATGCTTTAAAGAGGTTTATTGTGGGCCAATATGATTGACCACAGCCCAGGAAAAAAGCACAAACCCGAGAAGCCTTTAATAAGTGATCCTGAGGTAGTCAGGGTGTAATTTGGTTTTATAGATTTTAGGGAGACAGGAATTGTAGGTAAAATTATAAATCAGTACATGGAAGATACACATTGATTCAGCCCCACAAGGTGAGATACCCTGAAGCAAGAGTTTACAGGTCACAGGTTCTTTAATTTGCAATTGGTTGAAAGTGTTAAGCTTTGTCTAAAGGCCTGAAGTAAGTACAAAGCAATGCTTAATTTAAAACAAGGGGGCTGCTATGTGTCATGTCATGTATTTTTGTACCAGAGTCTGGATGGAAAATAATCACATTATACTGAGTTAATTTTAAAAATCTGCTTAGGGAGATCTTATGGTTTGTAGGACATGACTTAATCCTTGCTTCAGATGGCCTCGGGTCTTGTTTACAATATGGTACCTTACTGCCACAGTCTGTTCTGTCAGTCTTATGATCTCTATTTAACATTAATGCTGGTCAGTTGTGCTTAAACTCCAAAAAGAAGTGAGTGTAACAAAACAAGTCCTACCTTCCTCCAGTCATGGCTGGACATTTAGTTTTTAAGGTTATCCTTGGGTCCCTTTGGCCAAGAGAGGGTCCCTTCAGTCAGTTGGGGTGCTTAGGATTTTATTTTAAATTGAGAGAGATCAGGGTGATGACATATGAGATGGACTCTCCTTGCTTTTATTAGCTTTGAAGATGGAGAAAGAGAGACATGACCCATGAAATACAGGAAGTTTCTAGGATATAAAAATGTGTGAAAAACTATCTCACCTAGAGCTAGAAAGAAACACAGCCCTGTTAAGCTCTTGAATTCATCCTCGGGTGACCTGTGTCAGACTCTGGACCTAAGAACTCTAAGATAACATGTTTGCATGGTAAGCTAAATTTGATATAATTTAAATTTGAGGTAAGCTGGGCTGTGTATATAATTATATAAAAATATATCTAATTATATATAGCATATATAAAGTATATAATTTTACATAATTATAACTTTTAATAATATAATTGACATATAATTTTCTTGTATATTGACCCTTTTATTATCAAATTCACCTTTTATCATCCCTGATAATATGCTTTGCTCTGAAGCCTGTCTTCTCTGAAATTAATTTAGCTAGCCTAGGTTTCTTTTGATTAGAGTTAGCATGGCACATCTTTCTCAATATTTTTTCTTTCAACATAGTTGATTCTTTAGAGTTTTACTTTGTTTTCCTTTTCGAGGACAACAAATGTTGGGTCTTGTTTCACCATTATGAGATTGTCTTGCTTTTAATTGCTGTGTTCAGATTATTTACATTTAAAGTGATGAAAATACAGATTAATATCTACCACGTGTGTAACTGTTTTCCATTTGTTGCATTTGTTCTTGGTTTCTTACCTCTTTTACAGCCTTCTCTGATTTTAATTGAGCATTTCCATATGGTTCTATTTTACCTTCTGTCTTTGTGTACCAAACATACTTCTTTTTAAAATATTGTAGTGGGGGACTTCTGCTGATCATGGCGGACTGGAAGCAGGACTAGACTGCAGCTCCAGATAGAACAGCATGCAGAGGTTTGCATTGTGAATTTTAACTCCAGATCGACTGCAAGAACAAACCAGCAATTCTGAGAGGACCCACAGGCCCTCTGAAGGAAGGGGACTGCTCCTGCAGGACCCAGAAGGCACCCCAAATACTGTGAGTGCCCCAACTGTGGAAGTGGGCAAGGGAGACCCTTCTTTCCCCAACAGGAACACACACCCCCACTGGACAAGCTGAAAGTCTGTTTGCAGGAGACGTTCTGGACTTTACCTGGAGCTGAGTCAAGATGGAGAGCCGAGCTGAGCAAAATACAGGGGTGGAGGAGGCAGCAGGGAGGCCCTGGGAGTTTGCTGAAGCCCCAGGCAGCCCATTCCCGCCAGGCACAACAGGAATCCACCACGAGGGAGGCCAGAGGAGCAGGGAGTAAAACCCCAGGAGGAGAAGGACTTCCCTAACTGAACTTTGTAACAATTTGAGCAGGCTACAAGCCTCCTGGCCAGAACTCAGCCGAGGGTGTGAATCCAGCTTGCAGACTTCACAGGTGGAGGAACAACTAAAGCCCTTTTCTTTCCCAGCTGGGAGTCGGAAAGCGTCAGGCAAATTTTCAAGCCCACCCTCCACCTGGAAACAGACTCCGTGCTGTTGTGGGTGGCACAATGGGAGTGAAACCAGCTCTTTGGTTTGCGTGGGAGTTGGGTGAGGCCTGTAACTGCTGGCTTTTCCCCACTTCCCTGACAACCTTCATGATTCAGCAGAGACAGCCATAATCCTCCTAGCTTCACAACTCCAGTGACATAGGAATCTCACCCCATCCCCATGGCAGCCGCAGCAAGACCAGCCCAAGAAGAGTCTAAGCTCAGGCAGGCCTAGCCCCGCTGCCACCTGATGGTCCTTGCCTCTCCACACTGGTAGCAGAAGACAGAGAATATATAATCTTGGGAGTTCTAGGGCCCCACCCACCGCCAGCCCCTCTTCACATTACTACAGCTGATGCTTTCTGGAAAGCGCCAACTCCTGGCAGGAAGTCAACCAACACAAAAATAGAACACGAAACGAACAAAGCTAAGAACCCTCATGGAGTCCACTGCACCCCCTGCCACCTCCTCCTGAACAGGCGCTGGTATCTATGGCTGAGAGACCCATAGACGGTTCACATCACAGGACTCTGTGTAGACAACCCCAGCACCAGCCAGGAGCTGGGTAGTTTCACTGGATGGCTAGACCCAGAAGAGAGACAACAATCACTGCAATTCAGCTCACAGGAAGCCACAAACACAGGAAAACGGGGTGAATACTGCATCAAGGGAACACCCTGTGGGACAAAAGAATCTGAACAACAGCCTTCAGCCCTAGACCTTCCCTCTGACAGAGACTACCCAAATGGGAAGGAACCAGAAAACCAACCCTAGTAACATGACATAACAAGGCTCATCAACACCTCTCAAAAATCACAGTAGTTCACCAGCAGTGGATCCAAAACAAGAAGAAATCCCTGTCTTATCTGAAAAATTATTCATTAGGTTAGTTATTAAGCTTACCAGGGAGGGACCAGAGAAAGGTGAAACCCAATGCAAGGAAATCCAAAAACTGATACAAGAAGTGAAGGGAGAAATTTACAATAAAATAGATAGCTTAAGGAAAAATAAATTAAAAAATTCAGGAAACTTTGGCACACTTTTAGAAACATGAAATGCTCTGGAAAGTCTCAGCAATAGAATTGAACAAGTAGAAGAAAGAAATTCAGAGCTCAAAGACAAGGTCTTTGAACTAACCCAATCCAACAAAGACAAAGAAAAAAAAAAATAAGAAAATATGAACGAAGCCTCCAAGACGTTACACAACCAAATCTAAGAATAATTGGTGTTCCTGAGGAAGAAAACAATTCTAAAAGTTTGGAAAACATGTTTGGGGGAATAATCAAGGACAACTTCCTCAGCCTTGTGAGAGACTTAGACATGCACATACAAGAAGCACAAAGAACACCTGGGAAATTCATCGCAAAAAGATCTTTGCCTAGGCACACTGTAATCAGGCTATCCAAAGTTAAGATGAAGGAAAGAATCTTAAGAGCTATGAAACCGAAGTACCAGGTAACCTACAAAGGAAAACTTATCTTCAGCCAGGAATGTTGTATCTAGTGAAACTAAGCATCATATATGAAAAAAAGATACAGTCATTTTCAGATAAACAAATGCTGAAAGAATTCGCCATAACCAAGCCACCAGTACAAGAACTGCTAAAAGGAGCTGTAAATCTTGAAAAAAATCTTGGAAACACATCAAAATAGAATGTCTTCAAAGCATAAAACACACAACACCCATAAAAAATAAATGCAAGTTATAAAGAAAAAACAAAAAACAAAGTATGCAGGCAACAAACAGCATGATGAATGCAACAGTACTTCACATTTAAATACTAACATTGAACGTAAATGGCCTAAATGGTCCACTTAAAAGATACAGAACTGCAGAATGAATAAGAACTCACCAACCAACTATCCGCTGCATTCAGCAGACTCACCTAACACATAAGGACTCACATAAACTTAAAGGATGGAAAAAGGCATTTCATGTAAATGGACACCGAAAGCGAGCAAGGATAGCTATTCTTATGTCAGACAAAACACATTTTAAAGCAACAGTGGTTATGGTAAAAGGCCTTTTCCAACAGGAAAATATCACAATCCTAAACATACATGCACCTAACACTGGAGCTCCCAAATTTATAAAACAATTACTAATGGACCTAAGAAATGAGATAGATAGCAACACAATAATAGTGGGGGACTTCAATACTACACTGACAGCACTAGGCAGGTCATCAAGACAGAAAGTTAACAAAGAAACTATGGATTTAAACTATTCCTTGGAACAAAAGGACTTAACAGATATATACAGTACACTTCATCCAACAACTGCAGAATACACATTCTATTCAACAGCCCATGGAGCTTTCTGTAAGATAGACCATATGATAGGCCATAAAATAAGCCTCAACAAATTTAAGAAAACTGAAATTATATCAAACAATCTCTCAGACCACAGTGGAATAAAACTGGAAATCAACTCCAAAAGGAACCCTCAAAACCACGCAAATACGTGGAAATTAAATAACCTGCTCTTGAATGAGCATTGGGTCAAAAACGAAATCAAGATGGAAAATAAAAAATTGTTTTAACTAAATGACAATAATAACACAACCTATCAAAATCTCTGGGATACAACAAAGGCGGTGCTAAGAGGAAAGTTCATTGCCCTAAATGCCTACATCAGAAAGTCTGAAAGAGCACAAGCAGACAATCTAAGGTCACGCCTCAAGAAACTACAGAAACAACACAAACCAAACCCAAACTCAGCAGAAAGGGAGTAACCAAGATCAGAGCAGAATTAAATGACATTGAAACAAACAAACAAAAAGTACAAAAGATAAATGAAACAAAAAGCTGGTTTTTTTGAAAAGCTAAGTAAGATTGATACACCATTCGCAAGATTAACCAAGAAAAGAAGAGAGAAAATCTAGATAACCTCACCGAGAAATGAAAAAGGAGTTATTATAACTGGCACCACTGAAATATGAAAGATCAGTCAAGGCTACTCTGAATACCTTTACATACATAAACTTGAAAATCTAGAAGAGATGGATAAATTCCTGGAAAAATACAACCCTCCTAGCTTAAATCAGGAATAATTAGATACCCTGAACAGACCAATAACAGCAGCAAAATTGGAATGGTAATTTAAAAATACCAACAAAAAAAAAGTACAGGACAAGATGGATTCACGGCAGAATTCTAGCAGACATTCAAAGAAGAACTGGAACCAATCCTTTTAACGCTATTTCACAATATAGATAAGGAAGGAACCCTCTCTAATTCATTCTATAAAGCCAGGATCACCCTAGTACCAAAATCAGGAAAGGACACAACTAAAAAAGAAAACTACAAACTGATATCCTTGATGAATATAGATGCTAAAATCCTTAACAAAATACTAGCTAACAGAATCTAACAACATATCAAAAAATAATCCATCATGATCAAGTAGGTTTCATACCAGGGATGCATGAATGGTTTAACATACACAAGTCAATAATATGATTCACCACATAAATAGAATTAAAAACAAAAATCACATGATCGTCTCAATAGATGCAGAAAAAACATTTGACAAAATCTAGCATCCATTTGTGATCAAAACCCTCAGCAAAATTGGCATACAAGGGACATACCTTACTGTAATAAAAGCCATCTATGACAAACCCACAGCCAACATACTACTGAATGGGGAAAAGTTGAAAGCATTCCCTCCAAGAACTAGAAGATGATAAGGATGCCCACTCTCACCACTCCTCTTCAACACAGTACTGGAAATCCTAGCCAGAGCAATCCTACAAGAGAAAGAGATAAAGGGCATCCAAATTAGTAAAGATGAAGTTGAATTGTCCCTGTTTGCTGACAATATGATTGTTTATCTTGAAAACTGTAAGGACTACACCGGAAAGCAACTAGTACTGATAAAAGAATTCAGCAAAGTCTCTGGATACAAGGTTAATGTTCACAAATCAGTAGCTCTTCTATACACCAACAGTGACCAAGCAGAGAATCAAGTCAAGAACTCAACCCCTTTTACAATAGCTGCCAAAAACAAAAACAAAAACAAAACAAAACAAAACAAACAAACAAAAAAAAACACTTAGGAATGTACTTAACAAAGGAGTCAAAAGACCTCTACAAGGATAACTACAAAACACTGCTAAAAGGAACCATAGATGACGCAAACAAATGGAAACACATCCCATGCTCATGGATGGGTAGAATCAATATTGTGAAAATGACCATACTACCAAAAGTAATCTACAAATTCAATGCAATGCCCATCAAACCACCATCATTCTTCACAGAGTTAGAAAAATCAATTCTAAAATTCATATGGAACCAAAAATGAGCCTGCATAGCCAAAGCAAGACTAAGCAAAAAGAACAAATCTGGAAGCATCACACTACCTTATTTCAAACTATATTATAAGGCCATAGTCACCAAAACAGATTGGTACTGGTGTAAAGATAGGCACAAAGACCAATAGAACAGAATAGAGAACCCAGAAATAAGCCCAAGTATTTATAGCCAACTGAGCTTTAACAAAGCAAACAAAACCATAAAGTGGGTAAAGGACTACCTTTTCAACAAATGGTGCTGGGATAATTGGTTAGTCCTGTGTAGGAGAATGAAACTGGATCTTCATCTCTCACCTTATACAAAAATCAACTCAAGATAGATTAAGGACTTAAACCTAAGACCTGAAACTATAAAAATTCTAGAAGATAACATTGGAAGAACCCTTCTAGACATTGACTTAGGCAAGGATTTCAGGACCGAAACCCAAAAGCAATTGCAATAAAAACAAAGATAAATAGCTGAGACCTAATTAAAGAGCTTTTGCATGATAAAAGGAACAGTCAGCAGAGTAAACAGACAACCCACAGAGTGGGAGAAAATCTTCACAATCTATACATCTGACAAAGGACTAATATCCAGAATCTACAATGAACTCAAGTCAGTAAGAAAAAAAAAAAAATCAAAAATCAAAAAGTGGACTAAGAACATGAATAGACAATTCTTAAAAGAGGATGTACAAATGGCCAACAAACATGAAAAAATGCTCAACATCATTAATAATCACGGAAATACAAATCTAAACCACAATGTAATACTACCTTACTCCTGCAAGAATAGCCATAATATAAAAAAATAAAAAAGCGGTGGCATGGATGTGGTGATCAGGAAACACTTCTACACTGCTAGTGGGACTGTAAACTAGTACAGCTGCTATGGAAAACAGTGTGGAGATTCCTTAAAGAACTAAGAGTAGAACTAGCATTTGATCCAGCAATCCCCTACTGGGTATCTACCCAAAGGAAAATAAGTCATTATTTGAAAATGATACTTGCATACATATGTTTATAGCAATACAATTCACAATAGCAAAATCATGGAACCAACCCAAATGCCTATTAATCAACAAGTGGATAAAGAAACTCCAGTATATACACTTATATGATGGAATACTACTCTGCCATAAAAAGGAATAAATTAACAGCATTGGCAATGACCTGAATGAGATTAGAGACTATTTTTCTAAGTGAAGTAACTTAGGAATGGAAAACCAAACATCGTATGTTCTCACTGATATGTGGGAGCTAAGTTATGAGGACACAAATGCATAAGAATGATACAATGGACTTTGGAGACTTGGGGGGATGAGTGGGAGGGGGTTCAAGGGATAAAAGACAACAAATATGGTGCAGTGTATACTGTTCGGGTGATAGGTGCACCAGTTTCTCACAAATCTCCACTAAAGAACTTACATAACCAAATACTACGTGTACCCCAATAACTTAAAGTTTTTAAAATTTAAAAAATATTAAAATATTTTAGTGGTTATTCTAGAGGTTACATGACACAATTTTACCTAAAGGCTACCTTCAAATATCACTACATGGCTTCACAGGCAATGCAGGTATCCTACAATAGAATGTTTATTAGCAATTTCTAGTACTTATCCATTGTTTTGTAATTACAACATTGTTCTTAGTGCTTTACATAAAATATAAAATAGGTCAATTATGATTAAGAAAAATTAGATATTTTATCTTCATTTATTCCTTCTCTGCCATCCTTTCTTTCATTAGGTAGATCCAGGTTTTGATCTGTATAATTCTTCCTCTGAACAAATTACTTTAACATTTCTTTCAAAGATCTATTGGCAATGATTTCCCTTGTTTTTTTTTTTTTTTTTTAAATATCAGATAATGTCTGATATGGTTTGACTGTGTCCCCACTCAAATCTCATCTTGAATTGTAGCTCCCATAATCCCCACATGTCATGGAAGGGGCATGGTATGAGGTAATTGAATCATGACTGTGTTTTTTCCCCATGCTGTTCTTGTAATAGTAAACAGTCTCACGAGATATGACGGTTTTATAAAGGGCAGTTCCCCTGCACACGCTATCTTGCCTGCACCATCTAAGATGTGCCTTTGCTCCTCCTTTGCCTTTCACCATGATTTTGAGGCATCCCCAGACATATCCATTAAACTTCTTTTTCTTTATAAATTACCCAGTCTCAGGTATTTCTTCATAGCAGTATGAAAATGGGCTAATACAGTAAATTGGTATTGGGAGTGGGCCACTGCTATTAAAATAAGTGAAAATGTGGAAGCGACTTTAGAATTGGGTAACAGGCGGACGTTGGAACAGTTTGGAGGGCTCAGAAGATAATAGGAAAATGTGGGAAAGTTTGAAACTTCCTAGAGACTTGGAGGGCTCAGAAGACAGGAAGATGTGTGAAAGTTTGTAACTTCCTAGAGACTTATCGAATGGCTTTCACCAAAATGCTGTTAGTGATATGGACAATAAAGTCCAGGCTGAGGTGCTCTCAGATGGAGATGAGGAACTTGTTGGGAACTGGAGTAAAGGTCATTATTTTTATGCAAAGAGACTGGCAGCATTTTGCCCCTGCTTTAGAAATCTGTAGAACTTTGAACTTGAGAGAGATGATTTAGGGTATCTGGTGGAAAATATTTTGAAATGGCAGTTTTCAAAAGGAGGCAGAGCATAAAAGTTGGAAAATTTGCAACCTGACTTGTGGAATAAAGGAAAAACCCATTTTCTGGGGAGAAACTCAAGCCTGTTACAGAAATTTGCATAAGTAATGAGGAGTCAAATGCTAATCATCACGACAATGAGGAAAATGTCTCCAGGGCATGTCAGGAGTCTTTCATGGCAGCTGCTCCTATTACAGGCCTAGGAGGGAAAAATGGTTTGTGGGCCAGGCCTAGGGACCCCTGCTGTGTGCAGCCTAGGGACTTGGTGCCCTGCATCCCAGGCACTCCAGTCATGGCTAAAAGGGGCCAAGGTATATCGCTGGCTGTGGCTTCCCAGGGCGCAAGCCCAGAGCATTGGCTCTATCCATAAGGTATTGAGCCTGCAGGTACACAGAGTCAAGAGTTGAAGTTAGGGTACCTCTGCCTAGATTTCAGAGAATGTATGGAAACTCTTGGATGTCCAGGCAGACGTTTGCTGCAGGGTCAGGGCCCTGATGGAGAACCTCTGCTAGGACAGTACAGAGGGGAAATATCAGGTGGGAGGACCCACAGAGTCCCCACTGGGGCACTGCCTAGTGGAACTGTGAGAAGAGGGCCACCATCCTCCAGACCCCAGAATGATAGATCCACCAACAGCTTGCATAGCTTGCACTTGTGCACCTGGAAAAGCCACACTCAACACCAACTTGTGAAAGCAGCCAGGAAGGGGGTTGTACCTGGCAAAGCCATAGGGGCAGAGCTGCTCAGGACCATGGGAACCTACCTCTTGCCATCAGTGTGACCTGGATGTGTGGCATGAAGTCAAAGGAGCTCATTTTGGAACTATAATGACTGCCTTACAGGATTTTGGACTCGCATGGGGTCTGTAGCCCCTTCGTTTTGGTCAGTTTCTCCCATTTGGAACAGGTGTAATTACCCAATGCCTGTACCCTCACTGTATCTAGGAAGTAACTAACTTGCTTTTGATTTTTACAGGCTCATAGGTGGAAGGAACTTGCCTTGTCTCAGATGAAACTTTGGTCTGTGGACTTTTGAGTTAATGCTGAAATGAATCAAGACTTTGGGGGACTGTTGGGAAGGCATGATTCATTTTGAAATGTGAGGACATAAGATTTGCGAGGGGCCAAAGATGGCATGATACGGTTTGGTTCTGTGTCCTCACCCAAATCTCGTCTTGAATTCTACCTCCCATAATCCCCACATGTCATGGAAGGGACGTAGTGGGAGGTAATTAAATCATGAGAGCAGGTTTTTCCTGTGCTGTTCTCATGATAGTGAATAAGTCTCATGAGATCTGTATAAAGGGCAGTTCCTCTTCACACACTCTCTTGCCTGCTGCCATGTAAGACGTGCCTTTGCTCCTTCTTTGCCTTCTGCTATAATTATGAGGCCTTCCTAGACATGTGGAACTGTGAGTCCATTAAACCTCTTTTTCTTTGTAAATTACTCAGTCTTAGGTATTTTTTCATAGCAGTATGAAAATTGAATAATACAATGTCTATATTTCTCCTTCACTTTTGAAGGATACCTTTTCTGGCTATGCAATTGTCATTTGGTGTTTTCTTTTTTTCTTTTTTTTTTTTTACACTTCAAATATTTCACTCCTCTCTTTTCTGGTGTGCATGGTTTTGGATAAGAAATCCACTGCAATTTTTATCCTTGCTCTCACCTCACCCAATATGGATTTTTTCCAAAATTGCTTTTTTGTTTTTAGTTTTCTACAGTTTGAACATATGCCTAAGGTATAAATATTTTAATATTTATACTGCTTGGTGTTCTCTGAGCATCCTAGTCCTTTGGTTTTGTGTCTGTCATTAATTATGAAACATTCTTGACCATATTGCTTCAAATATTTCTCCTGGTCTGTATTCTTTTTCTGGTCTTCCACTTGTGTGTATGTTACACATTTGAAATTGTCCCACAGTTCTTGGTGGTTCTGTTTTATTTTAAACTTTTTTGCATTCTTTTTTCTCTTTGCATTTTAGTTTTTAAAGTTTCTATTTACTTATCTTTGAAGCTTTCCAATTCACTGATTCTTTCTTCAGCCAAGTCTAGCCTAGTCTACTATTGAGCCCATCCATCAGAAATATTCTTCATTTCTGCTAAAGTGCATTTGTTTTCTAATACAGTAATCCTTGCTTATCCTCGGTTTCACTCGCTATGGTTTCAGTTACCCTTGGTCTACTGTGGTCTGGAAAATCTCCATGGCTCATCATGATGCAAAGGTCCAGGGTCACCCAAAGCAGATGATCCTCCTTCTGATGTATCCTCAGAAGGTCAATAGCAGTCTAATACCATGTCACAGTGCCTACAACATTCACCTCATTTTATCCCATTACACAGGAATTTTACCATCTCACATCATCATCATAAGAAGTGTGAGTAGGGTATGATATGTTGAGAGAGAGAGGATGCATGTGTGTGTGAGCTAGAGACCAAATTCACATAATTTTTATTAGGGTATATTATTGTAATTATTCTATTTTATTATTAATTATCATTGATAATCTATTACTGTGCCTAATTTATAAGTTAAACTTTATTATAGGTATGTACGTATATGAAAAAACATAGTATATATAGGATTCTATGCTATCTGCAGTTTCAGGCATCCACTGGAGTATTAAGAACATAACTCCAGATGATAAGGGTATTAAATACAATTTATAGGCCATTGATTTGAACTGAGCTTCTGCACTAGGCCCAACTGGCCAAATCAAAATGGAGTTATTCACACCAAAGTTCCATGTCATTAAGCAGAAGCTAAGTTGTTTTTGTGACCTTCCCAGAAATCCTTAGACTGAGAGATAGACCAAATCCCCAAACAAGCTGTTTTAGCTGCTTCAGTAAGGGAATTCCCTCTGTTATAACCTTTATAAATAATGTAACTTTGAAATGACCATTTTACTTTTTGTTCTTTGTTTCTGCTTACTTCAGCAATTCTCTGTCTATAAAACCAAACTCCTCTGCCCAGCTCACTAGAACACTCATTGCATTTTTAGAATGAGATGTCTGATTCTAGAATTGCAAATGAAAGCCAACTAAAATCTTTAACTACGTTTGTTATAATTTTGTCTTTTCACATGGGGGGAATACTATATTTATTTTGTATTCTTTCTTGTAGTTCCTATCTACTTACATTACTCATTTGTTCTTGCATGGGGTCTACATTTTCAATTAGAATCCTTAACATAGTAATCAGAATTTTAAATTTCCTACCTGATAATTCTAATATCTGTGTCCTATAGGACTCTGGTTCTGATGATTGTCTGTTCAGACTTTGTTTTCTCTTGGTTTTTGTCATGTCTTGTAACTTGTTTTTGTTGGGAATAATGCTCAAAATCCTAAGGAAACTGAATACTCAAACAAAGGATTCTTAGCAAAACAATTTTACTTCTGCGCTGAGGGATGCTTCTCCTTGGCCAGTCGCCATGAGAGCAGACCTGAACAAAAGATCATGAGAGCGTTTAATCCTGATGCAAGTCCTGCCCCTGTGCCCTTTCCCTATTGGCCAAGGCCAGGCCGTGCAATCTAAACTAATCCCGATTGGCTAAACTTTTGAATTTTTTTTTTTTATTTTATTTTTTAGATCACGTGAGCAGGTAAGGGAGAGAGGGGAAAGCGGAAGGAGTGTCTGCAATGAGCTAGAGAACTAGCCTTCTTTCCAAATAAGGAAAGGAATGAGAGCTGGTACTGATAGCACTTGGTACTTGGTGTTTCTGGGCATGTAACAAAGGCAGAAAAAAAAGAAAAAGGAGAAAAAGGAAAAAAAGGGGGGGGTTACCGTGAATTAAATAATAGAAGATTGATCAGGCTATTTGAAAAGAAGCCTCATCATATCCCACAGCTTGAAAACTGTACGTGTTGTATAATTTCACAGGACCTGAAGTAAATAGACCTAATGTGAGCGTTTTTGTTGTTTGGCTAGGAGTTACACTGTGTTTAATTTTCTGTAGCTCTTGGTACAAGTGGGTTCAAATTTCTCTGGAGACATTGTTTTCTGTCTCTTCTCTATGGATTTGGGGCTTCCCTAAAAACTCCATTTTAGAGAGCTTATGTGTCTTGAAGCTTTTTCTATTGTCATCTACTTTGATTGTCCTGGAACCCTATCAGTATGGTAATGAGGGGTGGAGTTGACGGGACTTCCTGGGCCGGTTCCGGGACTTTGCAAAAGACCGCTGTGACCCAGGGTTTTGAGTTCTTAACTAATAGAGTGAAGGATTTAAAATGAACCACTCCAAGGGAGGATTGAAAAAAGAACCATGCTCAACGGACAAAAAGAAAGAAAGGGAAGGCAGTAACACAGGTATATAAGCCCTAACCACCCAACCCAGCGATGGCAACCCATACGGGTATCCTTCCACCACGTGGATGCTTTCCTTTGGCTTTGTTTGATAAACTGTGCTGCTGCTCATTCTCCTGGTTGGTGCATTCCTTGAGCTGTAACACTCACCACGAAGATCCGCAGCTTCATTCTTTGAAGTTATCAAGACCACAAACCCATCGGCAGGAAAAACTCCTGACTCAGTAATAAACTATGGGAGAGACAAATTCCATAATCTTCTGAATATATCTCAGTCTTTTAGTCTATGTCCTTGGGCTGTGACCTTCATAACAGTTTCTTCAACCTGCCTCCCTCGTTAGGCAGGGGAGGAAAAGGGACTAGAGTCAGGGAAATGCCCTGCCCTCTGCTGGGATAAGGCTCTGGCAAAATCTTTTCCCTGGACCATAGGTTTTTGTTATATAAAAAAAAGTCTTTTGTAATGATTATCCTTTCAGTCTCCCTGACCAAGAAAAGGAGTGCTGTCTTGGGTCTTTACCGTGAGAACTAGGTCATATTCCTGGAGTTAAAGAACACAAGAATGTTGGAGTGGAGGAGTCCTAAGATTTCAGCCTCTAAGAAACACATTCATGTTAGTCGACATTTAGCCTCCAGCAATTTGTCAAAATTACCATTTAAGTGTTCCTACTAGTTTATGCCTCCAGTGAGTCCTGTTCAGGGAAGCAGATCTTGGTTCCTGCACCCTTTGGATGCATCTGGCTTTCTGGATTCAGGGTGGTATTTCACCATGAAGTCTAAGTTCTCTAATGAGTCCAAGCAAGGTCATTCACTTTTAGTTTGTCCAGATTTTTCTTGCTGTGTGAAAGAGAGTGATATTTTCTAAACTCTGTACATTTCAAGTTTACATTAGAAATCTTTTTTTTTCTTTTTTTTAAATCTGCCTGGTTACTTTTGATATCTTCTTTACCTCAACTATTTATTCAGTCAATTTTTAATTTCTTTAAACATTTTATACACAGTTATTTATATTTTATAACTGAAAATTTTGATAATTTGGCGTCTAAGTACATTGTGTGCCATTTTTAATGTCAGTACTGATGTTAAAGTTGCTTCTTTCTGGAGGAAATCTGAGTTTTGATTCTCCTGGGTTTCATTAGGCATTAACAATCTGCAGCCACTTCCAATTAATAATCTTGGCTTGAGGTTTTCCTGGCCTCAAGGGAACTAAATATTCTATACCCTGAACCGTGTGAAAGCAGGCTATCATTGCTTATTCTTGGGAAACATGATATTTTTATTTTCTGTTTAGACCAAAATCACACATTTTCTTTATGATTTTATTTTCTTTTAGGCTCCACTTGCACTCAGGTTATAGCTACTGCAAGGAGCCTCTTTCAGGTTCAGCTGTGGACTTAGGCTGTATGTCTCTCTAGTTCTACATTCCCAGGACTTCTTTTTTTTCCCAGTGTACCTTTGATGTTTGAGTTTGCTTTATTTTCTTGTTTTTGATCTTCATTTATCTTGATGAATCCTTTAGTGATTTCTCTCAGTTTTCTGTTGGTTCAACAGTACATTTTAAATGTTTAACTTGTTTTGGTAAAAATCTTTATATTTTGCAGTGTATTTTCTTAGTGTTTCTTAGTCTATGACCCTGTGGAAGCTGAGTTCCTCATTCATTCTTCAGCTCTCTCTAATTGGCCTCTCTCTTCAGAATTATAATAAAAATGTCTTCCCAAGGTTACCAGTGAGAAGATTACAATTCCTGTGGCTACTTGAGACTTTTATTTTTTTTCTTTTAAAAATCATCTTCTCATCAGCAATCTGCAGAGTTGACCTTGCTCCTATTTTTGAAATGCTTTTATTTGGCTGCCTGGGTAATAACTTACTTTCTCATTTATTCTAGGCAAACATCCTGATTGTCAGTATACTTCTGACTCAAAAGAAAAAAAAAGTAAAAAAAGGAAGGAAGGAAAGGAAGGAGAAAGAGCAAGAAAGAAAAAGAGAGAAAAAAATAAAGAAGGAAAGGAAGCAAGAAGGAAGGAAGGAAGGCGGGCAGGAAGGAAGGAGGGAAGGAAGGAAGGAAAAATAGAAACTACTATAAAACTAGAAACTCTTATCTAATATTTGTCCATTATCTAAAGCCATTGTCAATGTCTCCTTCTTTATAAAGTACTATATGTCTTCTATATTCTATACTATTTCATTTCTTCCAACTTGCATTGCATATTTTGACAGCATGATGTAGTTTCAAAATAAATTTTTGTTCAATTGTGCGTATGTGCTATTCTTGAAGCAAACACATTTTAAAGAGCCGAAAGCAGGGTATATTAGTCCGTTCTCAAGCTGCTAATAAAGACATAAACGAGATTGGGTAATTTATAAAGAAAAGAGGTTTAATTTACTCACAGTTCAGCGTGGCTGGGGAGACCTCAGGAAACTCACAATCATGGCTGAAAGGGAAGCAAACATATCCTTCATATGGTGGCAGGAAGGAGAAGAGTCAAGCAAAGGGGAGGCCCCTTATAAAATCATCAGATCTGGTGAAAACTTACCATCACGAGAATAGCATGGGGGAAACCCACCCCATGATTCAATTACCTCCCACTGGGTTCCTCCCACCACACATGGGGATTATGGGAACTACAATTCAAGGTGAGATTTGGGTGGGTACACAGCTAACCATATCACAGAGATTATTCATAAATAATATGTGTCTCACACACAAATCTTAGGACAGTGCATACTCATGAAGCCTTTTTTTTTTTTTTTTTTTTTTTTTTTAGATAGAGTCTCACTCTGCCACCCAGGCTGGAGTGCAGTGGTGCAATCTCAGCTCACTACAAGCTCCACCTCCCCGTGTTCATGCTATTCTCCTGCCTCAGCCTCCTGAGTAGCTGGGATTACAGGTGCCCGCCACCATGCCTGGCTAATTTTTTGTATTTTTAGTAGAGACGGGGTTTCACCATGTTAGCCAGGATGGTCTTGATCTCCTGACCTCGTGATCCACCTGCCTCAGCCTCCCAAAGTGCTGGGATTACAGGTGTGAGCCACACCCGGCTGAAATCATCATATTTTTATTCTAAGTTAACTATTCCTAGCACATAGTTCATACTCAAAAGTTTGCTAGACTTGACAATGGCTTGCTAGTCTGTCCAGATAATCCTTAAAGATGACACATATTTCCACTGCCAGTCTCCTAGTTTATCCGATATCATCTATTGCTTTTGTCCATACTCCACACCACCCACCTTGATCCACTTGATGTTCCTTGAACACACTGGGCATACTTGCACCTCAAAGATCTTGGTAGTTGCTGATTTATTTACCTTGTGTTTTTCTTTGTATCAAAATGACTTTCTTTCCTATCATTTTCGGGTGGGGACCTCTTACACGGTCTTCCTGATATCCTCTACTTTCACAACCATCTTCTGACTTCTTCCTCACTCACTCAATTCTCAAAACTGCTGTATTTTGAAATAAATGTTATCATTTTACTCCCTTACTGTTTTTTGAGTATTTTAGTCTATAGCCTTTCCTATTTTAAAGTCTCAGTCTTCTTGAAGAAGCTGATAAAAATTTGACCTTTCTCCCCGCAGAATGCACATAAATCACTACCCAGAAAATTTTAAATGTAACACATTGAATATCATTTCATTTACCTACATTTTCTAATTTACAATGAACTTTTCATCAAAAATTAATAGCCATTTCATTTAAAAAGCAGTAATATGTCCAAATTGTGACAATTAAGAAATTAAATGTTATTTTAACTCGTAAGTCAGCTTCACTAAGAAATTCATTGTTTGGCTTGAGTAGGTAGTTTGAATTATGGAGCCATGCTTGATATTGCAATGCAAATGTTTTCTCCACATTTGTTATAATAAAAATATAGACTTTCTTTTTTAGATACATTTTAGGCTTATAGCAAAATTGAGCAGAAAGAACAGAGTTCTTCTGTACCCCCTGCCCCTACACAAGAATGGCCTCCCCTACTATCAAGATCCTGCACCGGAATAGTAAAATCATTACACGTGATGAACCTCCACTGCCGTTATCGCTGAAAGTCCATAGGTTATATTAGGGTTCATTCTTGGTGTTGTGTATTCCACACATTTTGACAAATGTATGCTGACACATGTCCATCATTATAGTATCATATAATATAGTTTTGCTGACCTCAAAATCCTCTCTACTTTGCCTATTCATCTCATTCATTACATTTTGCCTTTTGACATTTTAGTTTTTCCTGAGTCACAATGTGATAACTGTTTCGGAGTACTGAGCTGAAGGGGTGAATGGAGGCTCAGATCCAGCCTGTACTCTGCTCCCTTAATTGAGCACCCTGGCACCAGATTATATTTATGAAAAGAAGACTTTTCCTTCATTGATGTGTAGTGTTTTCCTGCTAGGCTTGATCTCTCAGAACTGTGAAATAAAAAAAAAAAAAAAAAAAAAAAAACACCTCTTACAATGTGCTTTACCATAAAAGATAAACTTATGTCACAGTACACCAGAATTACCCAAAGTGTCATATTGTTGAATTTAGGTTGCGCATGTTCCTTTGTCCTCAAATAATTGCAGCCATATTTGAAAAACCCACATTTCATTCTGCGAATATTGACAAAGAATTATAGAAACTGTATCGGTTACTCATTGATAGCCATATGATTAGTATTTACTCACTCATGTACTTGAAAGTCTAGACTAGGCTCTGCTGATGAAACGTGCTGTAACATTATATATCTCCTCCTAAGGCTAATGACCAGCCTGAGTGTTTTCTCACCAAAGAAATTACAAATGTTCAATAAGGCAAGTAGAAACAGGCTGATAATCTTCAAACTTATCTTTTAGCGTATCTGCCAATATCCCATTGGCCAAAGCAACACGTGGAGAGGCATACTGAGATGCATTGAAAAGTTATATGATAAAGGGTATGTATGCAAGTAGAGGTAAGAGATTGAAGATACTATTGTATACTTAAGAGCATGAATCTAATGTACTAGATTACTAGCATCTGGCATAAATGCATATTTAAATATTTACATTATAAGTAAATGTTGGAAGATTTAGCTAGTGTGTCCAATTATTTGCAGACTTCATTTTATGCTTTTAAAAGGCTTTGCCAGTCAACTGTAGCCAGTGAAAATACTTTGTCCAGCACTGGAAGTTTGCCTTATTGTCCACCTTCATTTCCTTCTTGTTGAGTGACAACTTGACAAAAAAAAAAGTAAGAAAGAAATTGATTTCAACAATACACAGAAATTGATGTTAACAAAAGACTAAAAAGGCATGATTTTTCCCTTGAGTAAAGTATGACAAGCCATGCAAAAACTCGTCTTTTTCATAAAGTTGGTTCTTATTTTCTTTCAAGTACAATAAAACAACACACCTACTCTAAATCTAATCAAGTATTTAAAGATGTAGTTTGTGAGAAGAAAGAAAACATTTGTTTAGTAGAGAAGATCTGAATATTCTATTTTCATTTCTTGATGGCATCTTGAAAATGTCCAGGCTCTGTATGATGACAATCTTTATTTCAATAAATAAGTTGGTTTTAGGAATCTGAATCCAGTGCTTGCCAGTAGCAAAGGCTAAAACTTACAAAGACATCTGGGCTTATTTATGGATAAAAGCAGCAAAATCACACTTTAAAACGCATCTCTCGGGCTCTGTCTGTGGTCAGAGAACCAAGATTTTCATGCCAAGTAGTTTTTCTCAGAAATAATATGAAAAAAAATACATATTTACCTCTTTAAAGATACAGCGAGTTTTGGCATTTCTTAAAGTGGATCAATTAGGAATTGTCTTTTGCTGGTGTGAGTAAGACTACAAAGCAGCTGAAAATAAGTTTTTGGCTGAATGAAGAACTGTCAATACAATTATACAATCAAATGGTGAGAGTAGAGGTCAGAGTTGAACTTTTCTTTTTCTTTTCTATGAAATGCTTCCAAGTATTAGAATATAGGGCAGATATTTAAAGGTTAACAGGCACCTTTCTTTCTTACATTTTCACTCAATTTGTTCAGTGACTTTGATACAGATTTATTCTAAGTATCTCTCAGAAGTCAGCCATTCAAGTGTGCTACATTTACTGATATCTTTGAATCTACTCTCATCCAGGAGGGCGCTTGATATATTCTGAAGACTGAGTCACCAAAACAGCTGGTCTTGATCACCTCAAGGACCTCTGCCATTACCAGTGAGGGAGCTGGGCACACTGTTGTCATTGCCACTTCTAGAAACTGCTGACCTGCTCTCTGCCATGCTGTGACTTCAGAAAGGGATGGAGCCCTATAGTAAAGAGGACTGGGTCTCAAGGTATTAGAACCTTTAAGGAAAGAGGTTCACCAATTCACACCACCCACATGCTCACTGATTTTCCCAAGGTACTGTACACTGCCAGGATGCCAGACATACTTTTATTAAGGAGTTGGTGCTGAACACAACTCACCAGCTCAGACTTTTCTACCCTTACGAAGAGTTCCCTCTGGGGCACTTCATAATTCTTTCCTGCAATCAGTAGGCTCATATTTTTAAAAATCTGTTTCAACTATCTTTAAGTGCTTCAAGTCATAAAACAGCTCAGTCATTGCCAGAGAACTTGTTGCATCAATATACCCCCAGTTGTGTCTGATGCAATACAATTATAAAGTTTGAAAGTGGTTTTGGAGGCAGTGCTTTTAGTTTTATGTTTTTGCTTGACCAAATTCAACTTTCGTAAGGTTCCTGCCTTTTCTATTTCAGCATCCTTCTCACTTAAATACTCAGTAGGGGGATAAAAAGAGAAATTTTCAAGAGGGACACTCTTAAGGTGGTTCTTCAGCTTTGTTGGCTTCTTTTATTGCTAAAAGAATTGAACACGAAGAACACTGTGACTTTTGTGACCTAATAACATTGGTTATAAAAATAAAACCAAAGTTTCATAAAGTATTCATATTTTTTCTTTGACACCTTCTACTAAAGCTAGGCCTGTTGAGAAGTAAATAAAGACATTCATAATATTAGCAGCAAAGCACAATCCCTTTACTTTAATTTAAAAGAAACTGTAGGATTCATATGTGACAATAACAATGACAATTGATTACAAATTGCTACTTGCTTCATGATGAAAACTCATCCATCATTTACTTAAAATAAAACTATAGCATAATTGACATATTTTACAAAATTTTTGATGACCTTTTCAAAGTAAGAAAGAGTTACAGATATAAATATTTCATGTTTTTACTTGCACTGGGTTCATGGGAGCATAGAAACCTTAATCTAATAATTATCTTCTTTGCTGATCTCATTTCTCAGAGGTTATATGCTCATTTTGTAAGTCAGACATATCAGATTTGAATCCTGGATCAACAAGCTATTCAATGAGTCATCTTAGGCTAATTCCTTAACTTTCTGAACATCAATTATTTCACATTTAGAATGAAAATAAGTTTGATGTTATGATTTTTGTATAAATTACATGATACATATACACACATATAGGAAGATATATATAGACACACACATAAAGGAAGATATACATAGGAAGATAACATATATATATTTTTGGATAAATTACATTATATATACACATATAGGAAGATATATACACACAGACATATAGGAAGATATATGTATATATACACACACATAGGAAGATATATATACACACACATATAGGAAGAGATATATATATATAAACACATAGGAAGATATATAGAAGATTTTATGTACATATACATATATATATAGGCTTTAAATAGTGTCATATATATATAAAAATGTTCCATAAATTGTATTTTGCTCTTAAACAAGTCATGGCATATAACAGATATTCTAGAAAGATTGTTGTTTAAATTATACAACTATTATTATTATTATTGCTACCATTGTTTTATTTCCCCCTGCTGCACCCCAGTAACATGGATGTACTTTCTATTTTATGCATACAGTTTTCTTTTTGGTTCCTCACACTTTGCATGCCTTTTCTTTCCTTTTAGAATGTCTTTCCTATATTTTTCTACCTAGTTATTATCTGATATACTGCTATAACTCATCTTCAGTGTTGTGTCATCTTTGACTTTACTTGACCAAAACCGCTGATACCTCAGTTGTTTCTCAAACATTGACTTTATGTCTAATATGAAGTGTTAAAGCAACATATACAGGTGCTTAAAATGTTGCCTCCTGATGATATCCCTCATGAGACTGTGAGCTCAGTGAGGGAAAGAGTTAGGAATTGTTTATTTTTCTCAGAGAACTAGCATGCTATACTCTGATGAATAATGGCTTATTTTGATATTTCTATTTTTTGCAAATCAACACTATTTTATCTAATGCATTCAATATTGTAACTCTGCCCTGTATCTAATATTTATCTTGAAACCATACTGGAATTAATGAGATACTGAGAGAAGAGTATGGTCTCTGACCCTACATTTCAAGCTTCATTTCATGGAATCTATAACATGTGATGGTAAATGAGGAAGTAATTTGACTGAATATCACTGCAATAGCAATTTAAGCTATTGTGCATTTTACATTTATCTGAAAGGAAAAGTCACATTATATTCCATTGAGGACAATCAGTATGATGGTCTCTATTTGGAGAAATTATGAATGTTCTGTCACACATATAATTTTAATAGTTTAAAACACAATTTGTTTTCAGGTTGAGGATTAATACTATGGTGATCCTTAGAAAATCCAACTGATATTCCTGAACATTTTTTGGTTATAAAGCATACACTTTTATAAAATGGCTAATAATATGGCTATTTTCAGAGCCAAATACAGGTAATTTCTCTTAATGTTAAAAAAAGAAAATACATGAAAAAATCATTTAACTGACAATGAGTTAGGTCTAAATCTAGCTGAAAAGATAAATATCCATTTTATCTTTAAAGATCTCCACAAAATACATTTCTTAGTTTGCTCTCTCATTGCCCAGTGTGGTTTATTATATTTTACACAGGCTCATAATGTTAGGAACCTTCATGTCCCTCATACTGAAGAGAGGGATTTTCAAGCCATCCCCACTTATCTTCCATGACCAAATCCACATTTCCTACTGGACGTCATGAAAGTCTTCTACACCTGTTTAACTCTATCCTTATAAAATTATGTATTGCAGAAAAACTGAAGACATTAATTGCTTTAAAGATATGTATATTGATTCAGGTAAGCTCATTTTTCTAGATTCAAGGTGAATCATCAAACATAACTTCTGAGCATGTATTCTGTTTTTCTTTACCCTAAACTGTATATAGAGATCAATAATTGGAGTGTTCAGTAGGTTTAGAGTTTTCTGAAATGTACCTCTCAAGGACTAATACTGTTTTTTTGGAATGTGACTAGTTAAAATCACTATGGAATGGTATCTATTATTAGTTTTTCTTATGTGCTTTCTAGTGTATTTTATTTTAAAAATTATATTAAATACACATGATTTGAAATGTACCATATTAACCATTTCTGAGTGCACATTTTCAAAACATTAAGTGGATTCACCTTGTTGTACAACCACCACCACTATTCAGAATTTCCTAGAATTATATTTATCTTGCAAAACTCAAACTCTGTACCTATTAAACAATAAGTCCCCATCCCTACTTCTCACAGCTTCTGCAAACAATCATTCTATTTCCTGTCTTTATGAATTTGACTACTTTCAGTAGCTCATGTAAGTGGAACCATACAGTGTTCGTTCTTTCGTGACTGGATTATTTCACTTAACATGGTGTCCTCAAGTTTCATCCATGCTGTAGCATGTATGATTCTGTGATTTTGTGATTATATATAAATTCTATATTTGTTTTTGCGTGATATGATAAACACCAGTCACACATGGCTCTTGAATACCCAAAATGGGCTAATATGACTTAAGATCATATTTAAATTTAAATTGCCACATATGATTAGTGGCTATTGTGTTAGATAGCATAGATCTATCTAATTTGCTTTAAGTATTCTTCTGGTTTATCAATTTTGGATATAATTTTTATTACTATGGTATATTATGGTTTAGCTAATATGTATCTTCTCCCATTCAACCACGATCACTTTTTAAATTAAGTTTCTTTCTCAATTATCTTCTTGACTTTAAAATAGTGCACCAATTACTTATGTCCTCCTTTCAACAACTATAAACAGAACCTGTTGCATGGTATTCACTCTCCTGCCTTTTCTCATAGCTCTCTTTACTTTGATTTTTACATGTCCACAAGGTTTGTAATAGTAATAATTTCTTCTGCAATTGTTTTGAACTAGTCAATATTATTTACTGCAAATTCCAATGAGCATATTTATCTCTCCTTTCTTGTACTGATTTTGTTTTGCTTTTCTGGGAACTTTGAAATCAATATTTTTCTGGAACTATTTAAACTTAAGGCTTTTCTCAAACTTTTTTTATTTAATTAAATATTCTATAATATTATGTTTCAGAGACCTCCCTGTAATCACCTACTCTTCTCCATCTTCAATATGGGACCAATTGCTCTCTAAATCTGCCAGACAGCTGTCAAGCTGACCCTTCCATGTTGTGCTTCCTAGGATTCTTTACATTGCTTTTCAATATCCCACATTTCCACTGTTGTTCTATATTCTTAGAGTAGTTTATCTTCAAATAACTTTCCAAAAAGAATGGGTATGCCATAGGTAAACTTTCTGAGTCACTTTCTATTTTGAAATGTCATTGTTTTACTCACACACTTGGTTGCAAGGTTGCAAGGTACAGAATTCTAGGCTGAAGAGTTTTTTTCCCATAACACTGGAGACATTGATTGATTGTAGTTTTGTCTCACTATTGATTTTGAAAAGCCAAATGTCATTTGTATACTTCTTTGTAGGTGATCTGTTTTTAATCATATATATATATATCTGATGTTTGTTAAATTTTTGTTCTATTTGTTTGGAATGCCCTATGCCCTTCAAGTTCAATGAGAGACCATACTTTTTCTTTATAATTTATGCTACCTCAAACCAAACTTCCTGGGCCTTCCCTGGAACATCTGGAGGTAAACTATAGTATCTTTTTAGACATCTCATGCATATTAGACTAGGTCTTACTATGTGATGTTTGTATTTCTAAAGAGTACAGCCCTTCTAAAACTCTACTTCCAATAATGAAATAATATTAACAATTTTTTGACAACTTTAACAAAATAAGTACACATTTCAATAGAAGTTAAATTGTGTCCAACATTTAGCATATGGTTTGATTGCCTTGCTAATTATATAATCTTCTCTCTTCTCTTTCTCTCTCTGTCTCTCTCTTTAAAGGTAGCATTCTTTAAGGTATGTTAATGTCTCATATCCAACCAAGCAATGTAGAAATGAAAAGTATTTAAATGTTGATAAGCTGTAATAATGGAATTTATGATTTGCAAGCTACACCAGGCCCCAAGCAATATTTCTTTCATATATTGCATTAAAATTTCTATCAATTTTATCAAAATAGTGTATGAGAATCCCAGGAGGATATTCAGATTAATTACCTTAACTATTTAATGGTACCCATTATTTTCGTTGTCCCATGCTTAAGCTCAGTGAGGAGCTATCTCCTGTTAATACCAACTCCCAAAGTGACAATCCACTGTTAATATTCATCACTGATTATACAAAAGATGTAATTATTCAACTCATTCTTTCCCTCCCTCCCTCCCTCCCTCCCTCCCTCCCTCCCTCCCTCCCTCCCTCCCTTCCTTCCTTCCTTCCTTCCTTCCTTCCTTCCTTCCTTCCTTCCTTCCTTCTTGTTGCACTGTCCTCACCTTCAAACACAGGCTTATTTTCTTGGGGTTAAGGCTTATGACAATTCATGATTAATAAATAGCTTTATACTTACAATAGCTTCAGATAAAACCCAATTAACCCATCTGCTGCATAACTAAGATATTTAGGAAATTTACCTAAAGACTAGAATCTAGAGCTACAAGGTCCCAAGTTTTATTTTTGCTTTCTCCTTAAAATTTCCTACCACAAAGAAGGTGTAATTATAAACTAAATGAGCAGAGAATCCCAGAGAGAGAAGAAAACTAAGATATTTTTCTAGTATTAGAAAATTCATCACCTCAATTTAGAAAAGGAAGGTCAATAAAGAGCAAACACATCATCATTTTCCCTAAGGTATTATGTCAAATTCTTCAAACACTGAGTTTAAAGTTCTCCAGGTAATTTCAAACTTTTAATGTAATATTTTTCTTCACCTAAGGTAATTTATTCCAGTTATTTCTATCTCATCTCATCAGCAGCTCACAACTGATTCAAAACTGAAATACTCTTCTAGATATGTCTCTTTTGATTTTAGTGTCTGTCAGTGGAATTTTCATAAGGCAAAAATCCTGTTGGAAAAGGAGGCACACATGACAATAATCTGAAAATCTGGCTAAATTTGAAGTTGCTCAAGACAGAATTACAATGACAACTAATTTTTTAATTGCACCCGAGGATTCTAACCATTTATTTTCCACATGGACCCGACTTGTCATGGGTTTAACATATTAAATATCCTCTGAAGATTATATAATTTTTATCTTGAAATTCCCCATATGAGGCATAAAATTAGGTTCTTATCTGAGAAGTTATATTTTTTTCAAACTCTTAGTTTCAAGTTTCCTTTGAAAGGATAGATTTTCTAAAATGAGAAACCAAACTTGCACTTGAAAATGTGTCCGGAATTTTTAAAATGTTTAGCCTAACAAGTTTCTTCCTGTTCACCATATGTCACAAAAATCATCATATTTCTATTCTTTCTATTGATTAGATTTCAAATAGGGCCTGAGTTTTCATCTTTTCATTATGTTGCCTGGATTTTTATCAAGCCTATATTCCCTTGTCATTAATTAACTCAGAATTATATTTGAATCTCTTTCCACGTGCATCTGATGGATGGAATTTGTTTCCCGTTGGAAGCTTCTATTGGGAAACAATAAATAAGTTCAGAATAAAACTTCAAAATTAATTAAAATGTATGCCTTGTCTCGGGGGCAACAGCACCATGGTATACCAAGCAGACTTTTCCTATTATATTTCTATTTTTTTCTCTAGATTGTTGGTGGTCACAATGATAAAGAAACTTAAAAATAATTCTGCCCATTTACAAGATACTAAAAAATATCATTTTCAGAGTAAAAAAATAGAGAATGGCACATTTTCTCAGTTGTTTCTGAAGGTGTGATTTTGCTATACATTTAGCAATTGTCACCTTTGTTTTAAAACTGAGGAAAATGACTTGATAATAGCCAACTGCTAACAACATTCCAAATCTTCTCTTCTAGCTATTTTCAAATATACAGAAAACTACTTTTTGCTATTGTAGCCCTCCTGTGCTATTGAACACCAGAACTTATTCCTTCAATCTGATTGCATTTTTGTATCTATTAACCAATTCCTTTTTATGCCCCTCTTCTCCATACCCTTTCCAGCCTCTCGTAACCATCAATCTACTCACTACCCTGTTTTGATCATTACATGTAGTATGCACATATCATGTACCTCATAAATATATACAACTATTACATATCAATAAAAATGGGGCCATTAAAAATAGTTAACTAATGACAAATATAACAAGTACCTCCAGGGTACCATCTAAAAATGAATACTTTTTATCTGGAGTCTTTGAGGACAAAGCCAGGGCCTTCTGTGTATATGCAGGAGTGCTAATGTAAGTGTGTATTTGTAATGTTTCAGGGCAAAATTGAACCCCATGTCCCTCCTCATCACTCACTGTCATTCAACATGTTCTTACATAGGCTGCTGTCCTCACTAGCATGATCAAGTCACTGTTGTAATGAATCATGGATGTGAGTCATGTCACGTAAGTAGGCTGTGGCAGCAAGATGTTTGAAAAATAGCATTCAAGTGATAAACAGCCTTTAAACATGGAGAAATAGAGAGATGGTAAAAAAGAATCCTTAAGTATGTTGATCCATCAACTCAGTAATTAACCATCAAAATGTCAAGTTATATGGCAGCTTTAGAGCTATTTAAGAGGTGAAGCCTGAGAAATCTGATGTTTAAATGAGAGCAATGTGTTCATTAATGGTAATTTTTTAATATTCTTGGACTCTTGTCTACCAACTATGGTGCCCTTGAAAAATTACGTAAGTTTTATTACCTTATCCACAGGCATAATCTGCATTCGTAATCTGCATTCGTAATAGAGGTCAGCCTTTGGAATCCATCTGAATGACCTTCCATCTCACCCTTCTCTATTGAGCAGGGGAAGCTCTAGGAACTAAGCTCTCTAATATCCTCCAGGCTCTACCCAAATGTGGCTTTCAATGTAAAGAACCAAAATAAATGTGCCTCTTCAAGTTTTGCTTTGTTTCCTGGGACCACCAACACAAAATATCCTTGAACCCAACTACATGATTGTTTTATAAGATATACCTTTTTTCTCATTTAAATATAACACCTTAAACTATGTATATCTCAAACACACATACACACACACAAAAAAATGCACATGTACACCTACAGTAAAATGGAGGCCAATTGAAAATTCTGCTTCTTTTAGCCTTATGTAAAAAACTATATGGTGAATGTTGCAACATATATGTGTGTTCGGGTGCTGTGTGAATAACAAAAGGATATTGTCAACCTGTTAAGAACCTTCTATTCTTATCATGTGGATTTGAGATATTTACTGAGCTTGTACGCTAGATAGAGCTTGTACGCTACTATTATTGATAATCTGTCTCCTGTATGAAACAAAGGAAATTGACTACTGGCATTTCTGTGTTCTGTTCATAGGATGTACATTTACGTGAGCCTCAGAGACATCAGGATGAATGTGGTGGGAAGGAATGTGATTTAAATAGCCCTCAATAATGTAATTTAAATAGCCCTCAACAATTTAAAAAAGTAAATTGAAAATTAAAAGTATTAATAAATTTTAAAATGCATAGAGAACTTTGTGAATGCTACACAATAAAATATGAAATGATAGTGATTCAGATGGTGATTCTTTACTCCTTTGGGTTTCATTTTAATTTTTAAATAATACTCATATGCTATTTTAAATATAAATGTTATTTTAAAGAGGTATTTCTTCCTGATAACAGAAAACATTTTTGACAACCTCAGCACATCAAAGGAAATGTGATCTCAGAGGAAAAATATTTTATATCTCTGAGTTTGGAAGTGTTGAATCCTTTTTATAATAGATTTCATTCATTTACTTGTCAAAAGTCAGTTGGAGTTAATCTGAAGGAACGTGATACTGCATGGAACCATTCTTTCAGATATAGCTATTAAATATTTAAAAGCATATGAAAACTGCCAGTGCAGTAGGATTCTACCAGCAAGATTAATCTGAGGTGAAAGTACAATATGTTTGAATACTTCAATAATGAATGTTTGTATTCTCATAGATAAGCATCGTGCTTGGTTAAATTTGCCATGTATGAGCTAATATGCTGTTGTGTTGTTTGGCTGAACTGCACATTCTTTTTCAAAGCTAATCTTTCTGAATTTTTGAAACTTACTATTTTAATATGCTTAGTTCTATTTATTTTGATCAGCTTTGAGGATGATCAGTGTTACAGTTGTAAAGAACAGACTCTTATATAGCATGCCCCCTAGGAACCTAAGATCACAAAAATAGATACTGATGGTGGGCAGAATTTTACTGATTTTATTGACTTTATTTTCTTTCTAATGACTACTAATATTGAAAATTTTCAAGCTCATGCTTGACTTAGTGTTCTTGTACAAAAATATGTAAGCTTGTCTTACTTCTCCAATACTATGTCATTCCACCACCACCTAATATAAATTATAAGACTTGGGAGGTGAGTTTAGTGTGGGGATATATGGAGAGAATGTTATCAGCAAAGGAAAAATAAATCAACTGCTGAAACTCTCTCTCTCTCTCTCTCTTTTTTTTTTTTCTTTTTTGCTGAGAACAGTCTCCCAAAAACCTCCTTGAAAATTCTAAGCATTTTGTCATCATTGGCATCCATTCACAAATCCTTAAAAGCCTGGGCTCCATTACATGTCTTGGATTTTGGGAGCTTTCTACCCCAGCGGCATCATTAGTTTGGGGGAAAAGTGCAGAGATTGCATGTATGAAACACACAACCTGTGGAAACTGATAAATCAGAGGTTTTATAAAGTAACTTGGTTCTCTTGGTAAGGAAATGCAAGTTGAAAATTAAACAATACCTAATTATGTATCATATGGCTTCTGACCCTTACTGTTCACGTGGAGAACCGTAAGTATTTTGCAAAACCCAGTGAAAATATATGAAAAATATTACTTCTCTCTTTTTTCTTTCTTTTTTTTTGAGACAGGGTCTCACTCTGTCACCCAGGCTGAAGTGCAGTGGTGGGATCCCGGTTCACTGCAACCTCCACCTCCCGGGTTCAAGGGATTCTCCTTCCTCAGCTTCCTGAGTAGATGGGATTATAGGTACCCACCACCATGCCCAGCTAATTTTTTGTATTTTTAGTAGAGATGAGGTTTCACTATGTTGGCCAGGCTGGTCTTGAACTCCTGACCTCAGGTGATCTGCCTGCCTCGGTCTCCCAAAATGTTGGGAGTATAGGCATAAGCCACTGTACCCAGCCAAAAATATTCCTTCTTATATTTGACATCTTTTACAAAAAAAAAGTCCTATAATTCTCTGCCTTATAAACGAGCCTCAATCTACTCGAATTCAGCTGATTCCCTATTTAAGGCAGAATACTCAAGTATTTTAGAGTAAGAGGAAAATAATAGAATAAAAATTAGGGTAGTATTCTACTGGTTATTATTTTTTTTTCATTTGCCTCCTTCCCCCCAAATTCATTATTCACTTTCTCTTTCCAGCTTTGTGAAAAGAAGGCCAGGCTCTAGGGAATATAACTTTATTCACATTAACTTTACAGTAAGTTTTGTATTGGGTTCAGTCAATGGGAATTACAAGCCAAGATCAGAGCATGGAAAGTGAGAGAATCGAGATATTTCTTGCATGCAGTCTCCTTGTTATGATATTAGCTGTATATCCCCAAGGCTACAGTGACTGCCAGGAGGCCTTTCTGTCAAAGTTCTATGTCTCACTTAGCTTCAGTAACCCATTTCCTCTTTTGTTCCATGACCCCTAAGCATGGTAATAGCTTATCCATTTGAGTTTCTGAATCCATACTGATGAATTATGACACTGACTCTTGAAGTAATCTTCCTCTTTACTATTTTTATAGTTGATGTATGGGATTACATGCATTTACTCAACAACATTGTCTTGCTTTTTTAGTTCAAATGTTATTACGAATTGCATTAGCTTTCTTTGCCTTAATGAGTAATTTAAGAGGTGTTCTCTTAAAGTTTTTTTTAAAGAAATGTTAATCAGGGACCCATTTAAATCTCACATTCTAATTTGAAAAGAGTATATTTTAATGTCATAATAAGGGTTTGTTTTCAAAATTTGGAATAAATATTTGAAACATAAGTTATGACCCTGCCATTCCTCTGCTTAAAATGTGTCAATGCTTTCCTTGGTCATAGGATAAAGTTGAATTCCCTTTACACCTGTACTCCTCAAAGTGTGGTCTTTGGACCCGCAGGGGGCTCAAAAGATCCTTTCATATGTTCTGCATGTTGAAAACTATTTTCAGAATAATACAAATATAGCATTCACCTTCTTTATTGTGGTGACATTTACATTGGTGGTTCAACAACATGAGCCTATAAACTGTTTATGTCTTAGCATAAATAGCATCTGTGACAAACTAGTCACTGTATACTTTACCTCCTTGAACTTGCAGAAGAAAAAATAAAGAGAGCAAATCTTAGTGAAGAATGTACTTAAAGCAATAAAATTATTAATTTTATTAAATCTGAACCCTTTAAAGTATGTCATTTTCTGTGTAATGCCATGGGAACTATGTATAAAGCAGCTCTGCTCAAAGTGTGGTGACTGTTTCAAGGAAAATAATTTATGCAATTGTATAAGTTGTGTACTACATTAATGGCTTTTTCGCCATTTTACATAGAGGAAAGACTAAGAGAAAAACTATTATTATTATTATTATTATTATTATTATTATTATTATTGTCATCATTGTTTTTTTCTCTCACTCTGTCACCCAGGCTGGAGTGCATTGTCGTGATTTCCGCTCACTGCAAGCTCCGCCTACCGGGTTCACGCCATAATCCTGCCTCAGCCTCCCGAGTAGCTGGGACTACAGGCGCCCGCCACAATGCCCGGCTAGCTTTCTGTATTTTTTTTTTTTTTTTTTTTTCAGTGGAGACGGGGTGTCACCATACTAGCCAGGATAGTCTTGACTTCCTGACCTCGTGATCCGCCCGCCTCCGCCTCCCAAAGTGCTGGGATTACAGGCGTGAGCAATCGCGCCCTATTATTCAATCTTGAGTATTGGCAGACATATTCTCAAAAACGATCTAAGCAAGCCCACCACTTTAAGGGAAACAACTGAAGGTATGTGTTGCCAATGACAAAATTTGAGTTTCCAAGAAAAAACATAGAATTTTGGAAATTGTGTATCCACCATAAGCTTTAAGCTTTTCTAATAGTAATGTCTTTTCTGACAGTGGTGATGTTGATAGTAAAGAATGTCATCTTTTTTAATATTGTAAAGTGAAATGAATCACTTTTTGAAAGATTCTCAAATAATTCAGTGATCCTATAATTTCCAAATAACCAATGCAAAATGTTGTTAAATCATGCATGGGTATAAAGTTCATTCAAGATGCAAAACATGTAAATATATTTCAAAATAATAGTGTGAAAAAAAGGTAACTTGCATGGTTTCAGATTTTGCATTGTAACAAATCCTTGTTAAACGCTGCTTATCAAATTTTGATGTATTTTTGAAGAATATCTACAACAATTTGAAAGTCTATTAAAATACTCATCTCCTAACCTAACTACAAATGTGTGTGAGGTAAAATTTTCTCCACATACTTAAACCAAAAAATATTATAACAAATCAAATGCAGATGCCTTTATGAGCAAATAGCTGTTTTCTACGAAGCCATACATTTTAAAAAGCTTTTAAAAAATATAAAACTATGTCACTCCTTTTACTAAGTTTTATGCTTTTGAGAAAGGTAGCTATTTTTAAAACATACTATTTGTGTTAACACAGTTTTTATTATAGTAAAATAACTATTAATAATTTGTAATTTGTTTTAATGTCTAATATGGTAACACCTATTGCTATAACCCACTTAATCAAAAGTTGTTGAGGTTCTCATTGATTCATAAAATTACAAAATAGTCCTGGAATTACCACATATGAAAAATAAAATATATAATATTCATTTGTATCCATTTCTGCAGCCTTATTTTCCATTCATACCTACTGCTCTAAAATTCCAAAGCATCAGTTTTACTGTTGCCTGATATAACCAAGTTTTCCTCTACTTCAGTTCTTAACAGATTTTTTCCTCTATAACTGAAATGCCCAGCTGAGTATGCAAAGATTAATTTTTCTGACTATTGTTGATTGCTGTGGTTCACTTGTTACAACATAATTGGCATATGAGTGTATACTTGGAATGTATGGAACTGTTAATAGGCCAGATATTTTCTTTTCTTATTTCTTCTTTATTAAAGTTTATAGACTTTGGGTCTGGGAGAATTCTGAAAATGAATAGTTGGGTTAATTTCAAAGTGTCAAGCATGATTTGATTTATCTCTAGAAGACCAGACCTTTCTGATAGAATAGAGACATTTATCTTATGGCATTTATCTTATGAACTCTTAAGTAAATTAAAATTAGTGAATTTGTAAAATGCTGAGTACTATATGTGGGTGCTAAAAATGACATTTAAGAATGAGAAAAAAAGTGTTCTGGTAAAACTAAAATATTATGACAATAAACATAACCGATATGGAGATGTCTGAAAATTCTCAGAAGTAACATAGCTGAAAACAGGTCTAGAGGCCTGATCCAATCCTCAGCCACCCATGCACCCATGTACAGAGTATTGTATAAATGAGAACATTCAACAAAAATGGCCAAAATGTTCCTGTGGAAATCACCACAATTAGTGGAAATTATTATTATGGTAAGATAATATGTGCCTTATCCAGAAGAAATAGAGAAAAGATGGAGGATATCAATAGTTAAACAAAAAATAATTCATCTTGAAAATTCACAAAATTGACAGAGGAAAGTAATTACATATTTCATGGTGAATATAAAATGGAGGAACATAGATTCAGTATTTTAATGGAGAATATGGGACATTGAAAAATTCTTCAAAAATACTTAAATTAAGAGAAACTCAACAGGGTGAGGTTATTTGATTATAGTAATTTTGAAACAATCGAAAATGAACTGTTTACAAAAACGAATAGAAAAGTGTCTATGATATCTTCATCTTAATGCAATTAGGAATGTCATGGTGATGTTGGTTCAACATTTCTCCTGTTCTCCATTGAAAAAAAGACTTTTAGGCCAACTGGTTTAGTTTCAACAAAAGAGACTTTTAGGCCAACTGGTTTAGCTATCAAACAAAGGACACTGCAAGCATTAAAAAAAAAAAAAAAAATCAAGGATTCTAACAACTAAATATAATGTGTGTTGTATAAGATACTAGAATGGTTTCAGGCAATCTTTTCCTATAGGCATGAGTACCTAAGGGTGGTAATTGCAGTGTTATTTTACACATAACACTTTGTATTTTTATTTTTTCACCTATTAACATATTTTGATCATTTAGTCAATGCTAATTAATATTTGAAAATACAGTATCTGTAATGTTGTAAGGAGAAATCACCACCAATTCCACTATTCGTTAAATAAAAACTAATATTAAGCATTTATCTTTAGTATTTCTAATATAGTTTTAAATTTTCCAAACTGTTATTTGTTCAACTTATTAATATGAAATATGTTTAGGATTAAGGAAGAGTTTCAAACATAGTGCAGAAAATGTCCTTATACACATCACTCCAATTCCCTTAATATTAATGTCTTACATAACCAGTGTACAATGATCAAAAATATGAATTAATGTTATGATGTCATTAATGAAGCTACATATATTATTTACATGACATCAGTATTTTTTCATTAATGTTTTATTTTGGTTCCAGGACTATTTGGTTGTTATTTTTTCTTAATCTTCTGCAGTCTGTAATTTTCCTTAGTCTTTACTTGTCATTCATAACCTTGACACTTTTGAAGATTGTTGGTTAAATATTATGATGAATGGCTCTCAATTTGGTTTTACGTACTGTTTTGTCACAATAAGTTTGAGGCTATAAATCATTGGAAAGAGTATCACAGTGATGTACTTTAACATAATTGAAAATATTCTAATTAAACTATTTTAACACTTTATTGTCTCTACATATTATGTCATACATTTTTCTCCACATCAATAACACATTTTACGGGCATTATTTTTTCATATGATATAACTATAGCAAAGTAATAAATGGATCACGTATATTAATGCATTCATAATAAACTAATATATAATAATGTGATGACATAATTTCAGATAATATTTAAAAGTCAGTTGCAATTCATTAATGATGTCTAATTTCATCAGGAAAAATTAGGTAGGCAGTAGATGAGCTTTCCAAGGTATAGAAAATATTGTTAACTAGGAAGGGTAAAACTTTGTATCACAGGCAGAGAAAATGAGTTAGAAATATATTGGGAGCAGAATGGAGAGGATGGTATAAAAATGCTATAAAGACATTACCCTATGGATTTTCAAATCCTTTAACAAATATTTTATTGTATTCTAAAAACATAACTACAAAATAACTGTCATCTTAATGACATTAGTGAAATTGAGGCCCCCCAAAACTGAATGAGTTTTACTAGATCACTCTCTGTAAAAGTACATGAAGAGTCAAATCTGGATAATTTGGATTTCTAATGTTACTGTCTACAATTAACTTGGCATAAATTGATGGTGTAGTAAAAATTAACGCCATATGAATTATGTTCTCTCCCTTTTTGAGTTCCTATTTTGCTTTATCTCTTGAAAATGGTTAAAATTATTTTTGTTTTTTTAGAAATCATATTTTAGGAGCAATGAATATTTTATTTTTATTGCTTTCACATGTAAGAGAATGCTTAAATCAGCAAACATTTGGGGGTTAACTAGTTTTCATTGAAATGCCACAGAAATTGCTCTTATGGAATTCAGTATTACTGAGAAGTCTGATATAAGCCTAATATTTATTATTATTTTTAGAAAACCCAGTAAGATATTGAAACAAAACAAACATAAAGATAGGTTGTTGATGCATATTGCTTTTACTTAATACTTAACAGACAATGCACTCATGTGTTTAATAAAACTATACACATATTTATTGTTTTACTTATGATTTTCTCTCATTGCCACTGTCATTTATTTGCCCAGTCACCCTTCATGCTTATCCATAGGTAATACTTCTTAGTTTTTTGTATATTCTTCCAGTATTTTTTATATACATATGTATATGTATGTATATATGTACATGAAAATATATATTCTTGTTTAACCATCTTTTTACATAAAATGGTATCTGATATTTACACTATCCTACAACTAGCTTTTACATGTAAAATAAATATTGAATATTGACCAGATAGATTTTTCTTCTTTTTATTTTTACAACTGCTTAGTGGTTTATTATATTACCTGGGGGATGCTGTGTGTATTAAGCTATGAGAAATTATTTTGTGATTATACATGTTAGAATTAGGGCTTATATAATTATTAGTGTTTTGTTTATCTAAATGAATGTCCGATGGGACAATGAACAATGTTGGTGGGGCACGGATCAATTATTCCATATACAGAAATATTCTGCTTTTTGCATCTGTCTGACATCTTTGGTCCCTAATCACAAAATGTCATTAATGCACCACAATCATTGTGACAAACTACAAGTCTCCTAAAGATTTCCAAAGTAATTTAAGAGGGAGCTGTTGTCCCAGTTGAGAACGTCTCTATTATAGGATAACTACTGCTGAAATTTCTTTCTCAGCTATCTTTGACAATTCATAAACAAAATGGACTTAGACTACAGTAGTTAAAAGAATGATTTTGGTTTGTTTCTAACTACTTTTTAGTAGCCTTGCCCAACAATCAAATGGCCTTTTACCAAGGCCACGGTCCCTACAAAGGAAGACTGTGTGTCAACTAGGTGTGTTCTAAACATCATTTTTTCCAGTTGGAGGAATGCTGAGTTTGGGGATGGCTGAAAAATGTGACATGTGGATGACATTCTGAGATTGATATAGATAGGTGGGTAAAATGCTATACTAGATGATCTTCTGACACTCATGTTACAGTTCTGTAACATGAGATATTTGCCACAAATCCTATGAAACCCTAAGGATTACTGAAGGAAATAGATTCCAATTACAATGTACCTCCCATGCTGCTATTTCAGATAATAATTTGCTTTCATACATAAAGCATTTTTCAGAACTGAAAGGTTTGTAGATATGAGGTTGTCATTCTCACATTTCGCAACTGATTTTAAGAAATAAAAATATGTGTTAACTTTGCTTGTTCTGAGTGATGTAGATCATAGTTTCCATAACTAAGCACAATCCAATTAAAGTCATACATTCAGCTCTGAAATGTGACATTGCATCAAATATTAGACATTTTAATTCATACTTTAGTGCTTTTAGGTGGTTTTATGAAAATCATTAATCATTGTAAGCTATTCACTGCACTCAATAATGTAAGAGCACGTATCTTCTCTACCCACCTCTAGAAATAACATTTATTCTTCTTGTCGTTCTCATTAGTTTTGTAAAAGAAAAATACAAGACCATAATTTAATTTTATATCACCCAATCTTCCAAAATATTTCTTTTTTTTTTTGAGATGTAGATATATACATACATTTTTGTTGGAGGCCGAAAGAGTGAGGGACGTGATCAACTCAGTATACCACTGGAGGCTATATGAGTAAACAGCAAACTGTTCTCATAAATGCAGGTTGTTAACAAACTGGCAGACTGCGTCTGCCACCCAGAAGGAATGTTGAGGGCAGTCACGACCCAGGCACAAGTGTTTTTTGTGATTAGGCACATCTGAAGCCTGTTAGCAATAATGTGAACCTATGATTAATTAAGCAGCTGATCAATCGTTACCTCCTGCTCCCTGCTCTTTCTACCCAACAAATAGGAAGTTAAAAAAGTAAATAAATGAATAAAGAAACCACTAAAAAAGACTCCTGAGTTCTAAAATAAAGTAACTAAAGCACCAACTCATCTATATTACAAATTTGATCCATTCCTGAAAACTTACGTTTTAACTAAGATTAACTGCTGTTCTCTTCCCTCCAAATCTTGCAAATTATTGTTCTTGGAGCACTCCTTCTGAAATACCACATAGTTCCTATAGTATCATTTTCCCTTGCTGAATGAAGCATATTAATACAACTCAGTGTGTTTGACTACATATGTTTGTCCTTATCTTTGGCTGACTAGATTTAAGAAGTAACTTACTCCAAGGGAGTCACTAACTTTCTCTCACAGAGAAAGAGTCCTACTTTTGGTATACACATACTTTAATTAGTTCTTATTCCTATCTTAACTTCTGAATAAAATAGACAATTACCCCTTGCCTTCTGAAGTTTTCTATAATGACTTTAACTAATAACCTAAATTAGAATATTCTCATTAACTAAAATATTTGCTATAAACTGGATGTTCGTGTCCCCCCAAATTTATATGTTAACACCTAACCCCCAATGTGATGGTATTTAGAGAAGATATAAGGGCTTCTGTTCTCTTTCTTCATTTCTTTCACTCCCTCTTCCCCATCTCCCTCTTTCCACTTGTCCCTGTCATGTGAGGACACAGAAAAAAGGGTCCATCTGCAAATCAGGAAGACAGTCATCACCAGAACTTGATCATGTTCATGCTGGCTCTTTGATCTTGGACATCTAACCTCTAGAACTGTGAGAAAACAAATTTCTGTTGTTCATGCCTCTCCATTTATGGTATTTTCTTATGGCAACTAGTGCTGACTAATATAATGTTTATAATATAATATAAGTGGAAAGAGAAGTTTATAAGCCTATGTAGCACAATCACAATTTAATTTAAAACATTGATATGCATAGAAAATGATTTTAAATACATGTATCTCATGAAAAATGGAAATTTTCTCTGGATAGTGAGATTACGTGTGATTCTTATTTTTACATTCACTATTGTCCACAGCGTCTACAATGCAGAAAACTCTTTAAAAATTGCAAAATGAGGCCAGGTGCGGTGGCTCACATCTGTAATCTCAGCACTTTGGGAGGCCGAAAATGGCGGATCATGAGGTCAGGAGATCAAGACCATTCTGGCTAACACAGTGAAACCCCGTCTCTACTAAAAATAAAAAATAAATTAGCTGGGTGTGGTGGCGAATGCCTGTAGTCCCAGCTAATTGGGAGGCTGAGACAGGAGAATGGTGTGAACCCAGGAGGCGGAGCTTGCAGTGAGCCCAGATTGCATCACTGCATTCCCGCCTGGGCGACAGAGCAAGACTCTGTCTCAAAAAAAAAAAAAAAAAATTGCAAAATGAAAATTCTCTACCCCAATGACCCTCCTCCCCATGCTGTGTGCCTTTGCTTACATGCAAATAATAAGCAGAGCCAGCACCTCAGGCTTGCTATGGGCTTTCACTCCTGTTACTACCAAGGCAAATCCATTCCATTCGTTGTTTCCAATGCTTCCACTTCAGTCCAGTCCTCATTTTCTTTTTGTTTTTTTTTTTTTTCCAATGATTGGCCTCGTTATTTAGTATCTTATATCATTCAAACTCATTTTCCACAATATAGTCATAAAGATAGACTTCTCTAAACACCAATTCAGCCTTTTTAAAATTTTCTTGTTTAAATTTCCTTTAAAAGCATTCATTCACCTACAGAATACATGTCGAATTTTTAGTCATGGCTTATATACTGTAGTAAAATTCATTCCCCAGGAAGAAATTCTATAGCTTTCCTAGCTCTAGCTCTACTTTCTGTGACTACTTCATCAGGATGCTGAAGTTGAATTCCTGTGACTTAGTGAAGAAGACTTAGATCTGGGTGAGCGTCAGCCTGAAGTAATTAATGAGCTCTTGGCAAGGTATGCCCTGGCTACTCATGATCTTTTTCTTTCCTCTTCCTTAAGAGAGGTAGGCCAAGGAGATAAGAAGATATTTAATTACTCGTGGATTACTTATTTTTGTGAAAAGTGTTTTTGTATGACTGAGGATTAAAAGCAGTATATGCTCTAGGGCTCTTAAAAAGGCTAACTGAAAAGCATGAATCTGCTGAATAAAAGATTGGTATTTTTATAAATAAGATAATAACTTTATCTAAAATTTCCAAATGTTTATCTAAGTATTTCATTCAAAAATTATACACTGAGCACTTCCTGTTTACCAAGGATTCAGGTCCTTGGGACAAGAATATTCTTTAGAGAAAGCATGAGGCAGACATTGTAATATGTATAACATTAAATAATTAACATCACTGTGTATACTACATTAACATAAGATAATACCAAGTTTAGAAAATCCAAATTAGCTGAAGTTGCTGCGTTAGGAGAAAAACTTTTGGCACATCATTTATCATATCTGCCTACCTGGGCGAGGAACAGCATTTTGCAAACTACTGTTTGGATTGCAAATGTTCCTGATTTCACAGAGTGCTGTAGGGAAAATAATTGCTTCATGAACAATAATGGAAAAGATAACACACATTTACCCCTTAAATGTGAGGGGTTACTCTTGGTATGTTTTATTTTATATTTTTAATTATACTTTAGGTATTTTTTTAGGAGAGAGACTTGTGACAGTTAAAGAGGCCTCAGACATTAACTACACTCTTAGATTCATAGGGAAGGCTCAGTCTTTGGAAACAGGAGAAAAACATAAGGATGGAAACAATAACTTCTCACATTAAACTTTACCAAATGGGTTTTATATCCTTGTTGTTGAGCTGCAATATAGGACATATAGCCATATATATACTTTGTTTTCTAGGGAGTTAAAAAAAGTTTAAAAAATTGCCTCTTCATTATGTCAAAATTGTATTAATGCAAAGTGATATTTTATTTAATGATTGGTTAATTTTTATAGTTAGCAGTTAATAGAGTTTCAACAGACTTACTTTAACTCTTATATATTAATACCAGAAAAAGCTTGAAACTGTTCATTTTCAGGTTAAATATGTAAAAGTTATTTAAAGATTGTAAAATCAACTAACTATAATTTTCAGTATAAATATTGTTTATTTAAAAATATTGATTATTATCTTTGTTGGAAAATTTTCGTTAATATATTTGGATTATTTAATATGTAAAATACATTATTTTAATTTTAATTAAATGCAATCTATATCTACTAGTAACTTGTATTTTGCCTATCAATAACAAAGGTGATAAACATGTGCTAAGATATCAATAGACAAGAATCTTTAATGCTAAATCAGGTACATACTTCATTGAATTTTCCCCTTCAAAAAAAGTATTACATGTAGAAAAGAAAAATAACAGAAACTATTTACTAAAATAAAATAATTAACCTCGATAAGCTATACACTTGTATATTCCAAAGGATTAAGTAAAATAAGCCCTGCCACAAATACCTGATACTCCCTTCCACTACTCTTCTACAGCTTTTCTCTTCAATCAGTTTACAGAAAGGGAAATATAATTTAGTGCTACAGGCATTCATCACTAGTGACAAGAGAAGAAAAAAAAAAGAAAGAACATTTAGTATTAATAATAATGGCAACTGACATTTAGTGATCTAAAGTTTACAAAGTACTATTGACATACATTGTTTCTTTAATTAATGAATTAATATTTAATTAATGACTTCTCCAAAAATCTGTTTCAAGTAATCACCCACCCACTGTTATCTCCTTATGATCTTATGAAAGTAGCATTAAAAAACGAGTTTACAGCTACTATTACTAAGCCAATGAACATTTCCATGAGTTCATTAAACTGTAAGAACTATATGAAAGTGAAATCACTGAAATCTAATCATAAGAAAGGTATTTTCTTCTTTAGCATTGACTTAGAATATAACCTTCCAAATATAAAATCTAAAAAAGAAGCCATAAAAAAGTATGTGTTTTGACTATGCAAAAAAAAACCTTTATGCCAACATAACAAACACAATTAAAGGCCAATAGTAAACTAGAGGTAAAATATATCTTGAATACATATGACGATAAAAAATGAATTTTAGCTTTTATTTGTATTGTGTTTTAATTTATGCCATATTTAGTTTTTAAGATAGAGTGTGGTTGCCTTAATATATAAGGAGATTTTAATAAAAAATGAAACTGGAGCTCCAGGGAAAAATAAGTTGAAGATATGAATGGAAAGTTAAATGGATAACATGTAAAAATCTGTGCAATCAAATCAATGATTAAATACATGCAAATAGTTACTACTAATATATATGAATTTCTTTTTTCATGATAGTACAAAACTAATTGCAACATTTTAAATAACAAAATATGAGGTAAATCAAAATGTTCATATAAGAACATTATTAGTTTAAAAATGATGTAATGCAAGATTTGAAATGTTTACTGACTTACAAGATTAAAATAACCGTGTTCATACCACTAAATAAAATGTTGTACTACATTTTTATGTATGTTTATATGCATATGTAACAACTGTAACATGTAGCATCTTTTGTGTATGTGTATATATATATACACACACCATATCTATCGACATATACACATTATATATATGATGTTATATATTTTAAATATGGAAAGAAATAAAATTAAAAGTTTCTCTATTAGGTTTTAAAAGTTTCACGTGGAGAATCCAAATATGCTTCTTATGAAAATGTTCATTTTCTAATAATAAATTTGGGCAGTTTATAGAGGAAATTAAAATTTCTTAATTTTAATTGCAAAAGCTTAAAAGTATTATTATTTTTATTTATCTATTATTATTATTTGAGATGGAGTCTCACACAGGCTGGAGTGCAGTGGCGCAATCTCGGCTCACTGAAACCTCTGCCCCCCAGGGTTCAAACGATTCTCCGGCCTCAGCCTCCCGAGTAGCTGGGATTGCAGGCATGTACCACCAGACCCGGCTAATTTTCAGCAGAGATGGAGTTTCACCATGTTGGTTAGGCTCGTCTCGAACTCCTGACCTCATGATTCGCCCTTGGCCTCCCAGAGTGCTGGGATTACAGGCATGAGCCACTGCGCCTGGCTCAAAAGTATTTTTTAATAAGAATTCGGATTAAGGTAACTCTTTTGAAATCTTTTATCCCTTATTTGGTGTTAAACAAAATTAAAACACAAATGCTATAAACTAACAATTATCCTTTGGAAAGGCAGAGCAGAACCTGAAATTTAAAAGCTGGCTTTTCTCATACTATACATATGTTAATCTTCAAATAGGCATGGGGGAGAAAAAGCTAAGTAGGCTGTTCTCCTGGGGAATCGACAAGGAAAACAGAATAATAGATTAGAGCACTTAAATTGTATATCTACAGCTGCCTTAAATGCTATGTGACAGGTATTGCATTTAAATTTGTGGGAAAGAACTGGCTGATTAGCCACACATACATGCACGCACTTATTTTCTGTTAAGTGGAATAGCTATAGGTATTTGTGGTTTAGAGCAAAGATGCTTAAATCCTTCTTGTCATTATGTTACCATCAATAATATTCTTTTCAAACTGTATTTATTTCTCTCGTACAAATCTCTAACAGCAAGATGCCACAATTCAAATGGCATATTTTAAAATATAATTCCACAAATAAGCCCAACTTGAGCTTCCTACAAAAAGTTTTTTTCAGGACTGACACACTAAATCCACTGACCAGATGTCTTTTCTCAAGTACAACTCAGAGCCACTCTGATTCTTCAGGAAAGGATTACTCAATTTGGGGGTTTTTCAGGTGTTTGACTTCTCTTTCTTCTTACAGCTTTTCTTGTCTTTCAGATTCGTTAATAGCATGCACTGCCCTTAAAAGCCACCGCAAACCAAACATAAATTCTGTTTCAAACAGATCTTGTTGAAAATGCTAAGTATGTCACATGTTAGATGTAAAACCTTCAACAAATAATTCCACGGACTTCTATTTGTAAAAGTGGAAAATACGTCAGGTGTGGTGGCTCATGCCTGTAATCCCAGCACTTTGGGAGGCCGAGGCAGGCGGATCACGAGGTCAGGAGTTTGAAACCATCCTCGCTAACATGGTGAAACCCTGTCTCTACTAAAAATACAAAAAATTAGCCAGATGTGGTGGCACATGCCTGTAGTCCCAGGTACTTGGAAGGCTAAGGCAGGAGAATCGCTTGAACCCAGGAGACGGAGGTTGTAGTGAGCTGAGATTATGCCATTGTACTCCAGCCTGACATCTCAAAAAAACCAAAAAAAAACAAACAAAAACAAAAACAAAAACAAAACCCAGTAAAATATCAGAATCAGCAAGATAAAATACTGACTGTTTATTATGTACTGTGTGCCTGTAATCATTCCAAGGATCCTACCTTAACTCATTTAGCCTTCAAAACAACTAATATTATCTCCTTTTCCAAGATAAGAACAATAAAGCTCTGAGAGAGGTTAATAATATTCACTGCCATAGGTCACAGAGTTGTAGGTTTCAGATACAAGCTTCAAAGTTAGGAATTAGGAAAGATTGGCTTAAAAACATTATCTCTTTAGCACTTAATCAGTTTCATTGCTGAATTAGTTATGATATAACAATGTAATTTTTATAATTTAATAAAATATTATCTTATTAGCTATATTTTGCTGACTTTCCTTTAAATATTGGGCCACAGTCCTAGAAAAATAACTAAAAGCAAAGTGTGAACTTATCTACCTTTATCTTTAAATTTACAGAAAACCAATATTGATGTTATCAGGCAAAATTCATTAGGTATTCTAATATATAGCACATACGTACCTAAATAGTTCTTAAACTGAGAAACACATTAAATGCTGAAGGGTATAGGATTTCTCTACATCTCAGAAGACTAACATAGATATTCTAAGATTTTACTGTCTTTCATTACTGATATATTTTAAGATTCAAAACAACATTTTTAAATTTGTGCCTTTTAATTCATCTGTAATTCCACAGATACAGATATATATAGCTAAACTTCCATTAAAAAATATAGCATTAGCCTTTAGAAAAAAATTAAAGATACTCTAACTTACATTAGAGCATTCATAAAAGGCATAAAACAGAGAAAATGAAGTATTTGATTTTCAGGAAGATGGTAGACCTGCTATTTTTATATTTATGCTACTTAATGTGCTCTTCATCATTCACTTAGAAACCCAGAAAAATGAATCATATTTTAAACACAAGTAAACTTGATATTTAAAGAATTTATATCTGAAATTTGTTAATAACAAATAATCATTTCATAATGGAAAGGTCATCACAAATCTAGGTTTATCCAATAAACCTAGATTTTAATACACTTTCATAAGAAGACAAACAACAAGAAAATAGGTCTCAGACCATTTTAAAGAAGGCCCATCTAAAGCCAATCACTGACTAGAAAAATCAAATATACAAATTGTTCAAACTGTATTCATAATAAGCGTAATAGGTTCTGAGTGAGCCTCTAAAGGGTCTTAAAAAAATTTTTTTTTTAAGTGAAAGAATTGGTATGGATGTTTTACATCCATTTTCACAATTCTCAGCTTCACTTTTTCCTCCTTCCTGACTGAGGTAGTGAGACAAGATGTTGCTGTACTATAGCAGAAATAGAAAATAATCAGCTTTGATAATACTATCACATATATCTGTGATATGCACTGCAGTCAAATCATGTTTATGAACAATCCTGTGTTTACCTACAATATAATAAACTTCATTCACAAGTCTGCACTTTGAAAAAAGTAAATAAACAAATAAAGCCAGTATGTGTTAGATAAGAACAATTTCCAGGAAGAAATATTGTACATTTCACTGGTTGGTTGATGACACCAGGTGCCATTCATAATTAATATAAATCACATTGAATCTCTGGTAAGATGGGCAAAATCACTTTTACGTGACTATTCTTTCCATCAAATCTCTTTTAGATGATCAATGTCTATAAAAGAAAGAAAAAATATCTCAAGACAAACAGGATATGTTCTATCCTAAAATAGTGGAAAGATAGTATGTATATCCCATTTATCAGGAATTTCTTCAACTATAGTCAAAGTTGAAAGTTTGATGAGCTATTTCTAGCATCCAATTCAGAAAATTATTAACAGCACAGGACTTTATATAAATAAATCATTAAAATAAATTCATTGACACGGTTTATGAAAACATAGTACACAGACATTATTTTATAACTATGCAGCATGAGAAACTAAAGATATCAGTATTTGCATCGTGCCTCACAATTCCGTTCTCAGTTCCGTTCAATTCTTCACAGTTCACAATTCCTCACAGTTCCGTTCAAAAGAGCAGAATGGAACAGATTAAAATATATAAATATTTAAGTGGAATATCTATAACCCAAGAAACTGTATGTTTTCACATGATGGAATACAGTAAAATAAATGCTTAAGAATTTCATCCTTATAAAATATAAAGTCTTAACAGATACCTTGTCACTTCTAAGAAATCTACAGATAAAACAAAACAAAATATATAGTTAGGACATACGAAAAAGACAGAATATAAAACAAGATGACAAAATAAGCCAAACAAAATGTTAGAAGGAAAAACATGAATGTGCTAAATTATTTCTATCACAAGGATGATGATTGGTGTTATGACAAATTGCATGTCATGGAAAAGCCTTTTCAACCTTTCAAACCATAAAGACACTTGTGTATTGGCTTATATTTTCAGACCATTCACAATAAGAAACTTTAATGTTGATTGATTCGATGGCTCAATTTTATTTTTCTTCTCTTCTTACTTTGTGCCATTCTTAGTACTGGTAGCAGCAAGATGCCTGCCAAGAATTCCAACATCTATGTGCTTCTTTGATTTCAAACAGTAAAAATAACTTTTAAAAGTATTCACAAAAGAAAAATGATTAGTTTCCTCTCCAGAATTCACTTAAAGCTCTGTAGCTCTAAGGCAAAGCCTTGTTGTTGACCATAACACTCGAACTGCAACCAGTTGTTTGCAATCAGAAACTATTCCTTTTTGTCTTAATCTGATACTGCCCATGACTGGGTATACATGCTTATTTTAGCAGCAGTCATCTTGTATTTCTCACAGTACTGTGAATACTCACAACACCCTTTTAATCTCTGCTAAAATGTTGCTAAACCAACAAGTTTGCTTGTTGCTGCATCTCTTCTCCCTAAAGCATTCTTATCCCATTCAAGTTATGGGTCCATGTTCACTGCAAAGACATACACTGTACTCAACCACTATTACCAAAGACCAACAGATCTATTTCTCAGCTACTACTTTTCTGTATTTTGGCTTATTGGGACACTTTTCTGTCTACTATTCCTCAGCCAGCTACTCAGCCAACATTTTGTCAGTTCAACTTTAGTACTTGTGAATATTAATTGTGGACATGTTTTTTTCCTCTCCTCCTCATTCTCTTCCTCTATTTTGCTCTTTCTTTTTTAGCTAAATTCTCTCTCTACTTTTTCCTCTTCTCCCTCATCCTCCTCTTTTGAGAAGGTTTCAATTTTTATTATTCTTAATGCTATTCTTATCAAGGTCACCTATGTTGTAAAAGTTACTAATTTCCAATCCATTATAGGCAACATATCATTAGGATTTAACAGTGTTAATCATGCCCTTCTTCCCAAGATACATTATTTTTGTCTTCCAGGACGCTGGATTCTTTTTGTTGTCATCCTATCTCAGTTAGCTCAGTGGTTTTTCCTTTTAGGTCTTCTTGTTACCTTCCAGACTCTTAAAGTCTGGAGTGTACAGGGCTTAAACTTAGATTTTTAAAAAATCACTCATTCTCCTGAATACCTCATCTAATTTCATAGTTTTATATATGATCTACCCTATAGTTTCATACCTAAAATTTTACTATCTGTAAGATATACCATTATTGTAAGCACCTATCAAAGAAAAAATCTGCTGTCAGTTTATGGCATGCCACATGTTACAGGATGTGTTCTAATTTCAGAGATTTTTTAGCCTGTGAAAATGTGTATTTTGAATTTGATGAAATATAATATGTACTTATGACCACAAATTTATACCTCCAGAATGCACTAACATTCTGTCCTCTAGCTATTGTATCTGACTACCTATTCAGTATCTCCTCTTGGCTATCTGACAGTTAAATTTAATTATGATATCCAAATTATACTCTTCATATTCCTTCCTCTGTTTCCCATTCTCATGGTTTCTTTATCCCAATAACTGACAAATGCATTCTCTGAATTTTCCCATTCCCAGATGATGGAATCTTTCTTAATTCCTCTCTTCTCAACCTGTTCTATTTTATTGTTCTGTATGTCTGTCTGTATGCTGGTACCACACCGTTTTGATTTCTGTCAATTTATAATAACTTTTGAATTCATGAACTGTGAGAGTTCTGACTTTGTTTCTTTTTTTAAAGATTAGGCTGGGTGCAGTGGCTCACGCCTGTAATTCTAGCACTTTGGGAGGCTGAGGTGGGCAGATCGTGAGGTCAGGAGATCGAGACCATTCTGGCTAACATGATGAAACCCCATCTCTACTAAAAATATGAAAAATTAGCCAGGTGTGGTGGCTGGGGCCTGTAGTCCCAGCTACTTGGGAGGCTGAGGCAGGAGAATGGCATGAACCTGGGAGGCAGAGCTTGCAGTGAGCCAAGATCGTGCCACTGCACTCCAGCCTGGGTGACAGTGCAAGACTCCATCTCAAAAAAAAAAAAAAAAAAAAAAAAAGATTGTTTTAGCTGCTCAGTGTCCCTTGGAATGCCGTATGAACTTTAGGATGGGTTTGTCTATTTCTGAAAAAAAACAAAACAAAACAAAAAAAAAAAAACAAAAAACAAAACAAAACAAAAAACCACACTCCTGGGATTTTGTTAGGGATTACATTGAATCTGTAAATTACTTTGTATAATATTGTCATCTTATCAATATTAAGTCTTCCAGTCCATACACACATGATGTCTTGTCATTTATTTGTGCCTTCTTTAATTTATTTTCACAATGTTTTGTTGTTTACAGTGTATAAGTATTTGCCTTCTGGTTAAATTTATAACTATTTTATTTTTTTTGATGCCTTCTTAAATGAAATTACCTCTTAATTTTCTTTTTGGATTGTTCGTTGTTAACATATAGACATGTAACTGATTTTTGTGTGTTGCTTTTGGATCCTGCAATGTTGCTGAATTCACTTATTAGGACTAACTTTTTTTTTTTTTTGAGACGGAGTCTAGCTCTGTCACTGAGGTTGGAGTGCAGTGGTGTGACCTCGGCTCACTGCAACTACTGCCTCCTGGGTTCAAGCAGTTCTCTGCCTCAGCCTCCTGAGTAGCTGGGATCACAGGCACCCACCACCATGCCTGGCCAATTTTTGTATTTTTAGTAGACATAGGGTTTTACCATTTTGGCCAGGCTGGTCTTGAACTCCTGACCTCAGGTAATCCACCGGCCTTGGCCTCCCAAAGTGCTGGGGACTAACATTTTTATGTTAAAAAAGCTTTAGGGTTTTCATGTAATCTGTGAACAGAGATAAATTTACTTCTTTTTTTCCAATTTTGATGTTTTTAATTTCTTTTTCTTGACTAATTGCCCTGGGTAGAACTTTCAATGCTCTTTTGAATGGAAGTGGTAAAGTAGGCATTCTGTTATTTTTCTAGACAGGCGCTTTAACCAGCTAAACCATGGTGCCAGCACAACTCTGTTGTATTTCATGATCTTAGAGCAAAAAAAAAAAAAAAAAAAAAAAAAAAACACTTTCAGCCTTTCTCAATTAGTATAATATTAGCTGCAAAGGGTCATATATGGTCTTTATCATATCAAAGAGATGCCCTTCTATTTGTATTTATTTGTACTTTATTGAGTGTGATTATAAAGGGTGTTAAATTTTGTCAAATGCTTTTTTCCTGCATCAAGAGATTATTATATTTTCTCTTTATTAATGTGATGTATTATATTGATTGATTTTCCTATGTCAAACCATACTTGCATTCCAGAAATAAATTCCATCTAGTCATGGCATATAATCCTTTTAATGTGCTGTTGAATGCTCTTTGTTACTATTTTACTGAGGACTTTTCATCAACATTGATATGGTTGGCTATGTGTCCCCACCCAAATCTCATCTCAAATTGTAATCTCCATGTATCAAGGGAGGGACCTGGTGGGAGGTGATTGGATCATGTGGGTGATTCACCCATACTGTTCTCATGATAGAGTGAGTTACCATGAATTCTGATGGTTTTATAAGTAGCAGTTTCCCCGCCCTTTTCTCTCCTACTGACTTGTGAAGAAGGTGCCTGCTTCCCCTTCCACCATAATTGTAAGTTTCCTGAGGCCTCCCAAGCCATGCAAAACTATGAGTCAATTAAACCTCTTTTCTTTATAAATTACCCAGTCTCAGGGAAGTCTTTATAGCAGTGTGATAATGGACAAATACAAACAATAATGGACTAATACAAACATTAATCTCTCTACCCTTATGGGTAGAGAGAGAATTTAGAAGAAAGAGCAAAATAGAGGAAGAGAAGGAGGAGGAGAGAAAAAAAAAATGTCCACAATTAATATTCACAAGTACTAAAGTTGAACTGACAAAATGTTGGCTGAGTAGTTGGCTGAGGAATGGTAGGGTTTTTGGCAAGGTAGGTAAGGATAATAATAATAATAATAGAATAATTAGGATGACTATTATTTAAAAGAAAGGAAAGTAAATGTTAGCTAGGATGAGAAATCAGAACCCTGAAGCATTGCTAGTGGTGATGAAAAATGATACAGCTTCTGTGGAAAACAGCTTGGCAGTTTTTCCAGGAGTTAAACAAGTAATTATCATATGATCCAGTAATTCCATTTCTGGATATGTGTCATAAGTAATTGAAAGCAGGGACTCAGATCCTTATATACCAAGATTCAGAGCAGCATTAAGCACAATAGTCAAAAGGTAGAAACAACCTAAATATGCAACAACCGATAGAAGGATAAATAAAATGTATCATATTCAGGCATAAAAAATGAAGATTCTGATACATGCTACAACATGAATGAACCTTGAATATATTATGCTAACTAAAATAAGTCAGATGCAAAGGACAATTAATGTATGATTCTACTTATATAAGGTACCTAAAAAGGGAAAATTCATAGGCAGGAAGTAGTATATAGGTTACTGGGGACTAGGGGTTATGTGAGAGTTATCCTTTAATGGGTACAGAACTTCTGTTTAGTAATTTAAAATTTGTGAAAATTGATAGTAGTGATGGTTGCACAGCATTGGGAATGAACTTAATGTCAATAAATTTTACACATAATAAAATGGTAAATTTTGTTATACATATATAACCATAATAAAGAAATCTCCAAAAATGCCACCCTATAAATTATAATTATTTAAAATAGATCAAAAAAACACCACTTCTCCCTGACTCATCTTTTAGCACCTTAGTTCAAACTATCATCATTTTTTACCCAGATTTTTGCCATTTCCTTTAACTGATCTTCTTATTTTTGTCCTTGGCCATTTCATTTTATTCTCAACACATTGTCTAGAGCCAGCTTTAAAAATGTAAGTCAGACTATGTTACTCTTCCACTCAAAATCCTCCAGTGGCACTATATTACACATACAGTAAGCCCCAAAGTCATTTAAATATCTTTTAAGGATTTATACAAACTGATTTCCATATTACCTTTTTAGTCTAAAGTGTCATCAGGGTCATACCGAAATAAGAATAATGGTGGTAATCTGTCCTGGGGAGAGGAATATTTTATCACTGGCAGTGTATATAATTGCTAGATGCCTGGTGAGAATTAAAGTAACTATTTTTAGTTGGTTTTATTATAGCTTATACATTTTCTACAGAAAACATACCTCTTTCTCCTTTCATACAGGATTGGACATCTGCTATAACCTTCTTAGCATGCCACTGACTCCTATCAGCCTTGCTTTCTTCACACCACTCTGTCTACTTTGAAACTCCTAACCTATTAATTACACTTTGCAATGCAGGGCCTCTTCACTTGCTGTTCCTTCGGGCTGGATCATCAGGTATCTGTCTGAGTGCCTGGCTCATTCACTTAGGCTAGTCATTAACTCATAAATCAGTTTCCCTATGTAGCCTTCCTTGACTACTCCATGGAAAAGTAGAATTATACTGTCAATACCCTCTCCCCCATTCTTTTTACCTTCATTTATATATTGTGTTTATTTCTTGTCTCTTCCATGGGAATAAAACGTTCCTGATGGCAGGATTTTTTCACTTGATGTTTCAGTGTTGTAAATCTAACAAAGAGAGCATTGCCTGGCTTATATGAGACTTTTAATGAGTTCTTGTTTAATGAATAAATACATGAATGAATATATGAATAAATGAAACAAGTCAATAATGCTTAACTATACTTTCAATAGTTACAAATCCTACTATTTGCCAGCCAGAACACATATGAAAATGTTTAGTATCATTAATAATTTAAGCAAAGCAAAGTTAAAAGATATACATGAATTTTACTGATTATCATATTGGAAAACATATATCACAGAAAATGGGTCAGAAGAAGAAAGCAAAATAGGTCTCCTTATATTATTTATGATAATCATAAATGATATAATTTATAAGTTGAGTACATGTAAAAACAGCTTTAAGATGGCAAGAATTCTGACTCAATACTACCTTTAAAATTTAAATAGCCATGAATACTATGATATATTAATATATCCATATAAATGTGTATGTGTGTGGGTATACACACATTCCTGTATGTGCCTGTGGGCCATGAAGCCATTTCCTTTCCAAGAGATTCTTCCGAAACACTCTATTCATCTTTTAGTATGTTTCTTTTCATTTATTATGGAGGCCACCATTAGTTCCTATAAAAAATAGATATTGTATGCAAGAGTAATTCTATTTCTTACAAAGGACTCTATGGCTAACTAAATTAGACCACTGAGAAACCAGCTATTTGGTTCAGGTTAAATAAAAGAAATCTTTGAAGGATGATATCAAGGGGAAGTTAGACACTTAGAATATTGCAGTATAATATTTGGCTTATGCAATCGTCTAGCGACTTACCAAGACCTGACTTAGACATGCCTTCCTGTCTTTTAAACTGTTTGAGAGCTGCCTATCATGTTGGCTTATTTCCTCACATTGTAAGTGTGCAAGTTTTGAGTCACTAGGTGCTTTTTATGAGCACTGATTCTGTTTATCTGGGAAATCATTGAAAATTCTGAAGCAAGGAGTAAACATCCTAAGTAGTTTATTTATAGACTTAAATGAAATATGTGAAAGAGCTTTGGAAATAGAAAGCTATTGTGAACATGAAAATTGTCTTTCTAGAAATAAGGGCAAAAAATCTGTGTTAATCAGAAAAGTATTAAGCAAACTAAGTATTAATATCTATTAATTCCAGTGAACTATCACCTTCCAATTAAATACATTCTGCTTAATAGTAATTTGACAACAGTAGAGGCCCTTCATCTATGAAATCAACTTCACTTACTAAATCAGAGCCTATAATGTAGACAGAGAGCTATTCTATGAATTCTCACAAAAGCACTCAGACTTATATCTATAATGGTCACTAGATAGTAACGTTAATTTCATAATCATAAAAAGTAGCCCTATACCATCACAGAAGCCAAGAAATGGGATCAGCCCCTTTGGTCTTCAATTAATTCTTAGATGGTCTTTTTGTGGCTGTTTTTTTAAATTATAATATTGACATGCTATTACGTAGGACGTGTTTCCAACATTTGCACTTAGAAGCAAATGTTGGACCCAAATTAAATGAGTGAATTGAATGAATGAATCACTAACAATAGGATAACACTTTTTAAAAAAACTTTTTCTCTTGTCCTATAGAATATACTATCTACCACTACATCTAATAGAGAAGAATCATAATCCTTTTTCTATTGAGAAAATAGTTGTGGGAAGGCATCTAAAAAATACCTTCCAGATTTTAAAGGTCTTTTATAATATCATTGTTATTATTGTTATTTTATTTCATAGCCAATCTCTGTCTCTTCAATGACGGCAATAATGATGCCACCATTTACATAACACGTAAACTTTTTTTTTTTTTTAAGATGGAGTCTTGCTCTGTTGCCCAGCCTGGAGTGCAGTGGCATGAAACAATTCTCCTGCCTCAGCCTCCCATGGATTATAGGCGTACACCACCATGCCTGACTAATTTTTGCATTTTTTGATAGAGACAAGGTTTCGCCATGTTAGCCACGCTGGTCTCGAACTCTTGACCTCAGGCGATCTGCCCACCTTGGCCAAAGTGCTGAGATTACAGAACACATAAACTTTTTAATTGTCCCAAGTTATTTCTACTCAAAAACATCATCTCACTAGAAAGTCCTGGTGCTGCCTCTCCAATTCCCATTAAGCTATTTAAAAATAAGAAACAAATTAAAATGGATAACTCAGAACAGAAGCTTGAAAACGTATGTAATACCTGAATATGAGTGCTGTTTTCAGTGACTATAAGACAACAATATTGAAGTCAGAATTATTCTCAGTGATTAACACAAGTTATACCACCTTAAGAAAACAGGTTTGCTAGAGTGAAAGAACAAAGGCAGCTGCTTCATCTTTCTGCCTCTTCCTGATATCTGGTTCAGGCACTCAGAGTCTGTATCAAGGAGATAACTGGGCAGTCAGCCATCGACTTCACAAGTATTGATCCTTTTGGAGACTAGAGGGTTGTCCCTCCACCTTAACAAGTTCCTCTCTTCCCACATCATTTTGCTGCCTGAAATACTTAGAAAACAACTGGATAGGAAGCGAATGAAAGAACCCAAGGGAGCAAAGTGAACCCTAAGTGGTGAATGCACAGTGATGTGTAGTTCTAACAAGCATATCACTTAGGAAGCATTGAAATTACGAACAGTATTGTAACCTTGAATGCAGATTAAAAAATTTTAACTGTCAGCCACACTATCTATAAAGAATATTTATTAGTTTTCCTTATTATCTTTAAATGGTACAGACTTTCCAATAAGACATAATTCAAGGTGCTGGCTGGCTCTCAACAGAGAAAAATTATAATATTGTTTTTTTACAATTGAGTTTTATAAACTCTTAGAAATTCTAGAACTTTTACAAAACTTTTTTAAAAAAAGAAACTTTTAACTTTTACATTATCTCCCAGCAGTACAAAGTGTGGATATCACACATCTACTGCTTCCAAATACCTGATATATACAAAAATTATTTCTACCTTGAAAATAATGATATGCCTCCCATCCCAGCCTGGTGCTTAAAACTTAGCTGGTAGGGGGATAAACATGAGCATTTAACATTGGCAACAAATTTCCCTCATGAAGTGAAGATTAAAAAGGTTAATATTGGGATGAGTGGGCAGGAAACCAAGGACAAACAACAAGATAAGATGTTGAGTTTCCTCATGGGAAGGATAAAGAATAGCTGAAAAGGAAAGAGAAGAAAAGCAACAGAGAATCCAGAAAATTTTAGGCCAAAGAAGTCAAAAGTTGCTATTAAAAGCCCTCAGCGACCAAAAACTCTTCATGAAACAGGTTTGCTAATATTTAATTTGAAACTGTTTCTATTGCTATGATACCATTATTACCTTTTCATTTTTTCAGTAACATTTAATAAACCAATTTCTTGGGTTGAAAGATGTGTGTGTTGTGTGTGTGTGTGTGTGTGTGTGAGCACACACGCATGGTGTTTTGTTTTGCATTATTTTTCCTCAAAAGCAAGAAGTGAGCTTATTTTCAAGTCCAAACTGACATAATTCAGGGCAAAAATTGCATATATAGGATGCCAAAAAGGCCCACTAAACAAGGAAGTCAATGTTTCAACCATGAGAATATGAATCATTTTTATATTTCTCTGGGTCACTTAAAGATGCTTGGGTACAATTCTGGAATTCCAGAGTGAACATTTCTATTAGGTCAATCAAATCTATATCTCAAGTGGGAAGAAAATTCTTCGACTTAGGTAACATATGGGTTGCAATGAATCAGTTGATAAATATTTACAGCATTGAATAGACCAGTGAAATCATAGAGACAATTCCCTCATTTTACACTTAGGAAAAAGAAGCAAAAAGAGATGAAAGTGACATGACTAAATACATCAGCAAGAAGGTGGCAACACCTCTGCTTTGTAGCATTTGACAAGAACAGAGCTCTTTGTAATATTCTGTGATTCAAATCCCTCTGGTTTAATAAGGTTACACACTCTGAATCTGCTTTAGATAAGAAATATTCTTGAGATTTTCTATCTGAATGCATTTGAACGTATAAATGGATACAAAAGTAAGAGGTCATATTTCAAAAGTCATGACTCAAGAGTCCAGTGTTTTCCTTACGTCTCTAGCTCGATTTATGTAATACATGCTTGATTAGCATATTAGCTTGGATAGAGATGTTCTTCCCCAGAACTCTCAATATTAGCGCATATTTTTTTTACCTATGTTGTTAAATAAAATATATAAAACCAAAATAACTTTTCTAATCTATCGCTTCCTAAGGTTTCACTTAACACTGTCCTTAGGCAAGAGAGTTATTAGTAGCTGGAAAAAGGGAACTGCAGTGCAGGCTCTATTATTGGAAATGCTGAAATACAGATAGGATTATGTTTGATTCTTTCATTATTACTCATTTATATTGTCTGCTTCCATTCTTTTTTCAACCAGTAGAATCAGGGATAAGAATAGCAGTAATATCATTTTCCATGAATAAAAATGGACCAGGTTTCTATAAATAATGCATATCAAATTAACTAGCTGCAACATCCTTGACTTGCACAATCCTCTCTGGTTATGAGTTCCACAGATACAAAATGCGTGTACCAAATAAAAACACCACTATGCATTGCCACTAGGAGCCTTCATTCTCTCCTAATTGATTGCTACTCAGTTTACACTAAGAAATGGTTCAGTTACGCAGCTTACAGTGTATTTTTATTTCTGTTTTGTAAATCTTCATTACTATTACAAAATGTTAAGAATGATTGCCTGGAGATGAAAAATATGCTACCAGTTTCTGAAATTATTATATAATCCATGTGAGCAGTTTTTGATATGCTGAAAAAGTAAAATATAGTTTTCAGAGTAGTGGGTATAGGCTGGGCGCGGTGCGTCACGCCGGTAATCCCAGCACTTTGGGAGGCGAAGGTGGGTGGATCACGAGGTCAGAAGATAGAGACCATCCTGGCTAGCACAGTGAAACCCTGTCTCCGCTAAAAATACAAAAAATAAGCCAGGTGTGGTGGTGGGTGTCTGTAATCCCAGCTACTCGGGAGGCTGAGGCAGGAGAATGGCATGAACTTGGGAGACTGAGCTTGCAGTGAGCCGAGATGATGCCACTGCACTCCAGCGTGGGCGACAGAGCGAAACTCTGCCCCTCTCCCCCACAAAAAAGTAAAAAAGAACTGTGTCTACCTGTATCTCAAACTTAAAATACTAAATTCAGGTATTAAGAGATGATAAATATTTTGGATATGTTTACTAGAAACTAAATTCTCAGAGATAAGAACCACATTATTTAATTATCTTCTCTAATTTTTCTTTCCTAATGACGCCAACTTTTTTCTTTATACTTCTTGTCTGTTTTAAGATCGTACATTTTTTTGTAATTCTGACTAATCTGAATTTCACATTTTTTCTGTAAATAAATAATTTAAACTCTTAGAATACTTAAGTTTTTAAAAAGCACATTCATGAGTAATAACTAATTCGATCTTTATGATGATATATGTGTGTGTATCTATATGTGTGTGTGTGTGTATATATATATGACATTGTATTAGACAGACGAGGAGACAGAGTTCTGAGCTTGTCAGTGAAGTCTTCATGGCCACAGAGTCTTCTGTTCTTGCTTTTCTATTCAAAGAGAGCAATTCCTGTGACAATGTCATCAAATCCCAACCAGTTGGTTCAGCTTCCCCATTTTCCTGAGAGAAAGTATGAGGATAAGAAACATTCTTCAGGTTTTCTTTCTGAATTAATTTGTATGTATAAATTGGCTTGAAATATATTTTTGAAACTTATCTATGGTTTTTTGTTTGTTTGTTTGTTTTGGCAGAGTTTCGTTCTTGTTGCCCAGGCTGGAGTGCAATGGTGCAACCTTGGGTAACTGCAACCTCCGCCTCCTGGGTTCAAGTGATTCCCTCCTGCGTCAACCACCTGAGTAGCTGGGACTACAGGTGCTCACCACCACACCCAGCTAAATTTTTTGTATTTTTCATAGAGATGGGATTTCACCATGTTGGCCAGGCTGGTCTCGAACTCCTGACCTTAGGTGATCTGCCTGCCTCTGCCTCCCAAAGTGCCGGGATTACAGGCATGAGCCACTGAGTCTGGCCAAAACTTATTTATGTTTGAAATCTTACTTCCAAACTTAGACAAATTGACAGCACTCAAACTCACACCTACACTTAATCTTTTTTTTTTTTTTTAATTTTTTTTTGAGGCAGAGGCTTGCTCTGTCACCCAGGATAGAGTGCAGTGGCGCGATCTCGGCTCACTGCAAGCTCCGCCTCCCGGGTTCACACCATTCTTCTGCCTCAGCCTCTGGAGATGCTGGGACTACAGGCGCCCGCCACCACACCCGGCTAATTTTTTTTTTTTTTTTTTTTTTTGTATTTTTAGTAGAGATGGGGTTTCACCATGTTAGCCAGGATGGTCTCGATCTCCTGACCTCGTGATCCACCCGCCTTGGCCTCCCAAAGTTCTGGGATTACAGGTGTGAGCCACCATGCCTGACCACCTACACTTAATCTTTTAGATTCAGAAAAAGGCTGTCTGGTCCTAGTTTATAGTATTCCACCAAGCCGGCTTTGGATGAGCTGCAGCTTACTCTTTGGGGCCATGACATTCCCGTATTTGCAACCCTATAGTGACTCTCAATTTTGTACACAGTTGTGCCTTTAGTAAGGGATTAAAGGGGTTATTAAAATATGGGATTAAGCTCTTTAGTAAGATATGCTAGGCCCAGTTTGACCTGCTTTCTTCTACCTATTCATTTTCTGTATTTTATATCTATGTACTTTAATTTCTAAGCTCCAGAACAGTAAATTCTTCTAAGCTGACAACTTGCTTTTAGTGTCTTTCCAGAATTTTCCTCTTCTACTTGGATTACCTTTCTATTGCCTTTTGAGTTGGACCATTCTTCCTTATTTTTAATGATGCAGTTCAAAAGTCACACCCCTTAAGAAACTTTCCCTGACTGCCAGGCTGAGTGCAAATATAAGAGGCAAACCCACGTTGAGATGGCTGTTCCTCTTCTGGGTGTCCATAATACCCTGTTGCTGAATCTTCACGGTGTTTTCTAATCATCCATTTACTGTCTCCTGCTTGCTGGGCAACTTAGGAGGACGATGATTACTGCAGTCACATAGAGCTTCACTCTCAGAAGGGCTCCACACTGGAGTTTCAGTGATTTGTAGTCATTGAATTTTTGCTTTCTAAATAAAGCCTGGCAGGACAGTGTAAGGGGTGTGTGTGTGTGTGTGTGTGTGTGTGTGTGTGTGTGTGTGAGAGAGAGAGAGAGAGAGAGAGAGAGAGAGAGAAAGAGATGGGGAGAGGATTTAAAACCTTTCCTTACAGGCAGTCTCCCTCCAGTTGCCTCTCACTTCCCCTGAGCAGATCCTCAATTCCTTTTGCTGCCTGGGGCCTGGGCCCCACTTCACTTCTCCTTTGTCATCAATACCCACTGCATCCAGACTCCAGGTGGGAGCTGGCCATTGGTTGGTGCAAGGAAGGTCAGAACAGAGTCAGGTAAGTGGTCCATGGCACCTCAGTGCAGAGCGTGGTGGCTGTCTCCATCCTGGGCTGGCACATCACTGTGCATTCAGTAATTCACTGTGATTCAGTGATTCACTGTGAACTCAGACTTTTGGGCCTCTCACCCATCTGGGGTCCAGGAATCCAAGGGAAACTGACTAGAGCTTGAAATCTGTTGGGTGTAGTCTATCCTTTAGGGATTCAATCAGTGAGCTGGTACAAAGGCGGTATGTGTAACTATCCCCAAGACAGTGCCACATTGAGTAGCAAATTAAAAAACATATCATCACAGGTCAAAAAGAGACTGCAGAAAGACGAAACAGTTTTGCAGGTTTATTTTTTCTGATTCTGTCAACAACTTCCCTCATTCTTGTTTTGCCCTGTGCCCTACATATTATACAGTCCATCTCTGACTACTTGCGGACTACATGCACCATACATTTGGGACTGTCCTCTCCGTCTCTATAATTGCAACACACAGAATTGTACCTATTACCTATTCAGAACTCAATATATATCTGTTGAATGAATGAATAATAAATGAATAATTATTACATAATAAAATTCATCACCTTACATATGTAGGTACGCTTGAATGGCAATCTCTGTGACTAAGGAGTATTTGAAGAAAACATTTGACTTGTTCATCATGATATATAATAAATATTATGTAAATCTGTATACAACTGAAATAACATTTCCCCAAACTAATAAAATTGACTAGATTTCCAGCTTCTTTTCAAAGAATAGGGTTTAAATGTTTTTGCAAAACAGTTTTGTTGTCTGCCATAGTTTAGAAAAAAACAACGCAAAGCCGTGTCTTCTTTTTGTTTTGATAGCGTGATTAAAGAAGTGACTTTCATTTGTTTTATCAGTGAAGGGTTTTGAAACTGCCCTAAGCAGCATTATACTAACAACTTGGAAGAAAGGTACATTCAGCAAAGAAGTACATATCTATATATTTATCTGTAAATGAATATTAGTGATTAAGTAAAGCACAAAAATGAATTACTCTAAGTATTATAATACCTAAGCCATTTGGCAATTTACCGTGTTTATGAGGTCTGTTTTGCTATTATGCATGTTTATTTCAGACCCAAAGAAAAACCTTGAGGGTAGAATGGTTTTGTTAATAAACATAGGTGCTATGATATGACTAGACAAAATTAGGTGAATGTTAATTAGCATTTATTTGATTTTCTACTACTGGTTGCTGACTATATAGTCTGGTCTTATGAGGAAAAGTTCAAGAACATTTTTACAGAAATGGATATTTGGATTAAATGCTTTAAACATAAAGAGACCTCTGTTAAAGATTGTAATCTTTATTTGGCAAGTCACCCATTTAAAAAATTATATACCAGAAATTGAATGCGATACATGAGATAGGCCAGTAAGCAAAGCAGAAAGAGTGTGTGCCCTCATAGATCCTGTGATCTAATAGAGATGAAAGACATCAACCAACTGATTACAAGTATTTTTAGTAAACAGCTACATGTGTAACATGAGATCTATCCTGGTATTAAGAGCAGTTCCACGGAACAGTTTACTGAAGAAATTATGTTTAAATTGAGACCCAAAAGATAAGAAGGTATTAGAAAGGCCAAAAGACAAGATGTAGCAGACTTTCCAATTTTGCTATTTTGCTAACAGACAACAAATCTATTACTACAAGTATTTACATATTTTGATAAAGGAATTAGATACGTTTTTAAAACAGCACTACTAATTTGGAATGTGATAGCTTCAAGAAATTACCTAATCACATTTGCACTCTGTAAAGAGAGATTTGCTAAGCAAATTAGTAAGGGAGAAATATAACTTGTAATGAAACTTCACACTATTTAGAAAACTAGTTTAAAAAATGAAATGATTCAGTAATAAAAAAAGTGACATTTCGGTATCTATGACTGGCCTCCCTAAAATGTGCTCCAAACTAGTCAGATATTACATTAAATTTCCAAGGATGATTTGTGTTGTCCCATCAGCCAAAAATTCTTCCAAACTATATACCAGCTGTCCTATGTTAGAAAAATAATTTAATATCTTTCAACCTGTCTCTTTATCTATACTACAGGGAAAATACTGACTCAGGACACATGTGAGAATAAAATAAGTCTAAACCGAATGCTTAAGGTCCTAGAACATTCTAAATTATATAGTGGATAATAAATACATTTTATTTTATTTCTTTTTTTTTTTAAATTATTTATTATTATTATACTTTAAGTTGTAGGGTACATGTGCACAACGTGCAGGTTTGTTACATATGTATACTTGTGCCATGTTGGTGTGCTGCACCCATCAACTCGTCATTTACATCAGGTATAACTCCCAATGCAATCCCTCCCCCCTCCCCCCTCCCCATGATAGGCCCCGGTGTGTGATGTTCCCCTTCCCGAGTCCAAGTGATCTCATTGTTCAGTTCCCACCTATGAGTGAGAACATGCGGTGTTTGGTTTTCTGTTCTTGTGATAGTTTGCTAAGAATGATGGTTTCCAGCTGCAACCATGTCCCTACAAAGGACACAAACTCATCCTTTTTTATGGCTGCATAGTATTCCATGGTGTATATGTGCCACATTTTCTTAATCCAATCTGTCACTGATGGACATTTGGGTTGATTCCAAGTCTTTGCTATTGTGAATAGTGCTGCAATAAACATACGTGTGCATGTGTCTTTATAGCAGCATAATTTATAATCCTTTGGGTATATAGCCAGTAATGGGATGACTGGGTCATATGGTACATCTAGTTCTAGATCCTTGAGGAATCGCCATACTGTTTTCCATAATGGTTGAACTAGTTTACAATCCCACCAACAGTGTAAAAGTGTTCCTATTTCTCCACATCCTCTCCAGCACCTGTTGTTTCCTGACTTTTGAATGATCGCCATTCTAACTGGTGTGAGATGGTATCTCATTGTGGTTTTGATTTGCATTTCTCTGATGGCCAGTGATGATGAGCATTTTTTCATGTATCTGTTGGCTGTATGAATGTCTTCTTTTGAGAACTCTCTGTTCATATCCTTTGCCCACTTTTTGATGGGGTTGTTTGTTTTTTTCTTGTAAATTTGTTTGAGTTCTTTGTAGGTTCTGGATATTAGCCCTTTGTCAGATGAGTAGATTGCAAAAATGTTCTCCCATTCTGTAGGTTGCCTGTTCACTCTGATGGTAGTTTCTTTTGCTGTGCAGAAGCTCTTTAGTTTAATGAGATCCCATTTGTCAATTTTGGCTTTTGCTGCCGTTGCTTTTGGTGTTTTAGACATGAAGTCTTTGCCCATGCCTATGTCCTGAATGGTACTACCTAGGTTTTCCTCTAGGATTTTTATGGTATTAGGTCTAACATTTAAGTCTCTAATCCATCTTGAATTAATTTTCGTATAAGGAGTAAGGTAAGGATCCAGTTTCAAGCTTTCTACTTATGGCTAGCCAATTTTCCCAGCACCATTTATTAAACAGGGAATCCTTTCCCCATTTCTTGTTTCTCTCAGGTTTGTCAAAGATCAGATGGCTGTAGATGTGTGGTGTTATTTCTGAGGACTCTGTTCTGTTCCATTGGTCTATATCTCTGTTTTGGTACCAGTACCATGCTGTTTTGGTTACTGTAGCCTTGTAGTATAGTTTGAAGTCAGGTAGCATGATGCCTCCAGCTTTGTTCTTTTGACTTAGGATTGTCTTGGAGATGTGGGCTCTTTTTTGGTTCCATATGAACTTTAAAGCAGTTTTTTCCAATTCTGTGAAGAAGCTCATTGGTAGCTTGATGGGGATGGCATTGAATCTATAAATTACCTTGGGCAGTATGGCCATTTTCACGATATTGATTCTTCCTATCCATGAGCATGGTATGTTCTTCCATTTGTTTGTGTCCTCTTTTATTTCACTGAGCAGTGGTTTGTAGTTCTCCTTGAAGAGGTCCTTTACATCCCTTGTAAGTTGGATTCCTAGGTATTTTATTCTCTTTGAAGCAATTGTGAATGGAAGGTCATTCCTGATTTGGCTCTCTGTTTGTCTGTTACTGGTGTATAAGAATGCTTGTGATTTTTGCACATTAATTTTGTATCCTGAGACTTTGCTGAAGTTGCTTATCAGCTTAAGGAGATTTTGGGCTGAGACAATGGGGTTTTCTAAATATACAATCATGTCGTCTGCAAACAGGGACAATTTGACTTCTTCTTTTCCTAACTGAATCCCCTTAATTTCTTTCTCTTGCCTGATTGCCCTAGCCAGAATTTCTAACACTATGTTGAATAGGAGTGGTGAGAGAGGGCATCCCTGTCTTGTGCCAGTTTTCAAAGGGAATTTTTCCAGTTTTTTCCCATTCAGTATGATATTGGCTGTGGGTTTGTCATAAATAGCTCTTATTATTTTGAGGTACGTTCCATCAATACCGAATTTATTGAGCGTTTTTAGCATGAAGGGCTGTTGAATTTTGTCAAAAGCCTTTTCTGCATCTATTGAGATAATGATGTGGTTCTTGTCTTTGGTTCTGTTTATATGCTGGATTATGTTTATTGATTTGCGAATGTTGAACCAGCCTTGCATCCCAGGGATGAAGCCCACTTGATCATGGTGGATAAGCTTTTTGATGTGTTGCTGAATCCGGTTTGCCAGTATTTTACTGAGGATTTTTGCATCGATGTTCATCAGGGATATTGGTCTAAAATTCTCTTTTTTTGTTGTGTCTCTGCCAGGCTTTGGTATCAGGATGATGTTGGCCTCATCAAATGAGTTAGGGAGGATTCCCTCTTTTTCTATTGATTGGAATAGTTTCAGAAGGAATGGTACCAACTCCTCCTTGTACCTCTGGTAGAATTCAGCTGTGAATCCATCCGGTCCTGGACTTTTTTTGGTTGGTAGGCTATTAATTATTGCCTCAATTTCAGAGCCTGCAATTGGTCTATTCAGGGATTCAGCTTCTTCCTGGTTTAGTCTTGGAAGAGTGTAAGTGTCCAGGAAATTATCCATTTCTTCTAGATTTTCCAGTTTATTTGCGTAGAGGTGTTTATAGTATTCTCTGATGGTAGTTTGTATTTCTGTGGGGTCGGTGGTGATATCCCCTTTATCATTTTTAATTGCGTCGATTTGATTCTTCTCTCTTTTCTTCTTTATTAGTCTTGCTAGTGGTCTGTCAATTTTGTTGATCTTTTCAAAAAACCAACTCCTGGATTCATTGATTTTTTGGAGGGTTTTTTGTGTCTCTATCTCCTTCAGTTCTGCTCTGATCTTAGTTATTTCTTGCCTTCTGCTAGCTTTCGAATGTGTTTGCTCTTGCTTCTCTAGTTCTTTTAATTGCGATGTTAGAGTGTCAATTTTAGATCTTTCCTGCTTTCTCTTGTGGGCATTTAGTGCTATAAATTTCCCTCTACACACTGCTTTAAATGTGTCCCAGAGATTCTGGTATGTTGTATCTTTGTTCTCATTGGTTTCAAAGAACATCTTTATTTTTGCCTTCATTTCGTTATGTACCCAGTAGTCATTCAGGAGCAGGTTGTTCAGTTTCCATGTAGTTGAGCGGTTTTGATTGAGTTTCTTAGTCCTGAGTTCTAGTTTGATTGCACTGTGGTCTGAGAGACAGTTTGTTATAATTTCTGTTCTTGTACATTTGCTGAGGAGTGCTTTACTTCCAATTACGTGGTCAATTTTGGAGTAAGTACGATGTGGTGCTGAGAAGAATGTATATTCTGTTGATTTGGGGTGGAGAGTTCTATAGATGTCTATTAGGTCTGCTTGCTGCAGAGATGAGTTCAATTCCTGGATATCCTTGTTAACTTTCTGTCTCGTTGATCTATCTCATGTTGACAGTGGAGTGTTGAAGTCTCCCATTATTATTGTATGGGAGTCTAAGTCTCTTTGTAAGTCTCTAAGGACTTGCTTTATGAATCTGGGTGCTCCTGTATTGGGTGCATATATATTTAGGATAGTTAACTCTTCCTGTTGAATTGATCCCTTTACCATTATGTAATGGCCTTCTTTGTCTCTTTTGATCTTTGATGGTTTAAAGTCTGTTTTATCAGAGACTAGTATTGGAATCCCCACTTTTTTTTGTTCTCCATTTGCTTGGTAAATCTTCCTCCATCCCTTTATTTTGAGCCTATGTATGTCTCTGCATGTGAGATGGGTCTCCTGAATACAGCAGACTGATGGGTCTTGACTCTTTATCCAGTTTGCCAGTCTGTGCCTTTTAATTGGAGCATTTAGTCCATTTACATTTAAGGTTAAGATTGTTATGTGTGAACTTGATCCTGCCATTATGATATTAACTGGTTATTTTGCTCGTTAGTTGATGCAGTTACTTCCTAGCCTTGATGGTCTTTACATTTTGGCATGTTTTTGCAATGGCTGGTACCGGTTGTTCCTTTCCATGTTTAGTGCTTCCTTCAGGGTCTCTTGTAAGGCAGGCCTAGTGGTGACAAAATCTCTAAGCATTTGCTTATCTGTAAAGGATTTTATTTCTCCTTCACTTATGAAACTTAGTTTGGCTGGATATAAAATTCTGGGTTTAAAATTCTTTTCTTTAAGAATGTTGAATATTGGCCCCCACTCTCTTCTGGCTTGAAGAGTTTCTGCCGAGAGATCTGCTGTTAGTCTGATGGGCTTCCCTTTGTGGGTAACCCGACCTTTCTCTCTGGCTGCCCTTAAGATTTTTTCCTTCATTTCAACTTTGGTGAATCTGGCAATTATGTGTCTTGGAGTTGCTCTTCTCGAGGAGTATCTTTGTGGCGTTCTCTGTATTTCCTGGATTTGAATGTTGGCCTGCCCTACTAGGTTGGGGAAGTTCTCCTGGATGATATCCTGAAGAGTGTTTTCCAACTTGGTTCCATTTTCCCCCTCACTTTCAGGCACCCCAATCAGACGTAGATTTGGTCTTTTTACATAATCCCATACTTCTTGCAGGCTTTGTTCATTTCTTTTTCTTCTTTTTTCTTTTGGTTTCTCTTCTTGCTTCATTTCATTCATTTGATCCTCAATCGCTGACATTCTTTCTTCCAGTTGATCGAGTCGGTTACTGAAGCTTGTGCATTTGTCACGTATTTCTCGTGTCATGGTTTTCGTCTCTTTCATTTCGTTTACGAGCTTGTCTGCATTAATTACTCTAGCCATCAATTCTTCCACTTTTTTTTCAAGATTTTTAGTTTCTTTGTGCTGGGTACGTAATTCCTCCTTTAGCTCTGAGAAATTTGATGGACTGAAGCCTTCTTCTCTCATCTCGTCAAAGTCATTCTCCGTCCAGCTTTGATCCGTTGCTGGCGATGAGCTGCGCTCCTTTGCCGGGGGAGATGCGCTCTTATTTTTTGAATTTCCAGCTTTTCTGCCCTGCTTTTTCCCCATCTTTGTGGTTTTATCTGCCTCTGGTCTTTGATGATGGTGATGTACTGATGGGGTTTTGGTGTAGGTGTCCTTCCTGTTTGATAGTTTTCCTTCTAACAGTCAGGACCCTCAGCTGTAGGTCTGTTGGAGATTGCTTGAGGTCCACTCCAGACCCTGTTTGCCTGGGTATCAGCAGCAGAGGCTGCAGAAGATAGAATATTTCTGAACAGCGAGTGTACCTGTCTGATTCTTGCTTTGAAAGCTTCTTCTCAGGGGTGTACTCCACCCTGTGAGGTGTGGGGTGTCAGACTGCCCCTAGTGGGGGATGTCTCCCAGTTAGGCTACTCAGGGGTCAGGGACCCACTTGAGCAGGGAGTCTGTCCCTTCTCAGATCTCAGCCTCCGTGTTGGGAGATCCACTGCTCTCTTCAAAGCTGTCAGACAGAGTCGTTTGCGTCTGCAGAGCTTTCTGTTGTTATTGTTTACTGTGCCCTGTCCCCAGAGGTGGAGTCTACAGAGACAGGCAGGTTTCCTTGAGCTGCTGTGAGCTCCACCCAGTTCGAGCTTCCCAGCAGCTTTGTTTACCTACTTAAGCCTCAGCAATGGCGGGCGCCCCTCCTCCAGCCTGGCTGCTGCCTTGTCGGTAGATCACAGACTACTGTGCTAGCAATGAGGGAGGCTCCGTGGGTGTGGGACCCTCCCAGCCAGGTGTGGGATATGATCTCCTGGTGTGCCTGTTTGCTTAAAGCGCAGTATTGCGGTGGGAGTTACCCGATTTTCCAGGTGTTGCGTGTCTCAGTTCCCCTGGCTAGGAAAAGGGATTCCCTTCCCCCTTGCGCTTTCCAGGTGAGGCAATGCCTCGCCCTGCTTCAGTTCTCGCTGGTCGGGCTGCAGCAGCTGACCAGCACCGATCGTCTGGCACTCCCCAGTGAGATGAACCCAGTACCTCAGTTGAAAATGCAGAAATCACCGGTATTCTGTGTCGCTCGCGCTGGGAGTTGGAGACTGGAGCTGTTCCTATTCGGCCATCTTCTTATTTTATTTCTTTATGCAATTATTCCTTTGCTTTTTCACCAGATGTATATAGAACGTCTAGTATTTGAATAGCATAGAACAGGGTAGAGAAAATATTTTAGAGCCAACCATGCCTAGTTTTAAATAGAGTGTATCTTTGGCAGCTGTGTTCCTGTGCATAAATAAATACATAAATTCTCTGATCATTAGTTTCCAAATGTATAAAATATAAATAATAACTGTATTTCAGAAACATTATAAGAATTGACATTTTATATATAATATTCAGCAAGTGAAAAATAATACTCAAGAAATGCTAGTTTTTTCATCCCTCTGTTATCACTTATTACACAATGTGATAGGTGGAATGGTGGAAAAAGATGAATCATTCATTATCTTCTCCTCCTCACATATTTTCTCAGATATTGCTCTACAGGGAAATAATGTACAAAAATAATTTGAATGTATGTGTGCATTCTCTACTAAGGAAAACATAAGAAAAGTAAACATAAAGCCTTGTAAATATTCAAAAGATTAAATAACTAAAACTAGGATAAGGGAACTAGCAATGTTTTCCAGAAATATATATGTTCCAGAAACACACACACACACACACACACACACACATTGTGTGTATATATACAGATAGATATTTTTTTTTCTGGAACATACACATTGTGTGTGTGTATATATATGACATGAATGTGTGTATATATATACCCATGTAGAATGTGTATATTGTATGTGTATATATGCAATATACACATAAAATATGTGTGTGTATATATATACACACATAAAATGTGTGTGTATATGTATATATACACATTGTAAGTGTATTGTGTGTATATATATACACATACAATATTTGTGCATATATGTATATCCACATACTATATATGCACACATTGGATATACATATGTGTATATATGTATATACACACTCTATATACATATTTGCATATACATATGTATGCACATATATACACGATGGGTATACATATGTAAAATTTATACATATTTTAAAGTCTCTGGAAACCACCATTCTATTCTCTTCCTCTATAAGATGTTTTTAGCTCCTATGTGTGAGTGAGAACATGTGATATTTGTCTTTCTGAGCCTGATTTATTTCACTTAACATAATCACCTCCAGTTTGACTTATGTTGCTGCAAGTAACAGGTTTTCATTCTTTTTTAAGGATGAATAATAATTCATTGTGTATATATGCAATATTTTATTTATCTATTTTCTGTTGATGGACATTTAGGCTGATTCCATGTTTTGCCTATTGTGAACCGTGCTGCATTAAACATGGTAGTGCACATATAACACTGATTTCTTTTCTTTTGGATCTATATGCGTCAATGGGATTACCAGAGAATACACTTCTATTTTTAGTTTTTTGAGAAACCTCCACACTGTTTCCTATAATGGCTATAATACTGTATATTCTCACCAACAGTGCAAAAGAGATTCCCCTCACTTCCTTGGCAATATTTGTTTTTGTTTTTGTTTTAGTAATAGCCATTTTAACTGGGCTACGATGACATCTCATTATGGTTTTGATTTGCAGTCCCCTGGTGATTAGTGATACTGAGCATTTTTTCATATACCTCTTGGCCATTTGTATGTCTTCTTTTGAGAAAGGTTTATTTAGATCATTTGCCCATTTTTAAACCAATTTTCTTTTTGTTTTTCTGCAGTTTGGTTATTTGAGTTACTTATATATTCTAGTTATTAGTCCCTTGTCATATGGATAGTTTGCAAATATTTCCTTCCATTCTGGAGGTTGTCTCTTCACTCTTTTGATTGTTTCCTTTACAGTGCAGAAGCTTGATGTAAACCCATTTATCCACTTTTGATTTTGTTTCTTGTGCCTTTGAGGTCTTACCCAAAACATCTTTGCCCAGACCAGAGTCTTAATATGATTCCCCAATGTTTTCTTCTACTAATTTTATAGTAGTTTTCTACTTTTAACTTTTTAAATGTAAAAAATATAAAAGCAGGTTTTATAGTTAACGTTTTAAATTTTTTCTTCAATTTTTGTATATGGTGAGAGATAGGGGTCTTGTTTTGTTCTGCATGTGGCTACAAAATCAACATACAAAAATCAATAGCATTTCTACACATCAACAGCAAACAATCTGAAAAGGAAACCAAGAAAGTAATCTTCTATACAAGAGCATTAAAAAACATAAAATGATTAAGAATAAATTTAGCCAAAAAAATGAAAGATGTCTACAATGAAACTATAAAACACTGGTGAAAACAATTGAAGAGGATAGAAAATAATGGAAAGATATCCCATGTTTATTTATTGGAAGAATTAATATTGTGAAAATATCTACACTGCCCAAAGTAATCTACAGACTCACTGCAATTCCTGTTGAAACACCAACAATATTCTTCATAGAAAAAAAAATTCTAAAAGTTATATGGAACTGTGAAAGACCCTGATAGCCAAAGCAATCCTGAGCAAAAGGAAGAAAGCTGGAAGCATCACACTACCTGACTTGAAAACTTACTACGAAGCTATGCTAACCAAAGTAGCATGATACTCGCATATAAACAGACACATAGCCTAATGGAATAGAACTGAGAATCCAGAAGCAAATTCATACATTTACAACCAACTCATTTTCAACAAAGTCACCAAGAACATACATTAAGGAATGAACAGTCTCTGCAAAATAACATTTTTAAAGGCTTAAGAGAATTGTGACAGCAGCAAAGAAGTAAATGGACTAAAATTTCACAGTGGAAAACAGCCATTAGAAATGATTTCCAGCTATTTTATCTTGGGAGGAGTTTACCTATTCTTGTCGCAAGGTGTTGATTGGGCTTAGCTCACTTGGAGAATAGAAAAATCAGTGAGGGTTTTGTCAGGAAGTGATGAAGTAACAAATTCAACACTTAAAGGGTCTAAGTTATATGTACATTAAAAACTCTATAGAGATTTTATGAATTCTGTGGCTAAGTGCAGCTTTAGAGAGAGAGAGAGAGAGAGAGAGAGAAAATGCTTGAAAAAAGAGTGAAATTTCCACATCATTGTGTTGCACTACTAACGAGAGGAAGCCTAAAAACAGAAAAGGCAACAGGAGAAAGTGGACGGGAAATAACAAGTTGATTTTTTTGTGTCTGCAATTGTTTTCTATCTGGGGATACCAATACACTGAAAAAAAAAATCCTGAAATATGATTTGCAAAACTTCATATTTTTGAATAATTATTTTAGAGATGGAGTCTCACTGTGTTTCCCAGACTGTACTTGAACTCCTGAGGCTGGCAGTCTTAAAGCCTCAGCCTCTCAAGTAGCTGAGACTACAGGTATGTATGTGCCACCATGCTTAGCTAAAACTCCATCTTTTAAATACAGATATAATGAGAGACCTTGTCAAATTCTTTGCTATAGTTGTGGTAAAACATTTGTTTGGTGTATTTCCAAGCAGTATCTCATAACCTTATTAATAAATTAAATAAATGTAGTTTGATAAGATTTATTATTCCTATAACATTCTTAGGTTCTCTTATTGCTTTATGTAAGTCATTCCCTTTTTAAGCTCCCCTTATGATTATATCCCAAATTGACTTTTTGTTTAATGGGCTAGACATTGTTAAAATCCTTCTTGGTTTTTTTTTTCAAAAAATAATTTTAATAGATTATTTGATTTTTTTCAGAGCCGCCTTCTTCATTCTTTACAGAGCACCAGCTTTAATTTGTGATATAATTTTCAAGTTCAAATTTTATACCTAAAATACCTTATTTTACTGAAGACTTCTATTATGGCCATAATGTTCTTTTTGTGGTTTTCTGACTGAATTCAGTGCCAGAAAAATATGTATCAATTTTTACAACTAATAGTTCACTGCATCCGTGTGATCCCTAACATTTCCAAAACATTTCCACATAACATGTGGAAATTTTCAGAAAATTATTTGAAGCTTATTTCTCTCAGAATAACTGGCTAAGGAATTTATTCTAAAATAGAAAATTAAAAATATATAAAGCACTTAATTGCTAATGTATTTTCTCTAGTTAATCCCAAACTCTGAAATCAGTAAAGATGAATAAGTCAAGATGTTAACCAAAATATAACAAAACACATTTTTTTTTTTCTGTCTGACATCTGGATTTCATGTTGAATAGTTGGAAAATAATTTCATTGAATTAACAAACTGTTGATTATTATCATCATATGGATGTGCTTCAGAGAAAATGAACTGGAAGAAGAAAGGGATGAGAGACATGATGTTAACTGAAGCTGAATTCACTATGAGGATTTAGACTTCCTGGCAGGTCTTGCTGCTTGTGTGAAAAGTCTTTAAAGGCCAATTTGCAGAAGCTGGGGAAAACTGAGAAAAATAAGTTGTGCCAACATAAAAAGGTGACAAATACTTTTAATGAACAAATAAAAAGTATTCAGTTATGAAAGAAGGCTTGATGTAATATTTCTACAACAGCAATATGTACTGTGTAATGAAAGAGGTACTTGAGAATGTATTTAAGACTCAACAAAGTGATTCTTTCTATTAAAGATAGCTGAATAAAATGTTCCTCTGCATTACAGTATCTTAGAGAGAACATTGATGGCAGAGAGAATGCTGATCTTAGCAAAGAGAACAGAAATGGAAGGTAAAGGGTGAAAATGTCATTATTGAAATAAAGGAGACAATACTGAGCAATGCACAATGACAGAAAATAAGTACTGATTATCAACTGATAATCAAATTGTGGAATTAACTCCAAATTTTATTCAATATTATAAAAATATATTTATATTTCTATTATTAAAATTTAATACTGAATATTATAATATTGAATTATTTAATAATTTAATATTGGAAAATATTTTAAATCACTTACAGATTAAATATCAGGTTTATTCTGTTGCCTACATACAGGCTTTTATTTAGAAATAGGTAAGACAGGGGTGCGAGTTCAAGATGGCTGGTGAGATGCAGTTAGAAAGCACCTCTTCCATGGAGAGGAAACAAAACGTGACAATCTTCACACTTTGAACAGATCTTTTGAAAGAGAGCACTAAAATTCAAAAGAGAGGTGATGGAAGAAACTGTGGTTGAAAGGGAAGAAGTAAGGCTGCCTGCTCAGCATTGCCAGATACTAGGACTAGGCCTGAGACCCAGATCCAGACCTGAGAAAGGAGTCAGTGAAGGAACCCTGGGGTATCATATTTCCACTGTGGACCTCTGAGACTCCAGCTATGGAGGTTTCTGACACCTGAAGATCTTTGGACTGGTAGATGGAGCTGCCTGGTGACCATGAAAAGTCATTGCTTGAATGCACGTGGAGCCTCAAAGCCTTCCATGAGCTGAATATTGCAGCAAAGCATGACTCTGGGTGCCTACCTCACATGGCTGTGTATCCTAAGCTGCAGCTGCTGCTGTCTGCTGGGCCAGGGAGTGAGCAGGGCCTGGTCACTTTTACGAGTCCCAAAGACAGACTCCATCTGAATCACGGGCCCCATGCCTGCCAGTCTCTCCCAAAACTGCCTGCTTGGCCATTCCCACAGAGGGTGGGCCCACAACCTAGCCGCCATTGCCTCACCCCAGTTGAGTTGTTGGCAGCCTTGGAGCAGTTCGTCCCTCCATATCCAGGCTGATGCTTGAGTTCCTGGCAAATCCTCTGGCCTGGTCCCAGTTCCCTAAGACTTGAACACACCATCCAGGAAAATGGAGATGAGATTTCTGATCTAATCTCAAGTGGGGAAGGAGCCCCCACTGTCAAAACACTGAGAAGAGTGTGGCATCAGTTGTGTAGTGGCCTAGGACCTGGGCATCCCTCCCTTTACAAGACTGGACGGGGAAAGTTGTGGCCTGGTAACTATGGTTCTGCCCCATAGAGTCTAGAACCCTAGAAATCCTGGAATAGCTTTGTGATTTGAACGCAGACAGCTTTAGACTAGCCTAACCATTCTGTCCTGCTGCTGGCTGCCAGACACGGAAGACCTTCCGGGTTAGGGCTGTGGGAGCCAGTTTCCACTGCCACTTGCTGGGCGGAAAACCCTGTCTGGTTTTCTTCTCAGAGGGCTCTGTGGTGTGAAAGAAGCACTTCTGCCCCTCTTGAAGAGTTGCTCCAAAGGCCTGAGAGCTGTCCCTGGACTCCAGCCAAAACCAGTGCTTAAGCCCATCTTGGAGAGCCTGGTTATGGACTTGTACCATCCAACCCTGCCTCACATTGTCCTCTCTAGTTCCCTTTGTGTCAGAGGCCTGGATGGGGACCCCTGAAAACTCCATGGACTCACACATCACCTGGGACACACTAGTGCTTCCTCTGATCAACACAGGCCAAGTAAAAATTCCACTACTACCACTGAAACTGCCTCTTGCCTGAAAGCACTATCTACCGACCACGAGGTCAGCCTGCACAATTCGTGGCAATTTCTGCTGATGCTACTGTTCAGTGTTTGGGTGGAACTTACCTGCAAGTACCACCTACTGTCCTCTAGGGTGAACTGTATGTTCCACTATAATTTCTGCTGACAGAAGTACATGGCACTGTGGAATGACATAATTCTCCTGTGACCTCCACCTCCCTACCTCTGCAGGAGACAGTGAGCCTGCTGACACACATAGTAAAACACTACGACAACATACAAACAACTAGCATTTGAGAAAACTATTACACTAAGCTTATCTATACCCAGGAACTCATATAGAGCCTTGGCCCCCTAAAGCAGAAAAAAGCAAAGACAAAGGACCCCATTCAAAATACAAAGCCAACATGCCGCCAAGAGGAGATAAAGCCCATCCAAATGAACTTGAAATCAAAACTAAAAACTCTAGCTTCTCCAGATGAGAATTAACTCACATAAGAACTCTAGGGGGGGTGGAGCAAGATGGCCGAATAGGAACAGCTCCAGTCTCCAACTCCCAGCGCGAGCAACACAGAAGACCGGTGATTTCTGCATTTTCAACTGAGGTACTGGGTTCATCTCACTGGGGAGTGCCAGACGATCGGTGCTGGCCAGCTGCTGCAGCCCGACCAGCAAGAGCTGAAGCAGGGCGAGGCATTGCCTCACCTGGGAAGTGCAAGGGGGAAGGGAATCCCTTTTCCTAGCCAGGGGAACTGAGACACACAACACCTGGAAAATCGGGTAACTCCCACCCCAATACTTCACTTTAAGCAAACAGGCACACCAGGAGATCATATCCCACACCTGGCTGGGAGGGTCCCACACCCACGGAGCCTCCCTCATTGCTAGCACAGCAGTCTGTGATCTACCAGCAAGGCAGCAGCGAGGCTGGGGGAGGGGCGACCACCATTGCTGAGGCTTAAGTAGGTAAACAAAGCTGCTGGGAAGCTCGAACTGGGTGGAGCTCACAGCAGCTCAAGGAAACCTGCCTGTCTCTGTAGACTCCACCTCTGGGGACAGGGCACAGTAAACAATAACAAACGCAGCAGAAAGCTCTGCAGACGCAAACGACTCTGTCTGACAGCTTTGAAGAGAGCAGTGGATCTCCCAACACGGAGGCTGAGATCTGAGAAGGGACAGACTCCCTGCTCAAGTGGGTCCCTGACCCCTGAGTAGCCTACCTGGGAGACATCCCCCACTAGGGGCAGTCTGACACCCCACACCTCACAGGGTGGAGTACACCCCTGAGAGGAAGCTTCCAAAGCAAGAATCAGACAGGTACACTCGCTGTTCAGAAATATTCTATCTTCTGCAGCCTCTGCTGCTGATACCCAGGCAAACAGGGTCTGGAGTGGACTTCAAGCAATCTCCAACAGACCTACAGCTGAGGGTCCTGACTGTTAGAAGGAAAACTATCAAACAGGAAGGACACCTACACCAAAACCCCATCAGTACATCACCATCATCAAAGACCAGAGGCAGATAAAACCACAAACATGGGGAAAAAGCAGGGCAGAAAAGCTGGAAATTCAAAAAATAAGAGCCCATCTCCCCCGGCAAAGGAGCGCAGCTCATCGCCAGCAATGGATCAAAGCTGGACGGAGAATGACTTTGACGAGATGAGAGAAGAAGGCTTCAGTCCATCAAATTTCTCAGAGCTAAAGGAGGAATTACGTACCCAGCGCAAAGAAACTAAAAATCTTGAAAAAAAAGTGGAAGAATTGATGGCTAGAGTAATTAATGCAGAGAAGGTCATAAACGAAATGAAAGAGATGAAAACCATGACACGAGAAATACGTGACAAATGCACAAGCTTCAGTAACCGACTCGATCAACTGGAAGAAAGAATGTCAGCGATTGAGGATCAAATGAATGAAATGAAGCAAGAAGAGAAACCAAAAGAAAAAAGAAGAAAAAGAAATGAACAAAGCCTGCAAGAAGTATGGGATTATGTAAAAAGACCAAATCTACGTCTGATTGGGGTGCCTGAAAGTGAGGGGGAAAATGGAACCAAGTTGGAAAACACTCTTCAGGATATCATCCAGGAGAACTTCCCCAACCTAGTAGGGCAGGCCAACATTCAAATCCAGGAAATACAGAGAACGCCACAAAGATACTCCTCGAGAAGAGCAACTCCAAGACACATAATTGCCAGATTCACCAAAGTTGAAATGAAGGAAAAAATCTTAAGGGCAGCCAGAGAGAAAGGTCGGGTTACCCACAAAGGGAAGCCCATCAGACTAACAGCAGATCTCTCAGCAGAAACTCTTCAAGCCAGAAGAGAGTGGGGGCCAATATTCAACATTCTTAAAGAAAAGAATTTTCAACCCAGAATTTTATATCCAGCCAAACTAAGTTTCATAAGTGAAGGAGAAATAAAATCCTTTACAGATAAGCAAATGCTTAGAGATTTTGTCACCACTAGGCCTGCCTTACAAGAGACCCTGAAGGAAGCACTAAACATGGAAAGGAACAACCAGTACCAGCCATTGCAAAAACATGCCAAAATGTAAAGACCATCAAGGCTAGGAAGTAACTGCATCAACTAACGAGCAAAATAACCAGTTAATATCATAATGGCAGGATCAAGTTCACACATAACAATCTTAACCTTAAATGTAAATGGACTAAATGCTCCAATTAAAAGACACAGACTGGCAAACTGGATAAAGAGTCAAGACCCATCAGTCTGCTGTATTCAGGAGACCCATCTCACATGCAGAGACATACATAGGCTCAAAATAAAGGGATGGAGGAAGATTTACCAAGCAAATGGAGAACAAAAAAAAGTGGGGGTTCCAATACTAGTCTCTGATAAAACAGACTTTAAACCATCAAAGATCAAAAGAGACAAAGAAGGCCATTACATAATGGTCAAGGGATCAATTCAACAGGAAGAGTTAACTATCCTAAATATATATGCACCCAATACAGGAACACCCAGATTCATAAAGCAAGTCCTTAGAGACTTACAAAGAGACTTAGACTCCCATACAATAATAATGGGAGACTTCAACACTCCACTGTCAACATTAGACAGATCAACGAGACAGAAAGTTAACAAGGATATCCAGGAATTGAACTCATCTCTGCAGCAAGCAGACCTAATAGACATCTACAGAACTCTCCACCCCAAATCAACAGAATATACATTCTTCTCAGCACCACATCGTACTTACTCCAAAATTGACCATGTAATTGGAAGTAAAGCACTCCTCAGCAAATGTACAAGAACAGAAATTATAACAAACTGTCTCTCAGACCACAGTGCAATCAAACTAGAACTCAGGACTAAGAAACTCAATCAAAACCGCTCAACTACATGGAAACTGAACAACCTGCTCCTGAATGACTACTGGGTACATAACGAAATGAAGGCAGAAATAAAGATGTTCTTTGAAACCAATGAGAACAAAGATACAACATACCAGAATCTCTGGGACACATTTAAAGCAGTGTGTAGAGGGAAATTTATAGCACTAAATGCCCACAAGAGAAAGCAGGAAAGATCTAAAATTGACACTCTAACATTGCAATTAAAAGAACTAGAGAAGCAAGAGCAAACACATTCGAAAGCTAGCAGAAGGCAAGAAATAACTAAGATCAGAGCAGAACTGAAGGAGATAGAGACACAAAAAACCCTCCAAAAAATCAATGAATCCAGGAGTTGGTTTTTTGAAAAGATCAACAAAATTGACAGACCACTAGCAAGACTAATAAAGAAGAAAAGAGAGAAGAATCAAATCGATGCAATTAAAAATGATAAAGGGTATATCACCACCGACCCCACAGATAGAAACTACGATCAGAGAATATTATAAACACCTCTACGCAAATAAACTGGAAAATCTAGAAGAAATGGATAATTTCCTGGACACTTACACTCTTCCAAGACTAAACCAGGAAGAAGTTGAATCCCTGAATAGACCAATAGCAGGCTCTGAAATTGAGGCAATAATTAATAGCCTACCAACCAAAAAAAGTCCAGGACCAGATGGATTCACAGCTGAATTCTACCAGAGGTACAAGGAGGAGTTGGTACCATTCCTTCTGAAACTATTCCAATCAATAGAAAAAGAGGGAATCCTCCCTAACTCATTTGATGAGGCCAACATCATCCTGATACCAAAGCCTGGCAGAGACACAACAAAAAAAGAGAATTTTAGACCAATATCCCTGATGAACATCGATGCAACAATCCTCAATAAAATACTGGCAAACCGGATTCAGCAACACATCAAAAAGCTTATCCACCATGATCAAGTGGGCTTCATCCCTGGGATGCAAGGCTGGTTCAACATTCGCAAATCAATAAACATAATCCAGCATATAAACAGAACCAAAGACAAGAACCACACGATTATCTCAATAGATGCAGAAAAGGCTTTTGACAAAATTCAACAGCCCTTCATGCTAAAAACGCTCAATAAATTTGGTATTGATGGAACGTACCTCAAAATAATAAGAGCTATTTATGACAAACCCACAGCCAATATCATACTGAATGGGAAAAAACTGGAAAAATTCCCTTTGAAAACTGGCACAAGACAGGGATGCCCTCTCTCACCACTCCTATTCAACATAGTGTTGGAAGTTCTGGCTAGGGCAATCAGGCAAGAGAAAGAAATCAAGGGGATTCAGTTAGGAAAAGAAGAAGTCAAATTGTCCCTGTTTGCAGACGACATGATTGTATATTTAGAACACCCCATTGTGTCAGCCCAAAATCTCCTTAAGCTGATAAGCAACTTCAGCAAAGTCTCAGGATACAAAATTAATGTGCAAAAATCACAAGCATTCTTATACACCAGTAACAGACAAACAGAGAGCCAAATCAGGAATGAACTTCCGTTCACAATTGCTTCAAAGAGAATAAAATACCTAGGAATCCAACTTACAAGGGATGTAAAGGACCTCTTCAAGGAGAACTACAAACCACTGCTCAGTGAAATAAAAGAGGACACAAACAAATGGAAGAACATACCATGCTCATGGATAGGAAGAATCAATATCGTGAAAATAGCCATACTGCCCAAGGTAATTTATAGATTTAATGCCATCCCCATCAAGCTACCAATGAGTTTCTTCACAGAATTGGAAAAAACTGCTTTAAAGTTCATATGGAACCAAAAAAGAGCCCGCATCTCCAAGACAATCCTAAGTCAAAAGAACAAAGCTGGAGGCATCACGCTACCTGACTTCAAACTATACTACAAGGCTACAGTAACCAAAACAGCATGGTACTGGTACCAAAACAGATATATAGACCAATGGAACAGAACAGAGTCCTCAGAAATAATACCACACATCTACAGTCATCTGATCTTTGACAAACCTCAGAAAAACAAGAAATGGGGAAAGGATTCCCTATTTAATAAATGGTGCTGGGAAAATTGGCTAGCCATAAGTAGAAAGCTGAAACTGGATCCTTTCCTTACTCCTTATACAAAAATTAATTCAAGATGGATTAGAGACTTAAATGTTAGACCTAATACCATAAAAATCCTAGAGGAAAACCTAGGTAGTACCATTCAGGACATAGGCATGGGCGAAGACTTCGTGTCTAAAACACCAAAAGCAACAGCAGCAAAAGCCAAAATTGACAAATGGGATCTCATTAAACTAAAGAGCTTCTGCACAGCAAAAGAAACTACCATCAGAGTGAACAGGCAACCTACAGAATGGGAGAAAATTTTTGCAATCTACTCATCTGACAAAGGGCTAATATCCAGAACCTACAAAGAACTCAAACAAATTTACAAGAAAAAAACAAACAACCCCATCAAAAAGTGGGCAAAGGATATGAACAGACATTTCTGAAAAGAAGACATTCATACAGCCAACAGACACATGAACAAATGCTCATCATCACTGGCCATCAGAGAAATGCAAATCAAAACCACAATGAGATACCATCTCACACCAGTTAGAATGGCGATCATTCAAAAGTCAGGAAACAACAGGTGCTGGAGAGGATGTGGAGAAATAGGAACACTTTTACACTGTTGGTGGGATTGTAAACTAGTTCAACCATTATGGAAAACAGTATGGCGATTCCTCAAGGATCTAGAACTAGATGTACCATATGACCCAGTCATCCCATTACTGGCTATATACCCAAAGGATTATAAATTATGCTGCTATAAAGACACATGCACACGTATGTTTATTGCAGCACTATTCACAATAGCAAAGACTTGGAATCAACCCAAATGTCCATCAGTGACAGATTGGATTAAGAAAATGTGGCACATATACACCATGGAATACTATGCAGCCATAAAAAAGGATGAGTTTGTGTCCTTTGTAGGGACATGGATGCAGCTGGAAACCATCATTCTTAGCAAACTATCACAAGGACAGAAAACCAAACACCGCATGTTCTCACTCATAGGTGGGAACTGAACAATGAGATCACTTGGACTCGGGAAGGGGAACATCACACACCGGGGCCTATCATGGGGAGGGGGGAGGGGGGAGGGATTGCATTGGGAGTTATACCTGATGTAAATGACGAGTTGATGGGTGCAGCACACCAACATGGCACAAGTATACATATGTAACAAACCTGCACGTTATGCACATGTACCCTACAACTTAAAGTATAATAATAATAAATTAATTAAAAAAAAAAAAAAAAAAAGAACTCTAGCACCATGAAGAAACTAAGGTGTGACGCTTCCAAAGGACCACACAAGCTCTCAAACAATGGAGCTTAGCTAAAATGAAAATTATGAAGTGACAGATAAGGAATTCAAAATATGGATTGAAAAGAAGCTCAATGAGATGAAAGAGATCATTTAAAAGCAACAAAAAGAAATAGAAAAAAACTCAGGAGATGAAGGACAAGATTGATATATTAGGAAAAAAAAGAACTTCTGAAAATGAAAAATTTACTAAAGAAATGTCAAAATGAATTTCAATCCTTTAGCAAGACTAGACCAAGAAGAAGACAAACTTTCAGAGCTCAAATACAACTCTTTTGAGATAACACAGTCAAAAATAAAAAAAATAATAATTGAAAAAAATTAAGAAAGCCTTGGAGAGATATGGGATTATGGGATTATGTAAAGGAACAAAACCTACGACTCACAGGCATTCCTGAGGGAGAAGAAGTAAATGTAAGAAGTTTGGGAAACATATTTGAAGGAATAATTAATAACAATTTTTCTGATCTTGCTAGAGACATGGACATCCAGACACAAGAAATTCAGAGAATACCTGAAATACACTATACAAGAGGAAAATAATCAAAGCATATAATTATCAGATGATCCAATGTCAAAGTGAAAGGTGAAAGAAAAAGTGTTAAAAGCAGCTATAGAGAAGCATTGAATCACTTATAAAGGAAATACCATCAGACTAGCAGCGGACTTCTCAGTAGAAACCTCGTAAGTCTGCTTAAAGAAAAACATGCCAGCCAAGAACTTTACATCCTGCCAAACTAAACTTCATAAATGAAGGAGAAATGAGGTCTATGTCAAACAAGCAAATGCCAAGGGAATTCATCACCACTAGACAAGTCGTACAAGAAATGATCAAAGAGTTTTAAACATGGAAATGAAAGGACAGTACTTTCCATTGTAAAAGCATACATAAGTACAACTCTCAAAACCCTAAAAAGCAGTTATATAATTGAGACTACAAAGCATCTAACTTAAAACACTATGACTGGGAAAAAACCTCACATATCTATGTTAACTTTGAACATATATGGCCTGAATGCTCCACTTAAAAGATACAGACTAGCAAATTGGATTTTAAAAGAATTGAACCATCTGCTATCTACAAAAGTCCCACTTAAGAGGTAAAGACACTCACAAATTTAAAGTAAAGGGGTGAAAAAAGATATATCTTACAAATGAAAAACAATAATAAGCATACATAGCTATGCTTATATCATATGGAACAGAATTTTAATGAATAACAGTGAAAAAAGACAAAGAATGTCATTACATAATCCATAAAGGGCCAAATTCAACAAACTATCTTAGATACATACGTACCCAATACCAAAGCACAAAGATTCAAAAAATACAAACTACAATACCTAAGAAAAGAGGTAGACAGCAATACAATAATAATGGGGGACTTCAAGACCCAACTGACAGCACTAGACAGATCATCGAGGCAGAAAATCAATAAACTCTGGACTAAACTGGACTCTAGAACAAATTGACCTAATAGATAGCTACAGAATATTCTACCAAACAACCACAGAATAGTCATTGTTCTCATCTGTGCATGGAACATTCTCCAAAATACACCATATTCTTGGACATAAAGCAAGTCTCAATAATTTTTTTTTAAAAATTGAAATAATGTCAAGTATCTTCTTTGACAACAGTGGGATAAAATCAAAAGTCAAAACAAAGAGGAACTCTCAAAACTACACAAATACGTGGAACTTCAAAAACAGCTGACCTTTGGATAAGCAGGTAAAATTAAGGCAGAAATAAAAATATTTTTGGAAACAAATAAAAATAGAGACACAATATACCAGACCTTTGAAATACACCACAAGCAGTGTTAAATGGAAAGTTAATACTGCTAAATGTCTACATCAAAAAGAGAAAGTTCTCAAATCAACAACCTAACTTTGCACCTCAAGGAACTAGAGAAACAAAAATGAACCAAACACAAAGATAGTAGAATCAAAAAAACAACAAATATCAGAGCCAAACTAAATGAGATTGAGACCCCCAAAATAATACAAAATAACAACTAAATGAAAAATTGGTTCCTTGAAATGATAAACAAAATTAATAGTCAGTTAGCTAGACTAAGCAAGCAAAAAAGATACAATATTCAAATAAGCACCATCAGTAATGATAAAGGTCACATTACAACTGATACCAAGAAAATACTAAAGATCATCAAAGACAACTATGAGCATTTCCATGAGCATGAACTAGAAAGCAAGAGGAAATAGATAAATTTCTGGAAAGATACAACTTTCCAAGATTGAAGCAGGTCAAAATAGAAATCCTCAGCAAACCAATAATGAATAATGAAAATGAATCAGTAATAAATAATCTCCCAACAAATAAAGCTCAGGGCTGGGTGGATTTACAGCTAAATTTACCCAACATACAAAGAAGAGCTGATACCAATTCTGCTGAAATGATTCAAAAAAATTGAGGAGGAGGGATTCCTCTCTAACTCATTCTGTGAAACCAGTAACACCCTGATACTAAAACCAGGCAAAGAGACAACAGAAAAAGAAAACTATAGTCCAATTTTGCTAATAAACATAGCTTTTAAAATTCACAACAAAATACTAGCAAACTGAATTCAACCATATGTCAGAAAGATAATCTATCACAATCAAGTGGGTTTTATTCCAGAGATATAAGGATGGCCCAGCATATGAAAATGTGAAATGCACTACATAAAGAGAAGAGCAAAAACCACATGATTGTTTCAATGAATGCAGAAAAAGCCTTCAATGAAACCCAACATTCCTTCATTGTAAAAAGTCTCAACAAATGAGGCATAAAGAAAAATAACTCAAAATAACAAAAGCCTTATGTGATAATCCACAGCCAAAATCATACCAAACAGGGAAAAGTTGAAAGCACCTCATCCCCAAGAACTGGAACAAGATAAGGATATCTTACTCTCAGCACTCCTATTCAACATCCTATTGGAAGTCCTAGCCAGAGCAATCAGGCAAGAAAAAAATAAATAAATAAAAGGCATCCAAAATGGAAAAATGGAAGTCAAATTATCTGCTCTCTGATGACGTGACCTTATATTTAGAAATCCCTAAAGAATGCTACAAAAGACTAGACTTGATAAATGACTTCAGTAAAATTTCACACTACAACATCAACATGCAAAAATCAGTAGTTTCCATATATGCCAATAATATTCACGCTGAGAACCAAATCAACAACTCAATTTAATTTACAATAGCCACAAGTTAAAAAAAAAATAGCTAGGAATACATTTAATTGAGGAGGTAAAATATCTCTATAAGTAGAACTACAAATCACTGATGATAGATATAGATGACATGAACAAATCGAAAAACATCCCATGCTCGTGTATTGGAAAATAAAAATCATTAAAATGACCTCACTGCTTAAAGCAATCTACAGATTCAACACAAATCCAATTAAATTACCAACGCCATTCTTCACAGAATTAGAAAAAACACTATCCTAAAAGTCATATGGAAACAAAAAAGAACCCAAATAGCTAAAGCAATTGTAAGCAAAAACAACAAAACTGAACACATCACATTATATGACTATGAATAGTACTACAAGGTTGTATATGATGGTTAGTATTTAGTGTCAAGTTGATTGGATTGAAGGATGCAAAGTATTATTCCTGGGTGTGTCAGTGAGGGTGTTGCCAAAAGAGATTAACATTTGAGTCAGTGAACTAGGAGAGGCAGACCCATCCTCATTCTGGGTGGGTACCATCTAATCAGCTGCCAGCATGACTAGGATAAAAGCAGGCAGAGGAATGTGGAAGGACTAAACCGGCTAAGTTTTCTGGCCTCCATCTTTTTCCCATGCTGAATGTTTCCTGCCCTCAAACATCAAACTCCAAGTCCTTCAGCTTTTGGACTCTGGATGTACACCAGTGGTTTGCCAGTGGCTCTTGTGCCTTTAGCCAAGACGGAAGGCTGCACTGTCAGCTTCCCTACTTCTGAGGTTTTGGGACTAGGATTGGCTTCCTTGCTACTCAGCTTGCAGACGGCCTTTTTTGTGACTTCACCTTGTGATCATGTGAGTCAATACTCCTTAATATACCCCCTTTCATATATACATCTATCCTATTAGTCTTGTCCCTCTGGAGAACCCTAATACACTGTCACAACCGAAACAGCATGATACTAGTACAAAAATAGATTCATAAATAATGGAACATATTAGAGTACCCAGAAATAAAATCATATACCTCCATCCAATTTACCTTTGAGGAAGTCAACAAAAATATATGATGTGGAAAGGTTATTCTTGTCAATATATGGTGCTGGGAAAATTGGATAGCAGAAGAAATATAAATAGATCCCTATTTCTCACTATATACAAAAGTAAACTCGAGGTTGATTAAATACTTAAATGTAGAACTTGAAACTATAAAAATTCTAGAAGAAATCCTACGAAACACTCTTCTGGACATTGGTCTAGGAAAAGAATATATGCTTAAGACCTCAACAGCAATTGCAACAGAAGCAAAAATAGGAAAATGGGACTTAATTAAAATAAAAACCACCTGCACAGCAGAAGAAACAATTAGCAGAGTGAACAGGCAACCTACAGAATGGGAGATAGTATTTGCAAGCTATACATCCAGGAAAAAACACCCAGAATCTACATGGAACTGAAACAGCTTGACCAGAAAAAGAAAAAAAAATTAAGCCCATTAAAAAGTGAGCAAAAGATAAAAACAGATATTTTTCAAAATAAGATATACGAACGGCCAACCATCTTACACTATTCAGAATAACTATTATTAAAAAGTTAAAGAAAAAAAACATGTTGGGGAGGATGCAGAGAGAGCAAATGCTCATACCCTGTTGGTGGTAATGTAAATTAGTACAACCTCTGTATTAGTCTGTCCTCACACTGCTAATAAAGACATACCCAAGACTGAGTAATTTATAAAGTAAAAGAGGTTTAATGGACTCAGTTCCACATTGCTGAGGAGGCCTCACAATCATGGTGGAAGGTGAAAGTGTAGCAAAGGCACATCTTACATGGCAGCAGGCAAGAGAGCATGTGCAGGAAAACTGTCCTTTATAAAACCATTAGATATCCTGAGACTTATTCACTATCATGAGAACAGCATGGGAAAAACCCACCCTCATGATTCAATTACCTCCCACCAGGTCCCTCCCACAACATGTGGGGATTATGGGAGCTACAATTCAAGATGAGATTTGGGTGGGGACACAACCAAACTATATCAACGTCTAGAGGAAACAGTATGGAGATCTCTTAAAGCACTAAAAGTGGAACTCCTATTTGACCCAGCAATCTCATTACTGGGTATCTACCCAAAGGAAAAATTATATATATAAAAGACAACTACACTTGTATATTTATTTCAGCACTACATTAAATAGCAAAGTCATGGAATCAACCTAACTGTCAATTGATGGATGATTGGATAAAGAAAATGTAGCATGCATACTATGGAATACTATGCAACCATAAAATAGAACAAAATCATGTCTTTTGCAGCAGTATGCATAGAGCTGAAAGCCATTATCCTAAGTGAAATAAGTCATAAACAAAAAGTAAAATAGCATGTTCTCACTTAAAACTGGGTACCAAACAAGGGGTACACATGGACATTCACAAGGACATAATAGACTGAGGACTCAAAAAATGAGAAAGAGGGAAGTGGGGTCAAGGTTGAAAAATTACCTATTCAGTATAATGTTCATTATTCAGGTGACAGATACACTAAAAGCAGAAACCTCACTATTACACAATATATACATGTAACAAACCTGCACAGGTACCCTCTGAATCTATAATAAAAGTAATAAAGAAATAAATACACTTGAAACAGAGAAAAATAAAAATAAGTAAGACAGGCATAGTCATTTATTCAATTTCTCATATTTTCATATAGCAAAATATTATGCCCCAATTTAAATAATGTGTTAGGAAAGTATATAATGACATTCATTCTTTAATTTAACAAAACTTAAGTACCTGTTATACGCCATGGGTTGAAAATATGTGTTGAATTAAAAGGACAATGTAAATGAGTGTATGGATGTTGTCTTATACACTGATTGTAGGACATTTATATTCTGGTGAGACAAGGTAGGCAATAAATTGTTAAATTATAATAATAAAATAATATTAAAAATCGAAATGAATTGACAATAAAATATTCTGAAAAGGTGGCTAGTTGGGAGATGAGGGCCTACACGTGGTGGTGATCCAAAAGTTATTTTGAAGCAGCTGACTTTGGGCAGAGACTTTAAACACAAGTTGTTTATGTTAAACTCTCAGGTAGAATAATCCTGAGACAATTGCCTTCTTATAACATAGGGTAAGCATAATTCACCCTTTTATGAATAGAAAATCTGACAGAATAAATGAGATAGTAATATTAGGACTTAAAAAGTAAATAGCAGCAGGCAGATTGAGGAAAAATGCCAGGTTTTGAAGGATCACCAAATTGGCTATGAGTTTACCTTTCTTTTTCCTTGCTTGTACTCCTATCCCACACCAACCTAAATTCAAGAAACCAGGAGTACAGAAGTTCAGACACAGAAACCTCTAATCAAAGCCAACTAGCTTCTCCTGAGCCGCTGGAAAGAAAACTCCCAACTAAGGAGAGAATGCAGAAATCTCTTCTCTCCCTCCCTCACTTCCTTCCTCCAAGTTTTTGTTCTTATTAATTTTATGTGTTCTTTCATGCACCAGACGTAAGCAGCCTCATGGCATATGGGCAGTATCCAGGAGGGAGAACCCAAGAGAATCAAACTGAGGAAAAGGAAACTTTCTTTCTATTGAATTGAACTACGGCTTCATATAACCAGAAGTACCATTAGAGATCACAGAGAGGAAAGAGCTAAAAAAATCCAGACTATAAAGTTTATGAACTCTGGGTGTCATCTCCAGGGCATGCATACACGAATGTGAACGTAATAAGCACACCATAGACTTCGAGAATCTGAACTAAGAGATGAATTATCTTGAAGTCCCAGATTGACTGCTAGGTAGAACACACTGAGGACAGACTTGAGGAACCCTACAGATGATTCAAAAACTGAACTGACATTGAAGCTGCAGGCCACAGAAAGTTAGTTGGTAGAATCTAATCCTATTTGATTGCCTGCATTAATAAAAATAATATTTTTAAAGTATGGAAACATAATGCAGAGTATTGTGTATATATACATATACACACCTATACACACACACACACACACACACACACACACACATATATATATATATTTTTGAGACAGAGTCTTGCTCTGTTGCCCAGGCTGGAGTGCAGTGGCATGATTTTGGCTCACTGCAAGCTCCGCCTCCTGGGTTCACGCCATTCTTCTGCCTCAGCCTCCCGAGCAGCTGGGACTACAGGCGCCCGCCACCACGCCCGGCTAATTTTTTGTATTTTTAGTAGAGACGGGGTTTCACCATGTTAGGCAGGATGGTCTCAATCTCCTGACCTCGTGCTCCACCTGCCTCGGCCTCCCAAAGTGCTGGGATTACAGGCGTGAGCCACTGTATCCCATTTTAAATGTCCAGGATACAATACAAAATTACTTGGTACTTGAAACACCACCTAAACTTCTGCTCAATAGAAAAAGGTAATTAACATAGGTCAACATGGACTCGACAGAAACACTCTTATAACAAATGTTAAACTGAATGTTTCAGACAAGAAATAAAAGACGTAAATAATCAAATGAAAATTGAGAACTGAACAATATAATAACCAAAATAAGGAAATCACTGGATAGACAGAATAGCAGAATAGACATGGCAAAATAGTCAATTACTAGAAAATATATCAGTAGATTACCCAGTCTGAACAACAGAGAAAAAAAAAAAAAAAGAATTGAAAGAGAATAAAGAAAAAAATCCCGTTATCTATGAGACATTAACCAAAGTTGTAACATTTTTAAATTAGAATTCCAGGAGTAGGCTGGGTGTGGTGGCTCACACCTGTAATCCTAGCACTTTGGGAGGCGGAGGCATGTGGATCGCGAGGTCAGGAGACCGAGACCATGGTGAAACCCCGTCTCTACTAAAAATACAAAAAAATTAGCCGGGTGTGGTGGCGGGCGCCTGTAGTCCCAGCTACTTGGGAGGAGAATGTCGTGAACCCAGAAGGCGGAGCTTGCAGTGGGCCCAGATCGTGCCACTGCACTCCAGCCTGGGCGACAGAGTGAGACTCCATCACAAAAAAATAAATACATTCAAAGAATTCCAGCAGTAAAAGAGAAAGACTGCATCCGAAAAAAAAAAAAATGAAGAAATAATGACCCCCAAATTTCAAGGTTGGTAAAAGACACAAACATTGAGATTCAAGAGGCTGAATGAATCCCAAACAGAAGAAATCTAAAGAAATTCAGGGCTAGACACATCACAATCAAAGCTGGAAAACTAAAGACAAAGATAAAATCTTAAAAGCAGCCAGAGGAAAAAACCAATGCATTTCCTATAGGGGAATAATAATTTGAATGATTGCTTTTTATTCTTCTTCTTTATTTATTTATTTTTTTGAGATGGCGTCTTGCTCTGTCACCCTGGCTTGAGTGCCATGGAGTGATCTCAGCTGACTGCAGCCTCCGCCTCCTGGGGTTTAAGTGATTCTCCCACCAAGGCCTCTCAAGTAGCTGGGATTACAGGAGTAATTTTTTGTTATTTTTAGTGGAAATGGGATTTCACCATGTTCGCAAGGCTGGTCTCAAATTTCTGACCTCAAGCGATTGGCAGGCCTCTGCCTCCCAAAGTGCTGGGATTACAGGCGTGAGCCACCACACCTGGCCTGACTGCATATTTCTCATCATAAATTGTAGAGTCTAGAAGGATGCGGCATAACATTTTAAAGGACTGAAAGAAAGAATTGTTAACCCATAATTCAATATTCAGTAATAATATTGTTTAGGAATGAAAGTAAAATAATGACATTCTCAGATAAAAGAAAACTAAAACAATTCACAGAAAACAGATTTACTCTAAAAAAAATTGCTAACAATTCTTTGCACTAAAGGACAATGACACCAAGAAATAAGAAAGAAAAAAACTAGTAAAAGTCAAGGTAAATATAATAGATTATCAGCTGTTCTTGAGTTATTTAAAATCTACTTGATAGTTGAAAGCAAAAACTAAAACTTTGCTGGAATTTTCAGTGTATACTGATATAATATATAAGACAACTACAGGATCAGAGGCCCTATATTGTGGTAAGGTTTCTACATTAAAATTCAACTGGTAAATATCAATGTGTAGTAAACTGAAAGGTTCAGTTTATATTGTGTAATATTTAGAGCAACTGTAAGAAAAAAATTCAATGAGACGTAGTCAAAATCACAATAGAGAAATTAAGATAGAATACTAAACAAAAACATTCTTCAAAGGGGGAAAGAAAATAAACACAGAGGACAAAAATGAAAAAATGATATGATTTATTTAAATTCATACATGTTAATAATTCCTTAAATGACAATAGTTTAAACATACTAATTAAGAGATTATCAGAGCAGAAAAAAATAGCCTACATATATACTATCTACAAAAATAACTCACTTCAAATATCATAATGTAAATAGATTAACAGAAATATCTAGGAAGAAAAAATGAGTATAAAATCCTAAAACTGGCACAATCTCAGCATTGAGATTGCAATTTAAAAAAGTATGTTGTTAAATGTGTTTGTGATTCATGTAAAAAAATAGTTTACACACAAACATTTTAATGCTGAAAAATTCCAAGTTATGTGATTGGAGAGCATTTTCATTTTCCTGGGATGTACTGGCATTTTTCACATTTTTAAAATGAGCATTTATTGAATTATGTCTGAAATAATTTCTAATAAGGGCTAATTTAGAAACAAAAATCGCAAAGGTCTCTCTAAAGCATTGGGAGATAAAATGAAGAAAAAAAGATTTTTTGTGTGACTGAAGAAAATAGGAGACATCTAGTGCCATTGTGGGGATGTGAATGGGGATGTATAAAATTTGTATTCTGGAAGATGCCAACACTACATATAAATAAAGAATTCATGAGAGGAGCAAGTTATATTGGAGACAGATAAATAGGCTCAATTTACAAACTAGTGAGGAACACTTCTTCCTGAGAAGCTTCCAGTTAGTAATAATTAGTTGGAAGTTGGAAGTTTAGGTATGAATTTTGAAAATGTTAGAGCTAGAAATATAAATTGGGGAATATCAGCAGATTAATAGAGTGTGGCTTTAAAGGGCATAGTTTAAAAATCTGTTTATGGAAAGCTAATTTGTTTAAATGGCTGAGTATACATCATGGAGTTCCGCATCCTGAAGCAGTGGCACATGGAGATTTATTACTAGCATTAAATGAGGAGGGTTGATGTTATATCCTGAGGGCAGTGTGTTAATATGCATATTTATAAGAACAAGCAGTTCTTGCTCTATATTTTACCACTTAAATACACCTCTGATTGCTACAGTAATTTAACCTTCACCTAATTTCACTAAATTACTTGTAAACATCAGCTAGCAAAAGTTAATTGAAGGAAATGTAATTGGATATTTTGAATATAGCCCTACTACACAATTAAGCAATTCTTTGTGACTGATAGTTTTAATGAGACATCAGATCAAAGTAAAAGCTTAGAAAATATAAATTGCTGCCTTTCATTATGGGGGTTCAAATGAAGCAAATCCTTTTGGGAAAATAACTTTATGTTTTCTAGTTTTCAAGCCCATAAATATTTATTGAATACCTGGGAGGAAGAGAAGCATCATTCATTGGTGGCCCCAGGTTTTTTAAAAATACATCTATTCAATTTTCATTGATAGCTCAAAATCAATGACGATATTAAAGAAAGTTAATTAAATGTGGAGGGGTCAAGACAATTACTTAGATCGGGAACTACTGCTTTTACTTCATTGTGTAATCCTGGATAGGATAAAGCAAGTGAGGGGATGAACTAAGATTAAAAGCCAGCAATGGGAGACATACACAGCCAAGACAGAGAAATATAGTCAATGCAGGTGCTGTATTTAAAGACTCACACTTGAGCATTACAACTAGAGAATCCGGTGCCAAAGTCCACACACAAGGAACAGCCATTCCAATTCATATCTAAGAATTCTATGCTAGACGGTGCTTGCAGTACAACCTTCAAAATATATAATAATATAAAGTACACAAAATAAGATTAGTTTTGAGCTGGACCAAACATTTTTGGTCATATGTGAAAGACGGTTTCACTAATTTTCAATGATAGAGGATTAAAACCACTCCCTATATTATTTGCTGCTTGATAGGCTACCATTTCTGCTAAATAAGTGTCTTTCATTTCTTACCACACATGGATTGTGATGTAACTCATTACAAAGTCCAATATTTATTTTATCTTATGATTTAAATATTTTCATATTTTACAAATTGACAAAATGAAACATTTATGAATTCATAGTAATGAACCATATTGATAAATATAAATAAGGGCTTTTTAATTTAAGGGGGCAGCTGGCTTGTAACCAAAAATCTGCTTCTATTAATTTGTACCCAGTTATCAATGAAGACACAGGAGAAAAATAAAAGTATATGTGTACTTACCACACCAGAAATAAATGATGGAATAAAAATCAAAACGAGAAATTTAAACAAAATATCCCTAAGAACCTGGGGCTACAGGACTTTAGAAACAAAAGCCAGGCTCAGAATTCTCTTTCTCGATTCTAAATGACTGAGAAAAGAAGACATTTACAACAAATTAGGAAGAAGAAGTATGATTGCACACGTAGAGTTTTATATCAGTCAATTGTCTATTCTGTTAAAAGCAGATTGATAGTCCCAGATATAAACTGGCTTATTTTCCTTCTTAAATAGTTGTCATTCAGCGGAATCAGTGATTAACTGAAAAAAGAAAATTTAGCCTGTGAAAGTTATAATATAAAATACCTGGTATTTTCTTAAAGCACCATCAAATGCTGCCAGGGAGAAACACTAAACCATGAATAACACAAGTCTAGGAACTGAATTGCAACTCTGATTTTGAGCAAATTACTTAATTTCATAATTTAAGCAATCAGTAAGAATACCTGAACTGCATTCTTCTAAGCCTCATTTGCATGTGAAAGGGACTTTTAAAATTCTATAATACATCATAATGCAAGTACTTCAAGATCACCTAAGAAACAGCAGCTACTGTTTAATTTACGGAATTGATTTACTTCCAGCCTCAGTACTGTAAGATAGATAGTATTACTATTGACTATTTTTCAGATAATGAAACTCTGGTAAAGAAAGGTTAAATTTTTTCCCCAAGTTCATGGGGCATGAAAATGACAGAGCCAGTATTCAGGCACAGACATTCTGGATCTGAAATCTGGATTTTGACCCAGTATCTATTAATAGATTCTTAATAATGATTTAGAAATTTGAAAATGATAAAGTAGAAAAAGAAAAATTTTAAACATTTATTTTAGTTTTAGGGATACATGTGCAGAGTTGTTCTATAGATAAATGGCTTGTTGTGGAGGTTTGGTGTACATATTATTTTGTTACCCAGGTAATAGGCATAGTACCTGATAGGCAGTTTTTCAGTCCTCACCCTCCTCTCAATCTCCACCTTTAGGCAGTTTTTCAAAAACAGATTTCACACATTTATGTTCTTCAGAAAGTATTTGTAGTTGACATAGTATAAACCTTTCTTTACCCATGAAACTACTACATTTAAGTTAAACCATTCTTTACCCATGAAACTACCGTATGTAAGTTAAACCTTTCTTTACCCATAAAACTACTACATCTAAGTTAAACATTAAAAGCAATGGCAAGACCTGCAATTGGTTTTGCACCAACCTAATAATAAAACCACTCTCTCTCAATTTTGATGAGAAACTAAATCTTGTTTTCTTCCTAAAGTTTGACATCTACCAACTCTTCTCCAATGAAAAACAGAAAATTTCTATGTTGTATGACTGATATTGCTAGCTACTCTTGATTCCCTATCTGGGTAAGGTTGATGTTTGTCTAATGTTTTAATAACATAGACATTTTTATTACATTGCATGTTAGTGAAATCTTTACTGTATAAAATGAGAATTGCAAAACAAGTATTTTTAAAAGCATCTGTGATAAAATTATCATATATAACATATAAATTTATGAAGAATTATATAGGAGGATGTACATACATAGCCATAAAAGAGGTGTCTGAATAGTCATTAAGTGTTAATGATGATTATCAGTGTAATGAAATATCAGGTGATTTTTATTTTCTTCCTATTAATAGTATATGTAGTTCAAAATCTTTGCAGTAAATCATACATCATCTCATATTCAAAAGTAAACATCAAAAGTAAAGATGTTTTCCTTCTGAAAAAATAGAAGGTAATTGTGAGAAAACATATACTAAAATATTGACAGTGATTATCTTTGATCCTGACGGAAAAATTAGTGCTGCTTTCTATTTTCATTATTGGAATTTTAAATTATAATTTGAATATACATTCTATGAAAACAATTTAAACAACATAGAGTGCATAAACATTAAAAACATTTAAACTAATATTTTGAACTCTGCATTCAATCTCAACAAGGTTCTTCTCACTAAACAAAGCGTACACTTTTGAGCAGTTTTATTCTTTCTTGCCTTTATATAAGCAATTGTAGGGGGAAGAATGACAAGCAGTCTGTACATTAAGAGGTAGAGGTACAAATTGTAATATCTTGACATATTTGATTTATAATAGGTGTCTTTTTTTATTTAAATAGGTCCTATGAGGAAGGAAGAAAGCAAAAAACTTTTATTTAAAGTGTTCAATCTTACGCATTTTGACATATGTATACGCTGTAAAATCACCGCTGAACATGTAGAACAACATGTAGAAATGATAAATACTTCAGGAGATGAATACCCTGATATCCTGACTTGATCATTGTACATTCCATGTATATGAAAAAAACACATGTGCCCTATAAATATGCATACTTATTATGTGTCAATAAAAATTGAAAAAAAGAACTAGCAACATTTTCATGGTTTCTCATATACATATTTTTTATTCTATCCTTATTGTGAATATAATATAAAATCTGCATTCAGTTGTATTCTTATGAATGCTGATTTTTAAATAGGCAATAATTTGGTTAGATTCAAATTGCAAACATTTTATTACATCTCATGAGTGGCAGCTCAAATTTCAGTTTAGTTATTTTAGTACACGTTAAAATTTACTTTGAGTCTGCACCATGCAAGCATGGTTCACGAATCAGCCAAGGGAAGGGCTTATACTCAGAATTTGTGGCACCTCATCTGTGGCTGTCTTTTTGCAGGATTCTCCCTTCGGTTTTCAGAAGTACAGTTGTCTTAAAATACGTCTGCCATTTTTCAGACCAGCAAATCAACAGATTTTTCTATAAGAGTTCTCACCACAATCTCACATTGAAAATGTTGGCCTACCTTCAAACTAAAAGCCAAGTAAAAACACATCACTCTCACAGTAACATTTTTTTAAGTGTCAACTCAGCTCTAGAATCTACTTGCATTTGATCACCCTCCATTTTTTTTTTTTTTTTTTTTTTTTTTTTTTTTTTAGATGAAGTCTTGCTCTTGTTCCCCAGGCTGGAGTGCAATGGCATGACTTTGGCTCACTGCAACCTCCGCCTCCTGGATTCAAGTGATTCTCCTGCCTTAGCCTCCCGAGTAGCTGGGATTATAGGCACCTACCACCACGCTTGGCTAATTTTTGTATTTTTAGTAGAGACAGGATTTCACCATGTTGGCCAGGCTGGTCTCAAACTCCTGACCTCAGGTGATCCGCCTGCCTCGGCCTCCCAAACTGCTGAGATTACAGGTATGAGCCATGATGCCTGGCCTGTCAATGATGTTTTTTCTAGTTTGTCTGGAGGTTTTAGCTGCTATGTACAGAAGGGTTGGGTCCAGTAGGAGCTGCTTGGCTATAGGAGTGACAACTCTTGTCCTCATTTTTTATTTTTTCTTCTTGCATAACTCTGTGTAGGGAGGTAGAAGAGAAGCCAGCAGCAGGGCTAGGATTGGCTTGGGTCTCTGGCTCCCCAGTGGAATATATGTGTCCTCAATTTTAGGCAATACTAATACATATTTGCATACAAGATTTCATAATTTCATAATTTCATAGTGTGTGTGTGTGTGTGTGTGTGTGTGTATATATATATATGGAAGAGGAGCTCTAAATTGCATCTTACAACATCTCTTTATAAGTTTGTCTCCCTAAAACCTTGCCTTCTGCTCAAACTGGGATTCATAGAAAGGTTATAACTTGAACATACTCAAATGCTCATGAAATAGCAACGTTCAAATCACTCATGTCTTTGCTCTCATATTTTATTTATTTCAGTTTTATTTCTGTACATACATAGGCCAGATGTGGTGGCTCACGCTTATAATCCCTGCACTTTGGGAGGCTGAGTAAGGAGGATCACTTGAGGTGAGGAGTTCAAGACCAGCTTAGACAACATAGTGAAACCCCATCTCTATAAAAAAATCAAAACATTAGCTGGGTATGGTGGCATGTGCCTGTGGTCCCAGCTACTCTGGAGGCTGAGGTGGGAGTGTCACTTGACCTGAGGTCAGGGAGGTCTCAGTGGTCAAGGCTTCAGTGAGCGGTGACTGTGTCACTGCACTCCAGCCAGGGCAATACAGTGAAACTCTGTCTCAAAAAAAAAAAAAGGTCATAAATGGTTCACTTTATTGAAATTACATAATGTTGCTACATTATATAATTATCAAATTTTACTTAAGCTCTGCAAAGGTGTTGAGAGACAATGTATTCTCCATATATTCAGAAACAATAGCCTGGTTTAATTTATTTCTGTTGTAGAATCATCAACAGAAAATTTTAAAATGCTTTTAAAGTATCCAAGGAGAATGTAAAAGCGTTATATAATCATTACGTTGCCATTTCATTCTGTGTCAGAAATGTCATATGCTTGCTATTGTCAGATAAAGCAGACTGTCAACTTGTGTATGAGGAAAAGTGTAATCTCTGTGTCCGTTCCCGTGGTGATTCATTGAATAGCACAAATTAAAACACGTATATGTCTTAATTAAATATTTGAAATGAATTAATTCAAGGTAAGTAAGCCAAATACATTTTGCTAAATTTAGTACCACAAGTATGCCATGAGAAAAAACAAGTCGCTGCTATTATTTTCAGAATACTAGTTTCGACCCCAACATGCTTATGGGGCACTTCATATTCTATAAACAATTCTTAGATGATACAGTGAGACAAGCCTTTAAAATTAAGCATGAGAAAAATAAGATTCCCTGATCTCTGACTATTAAACCAAGAAATACACATTTAACAGCAGAATTTGGCAAATTCTAACATCACAAGCTTTTATAGTAAAATATAATGAAAGCTTATGGATTTCTTCTAATGAACGTATCAGAGTATAGATGAAGGCAAAGTTGACTGTAGAAACTAGAAAAACCTAGGCCACATTTTCATATTTAATACTCACAGGGTAAAAATGAAAGACATCTAGAGGAGAGAAGAGAGCCCAAAAGAAAAGGAGGAGTCTATTTAGAACACCATCGGCACAATCAGAAATGCAAGGAAGCTATATTGTTATCAACTGGATTTTTACAGAACTGGACAATAAAGAACTAAAACAAATAGCATGAAAACTGATATATAAATGCTCACCATATTTCAGGTCTCATGTGCATTAGCTCTTTCAATACTGCAGCAATCCTCTTAAGTATTTTTGTTTTTGTAACAGTTTAATAGCTCAGTGTAAATTAATAAATTAGATGTCCTGCTGTCTGCTCTTATATTGTATGCATCTTTTAGTTCAGATTGTATTAGTTAGATTAAGTTCTCAAAGAAAGACTCTTGTTGCACATTGAACAGCAAGCTTGAACTTTCTAAAGAAATTTTCTATTAGTGAATGTGACCAACTAGTTGAGATAATATTTAGTGATGTTATTTAAATTCACCATCCCCTGCTTTGCTCTTGAGCTCAATGACATTCAAGCTCATTTTAAAAATACATTAAAAGACACATAAAGTCTAAAATAGCATATTACTGAAATGCATAATAAGTAAACCTTGAAACATGAATGTAATAAAATATGACTGGCCATTCACAGAATAAGCTAAATGGTGAGTTACGGAGCACAAGTAATGGCTAAAGTCATCAGAAGAATTGTGCAGGAAGGGCAATTTGAAGGTAAGTGGAGTACAGAGAAGATCACACTGTGGGAAGAGGGAACATGACAAGAGCAGAAAACATGAGACAAAGCTGAATATTTTCTGGGGAGTAAACACAAGGAGGAGGTGATGATATATAAAGGAGGACAGTCTAAATTGTTCATAATGAGAGACAGAGAAAAAAAGATTGAATAGAAAAAGGGCCAGATTCCGAACACTGTGTTCAGACAAAAGAGTTACTTTCGTTAGAAAAAAAAAAATTAAAAAATTTTGGAAAAATTTAAGATTAAATTCTGTCACAAGGAAGGATTTTCTAATTAACGGAATACATAAGCCCAAATACAAGTACTCATGTAACAAGAACACTTATCTGTATTTTAATAGGGATCCTTCTGGAAGGAGAAATACAAACTACTGCTAATGCTGCTAGGTAATTTTTAAATCAATCACTGAGGGATAATAATAATGAAATTTTCATATTTTATATGTGTATATGTATTTATATAATCTAAGATATCTTATTGTACATCATGATTATAAACAATTTTACTTGTCAATTAAAAATAAATTTTTTAAAAAAGAAATTGATTTATCCTTGGTCACATAGTTATCTAGGATTTATATTTAGAGGTTTTGACCTCCGTCTTTTTTCCATTCTTTTTTTAAAAGCAGTTGCAGTTTTATGCTCACTAGGATGTTAAAGTAACTGGTACCTACCACGATTGGGTTCTTAATTTTTATTTATATCTTGTCAGATGGCTATCATTTTAAAATAATTTTATATATACAATTTGTAGGTGAAATTATTTCTAATCCTTTTCATATCTAAGAAATTTTCTGGTCGGGCGCGGTGTCTCACGCCTATAATCCTAGCACTTTGGGAGGCCAAGACAGGCAGATTGCCTGAACTCAGGAGGTCGGGACCAGACTGGGCAACACAGTGAAACCCTGTCTCTACCAAAATACAAAAAATTATCGGGTGTGGTGGTGGGCGCCTGTAGTCCCAGCTACTCAGGAGGCTGAGGCAGGAGAATCGCTTGAACCCAGGAGACGGAGGTTGCAGTGAGCCGAGTTCATGCCACTGCACTCCAACCTGGGTGACAGAGCAAGACTCTGTCTCCAAAATATCAAAAAACAAAAGAAAACAAAAAAATTTTCTGTGTTCTTCATGCAAGGAAATTAGCTAAATTTAAGTTATTGGCTGATAATATTTTTATTTCAAAATTTGTTCACAATGACTTTACTTTTTAAAATTTAGTGTTGAATTTAATGTTGTAGAGGCCAAGTCCAGAGCCAGTTTAACAGCAGTTCTATTTTATATATAACTTGTCATTATAGGATTATTCGTGTTATTGTTGGTTATTTACCCTTTTTTGTTTTTCTTTGTTTGCCTGCATTTGCCTGCCCTCACTCCCCTATAAAATTCTACTACTTGTGTTAAACCTTCATAAATTTCAGGACAAGTTTCAGATGGGGCTCAGGGCAAGTGAACAGCTTCTTTTCATTTTACAAAAAAGGTCTGCCATAAAATGGTCCCACTAAACAAAAGGTCCACCAACATAAATTTGAGTTTTATAATTTTTTGGTAAACAGCAACGCTTATATTCCTCTCTACTTTCCTATGTATGTGTCTTCATCTATTAATCTTAGCCTATTTAAAATTGAAATTTTGCTTGTCAAGCCCAAGCCATTCTCACCTCACCATTTGTCTTGAGAACTCTGTCATCATCTGTGCACACTGATGGAGGCACATACCACATGCCGACTAAATTAAGTAAAAGAAATTGCTCTCTGAAATGGAACTGCTTGCAATTAGCACATACATTCCTCACTCTTTGCTGTGAGTAGAAGTCTTTGATAATCAGGAATTATACCAACTCATTTAAAATGTCTCCAGAAAATTAATTTGCTTATTTAATTAATGTATTTGGGTACATATGCATGCATACATCCTTCTATTCTAAAATAATTGAGAATCTAAAATATTTTTGAATATACCAAGAACTGTGGTATTGAAAGACAGTAGTTGAGTTTCCAGAGATCCACGGAGATTTAAGAGTTCCTTCCATAGGAGGAGGTCCATAGAATCCACTTCTCTACTACAGTACTTACTTAGTATGCCTCTATTAATGAATCAATTTCTGAAATCTAATTTATCCATATTGTTGGTTGAGAATAAAGAAAAAAATTATTTACCTGCTAATGTTTTAAAAAAACTAACATAAATGTTCAATTAGGGCCATACATAACAAATCTATATTTTAACTTTTTTCCTTGAAAATCAGTGCCGACATGAAAGGATGAGAGGAATGAAAACGAGGATTTCTTTTTCTTTTTTTTGTTTAAGGTTTCCCTTCCAGTCATCTTACTCTGATCCTCTTACAAGATGCTATTGACCATATGTGAGCAGAAGACTCATTTTATTGATAGTAAAGTGAACCCCAAAATATCTGAGATAGGCCTCAGTCAATTTAGAAACTTTATATTGCCAAGGTTAAAGACGTCCATGGCACAGCCTGAGGAAGTCCTGATGATATGTGCCCAAGGTGGTAAGGGTATAGCTTGCTTTTATACGTTTTAGGGCGACATCAATCAATATCTCAATACATCAATCTATATATATGAGATTTACATTGACTTGATCTGGAAGAGCAGGACAACTGGAAGGAGGGGCTTCTGGGTCATAGATTTAAAATTTTTCTGATTGGCAAGTGGTTGAAAGAGTTATTATTCATAGGAAGAAATGTCTAAGTTATGATAAGGGGTTTTAGACACCAAGGTTTTATCATGCAGAGAATTGGTTGTAAATGTTTCTTATCAGACTTAAGGCTCCTGTTGATGTTAATGCCAGTCAGCTTTTCCTAAATTCCAAAAGGGAGGAGGGTATAAGGAGGCATGTTTGAGCCCCTCTTCCCATCACAGCCTGAACTAGTTTTTCAGGTTAACTTTGGAGTGCCCTTGGCCAAGAGGAGAGGTCTATTCAGATGGGTGGGGGGATGTGTAGGGGTCTTACAATTTTGTTTTTGGTTTACAGTAATAATTCAGAATCTAGAGCAAATTTATTTGTGTTTATTTCTATATTTTCTCTTTAATGTAATCGTTTATTAGGTATTTATCAAGTTTATGTATGAAATTACACTGTTGTATGATGAATGTGAGCTTAGATAAGAAATTCTGTTTATTCTTAATAAATCAAGCTGTTAGGTAAATAGGCAGACATGATCAGGGCAGGAGAGGGCCTTCACAACCAGGAATGTCAGGCGACGATCAGGTGATAGGTGGTTTTTGAACTGTCTGTCTAAAATAATAATTGGTGGCAGCTGGTGCTAGGGAAAGGCAGTCTCCCAATATATAGGAAGTACCTCAAGTTGTTGATCAGCAGCTTCCTGATAAGATCTTATGAGTTGGACAAGTGGGCTCATGCATGTGCACTAAGAGGCAGAAGGGCAGAGTTTAACTGGTAACCGGTATATGACCTTTTAGGAACATTTGACTGGTAAGGGAACAACACCTCAAGTGAGCATGCATACACCTTCCATAAACACACTGTGCGTGCAGCTGCTCCCAAGTACTGCCAGGCCACTGCGCATGCAGACAGCCCACCCCAAGAGAAGAATCAGGGAAAAGGGGACTCAAGAGGCCAGAAGCATGCGAAATGTATAAAATCCCAAGTCAAAGATCAAACGGAGCCCTTGATCTCTCAAGTCGTCCACTTGGCTCTCTTCCAAGTGTACTTTCCTTCCTTCCTGCTCTAAACATTTTAATGAACTTTCACTCTCACTCCAGAACTTACCTCAGTCTCTCACTCTGCCTTATGCTCCTCAGTCGAATTCTTTCCTCTGAGAAGGCAAGAATTGAGGTTGCTGCAGACCCATATGGATTCTCCAAAGCCAAATAGGTAAGATAAAATATCTATGCTAACTATGTTTTAATAAGAAAAAAACAATACACACATGATATATAGTACTGCTTCAGCATTTTCACTAGAGATGTATGCACAAAGAACGCATGTTAGATGTTAGGCAAACTCAGGTTCAAATGCTTACTTTACTTTTATGACCTTCAGCTTTCTTACTTGTGAAGAGTATCTATCTGAATGTAGCGTTATGTTATGTTAAAACATTTCAAAAATAAAGTGCTTGGGAGAATGAATTAGCATTGCTAATGCTTCAATTATAGGCCAATGCCAAATCCACAGAGAAAAGTGTAAGCTCTTATGCATGTTAAAAAAAGGAAGTTTTCAGATATAATTGACTACCAATTATTTGCCCCCTTCTGAAGCATTTTAAAAAGCAGATGTTAAAGAGTTCAATTAATTTGTATCTGTATATGTGGGACTCTATCAATAAAAGAAAAATATGCTGTGAATAAGGTGACTTCCCGTACTTCCTTCTTATATAATCTTAGCCAAATCTCTCATCCAAGTCTGGCAAATATGCAGAATATTATGGGATGGCTTATGCCTATAGCCTTGTTCCTGGCCTCATCTGCTAATCTCTCATGGTGGTGGGATTTTAAGTAACGCAGGCTGTGCTCAAACTCAATTCTGCTATTTAGCATCTGTGTAAATGTCAGTTACTTCAGTTCCCTAGGTCTGAATTTCCCATATGGTCAAAGAAGGTGAAAAGGGATCTCTACCTTTAGAGATTTTCCGAGGATTAAAATATATAATGCAGGCAGAGGATGTGGCAAGGTGTTGAGAAATTGCTCAATAAACAATTCTTTTTATTATTCATACTATTATTTATTCAGCTACCTATTATTCACCTTTTATTCTTATATTGATGTCTATAGATAAGATATTCTATTTTCAAGAACCAAATAAGACACAGATAAACAAGTAAACACAATGTTACAATGATTTTATTTCCTTCAATTTGAGGATATTCAAAATTTTAAACAAAGATTTTTTTAATCTCTCTATAAATTAATATTTCTAATTTCAGGCAAAACCATCAGAAATCAATTATTTAGTTCAGTCTTCATGTCTTTCCTGATCTCTTCACTCTCTGAACTTGAATATGGCAAAATTTCCTTTTTTTTAAATTCCCAAGCATTAAAAGCGAAATCTCTGAATGAAAGGAAGTAGAACTAAATGAAAAGCCAAACTCATTTTACTTAAGCAGCCACAGCTTTCCTAGTGAATGATTTGGAGCTCTTCAGTGTTACTTAGTGAATGTAATCACACATATTTGTCTCGTAGAGAATTATATTGTGACATATGCACAGTGAGTGGGACTGCTATTATATAGATTACTGAAGATTTGCTGCTTGAAGTTGCAGCATACAAAAGAAAGCATGCATATATTTTTCTTTGCAAAAATATTGCCATTATTTAAAGAAACCTTCTCTATGTATGTATTTATGAATAAGACCAGTCATAGTCTCACTAATATTTCTACAAAATTTGAGTTCAGTAACAAAAATGCCCAAACATTAGGCAGAACAAGTCAAAAGTCTCAGACAAATAAAATATTACATTTTTTATGTGTAGATTGAAAGGTTTTTCAAAACGCTACATTCTGCAATTTTATTTCTTTAATCTCTTATTTCCTTCCTACTTTCAATGTATATGTGTGCATGTGTGTGTTCTCCATGTAAATATAAGGAGATCTGTTGTAGTCTGGATGCATTACAGAAATCTTACTCAAGAATGTGTCTGCACTGAGATTTCAAAGATAACCAGACCTTGTCTGGGTGAATGAGTCAGTAGAAGATATTCAGGGTACAAGAATACCTTATTGGAAGTTCAGATGTGAGAAAGAGCGTGACACTTTGGAAGATCTAGAAAAAGACCAGTGTGGCCAGGGAACAGAGGTGAAGGGTGAGTGAGATATGATAAAAACTTATAAAATCTTTAAGATATTTTATATTAAAATTACCTAAAGCACTGTAAACCATATAAATATATATATATATAAATTATTGCTCTAAGTATATATAATTAAAATGTTCACCAATATATAAACTATTTCTTCTCAGAATGAAAGGTTGTTGCTTTTTCTTATTTCCAAGTAATTAACCTACATCATGGAGAATTTAGACTACACAGAAAAATCTATGGAAGAGAGAAACAAGACTCAAATCCTAACGGTCAAATGTATCCTAAAAATATATGTCTTATAATAGAGTTCAATATCAAGTCAAATGATTAGGTTATTACAATCACATGCTACAATTAATAATGTAATAGGCTGTACCGAGGTCAAACAGAAAACATGTCTTTATGCTTTATGATAACAAGCATGCTTTTTCCTTTGTGCTCACAGGCAGAGAAACATTTTCAGACTCCCTGTGACCTTAGCTTAGTTCCAGCTATAGTATGGGCTCAGGGATATTGACATGCCCCCACATTCTCTTTGGCCAAGCAGCAACCTGGACAAGCTCTCAACAGTACCAGTGACCATTGTCATTCCCTCTTTACAAGTTGTGAATCATGGGGGAAAGCCAAAGAGACTATGTTGCTTAAAGTCAAAGTCATCATTTTACCTTTGTAGTTCTCTCTCTCTCTCTCCATATATAGAGATATATATATACATATCATAGCTAAGGCTGTGATATAATTGATCTATCATACATATATATATATGTATGTATGTATGAGAGAGAGAGAGAGAGAGAGAGAGAGAGAGATCAAATATATCACAGTCTTAGCTATCAACCATCCTAAATCACAGTGGAACCATCAAGAAGTCCTTAGAGGAGCCACACGAAGAGCAGAAGAAATATTTTCATGAAACATCGTGTTTGCTTAAAGTTCACTTATGCCAAAACCTATTAATCTATGATAAACTCTTCCCATAGTTCATGCGTGTTTTCCAGTGTGCACTCTTTTATTTTCTCTTGTATTTTCTTCTTTTTAGCTTTTTCTTATTAGAATTATTCTTTTTTTTCCAGGTGATGCCCCAGCATTATTTTTTCATTCTTTTTTTTTTTTTTTTTTTTTTTTAATGGCAACTTTGAATGCAAGCAAAGTCAGTGGAATTTCATGGGGTGTTGGTGGGTAGAATAACATGCTTTTGATTACATTAGATACATAAAGGAAAAAAGAGTGCCCAGTTTCTTGTTTGGTAGAATCCCTAGGGCATCTAAATCAGGGAAAAGGCAGTGAATAAGGGAGGTAAATGGAAAGAAAGTATTAATATATTTTCTTGCTTTCTTTAAAGTTTTTCAACTTACTTTTCCTCTAGTGGTTAAATATATGTCATTACTATTCATCATTAGTAATTCCCAGTTTATCACCAGCTGGTTTTCTAATTATTTGAAAAAAAAATATCCAGGGTTTGGGTAAGCAGTGACCAGTAGTTTTCGGTTTTTTAAAAATAATATTGATATGAGCTTAAAAAATCATTTTCTGTTTTGTTTTGTGCACAATAAATTAGAGTAATTGGCAGGCAATAAGAATTTAATGAATAATAAGATATCATGTTGTAGAGTATACATCAATTTTAGCTAGTAAATAGTTGTGTTTATTGGCCCCATAAAAGCTGAGTTAATAGTTTACCTCCATATTTTAATAAATGGGTAGATTTAGGATTCCCATAGTTTAGGTAAGAAATAGTCTCATTCTCAATATTACCTTAGCCTAGAAATTTTATTTAACTATGCACAAGGAGGTTTGTTAATTTCTGGAAGACATTTTCAAACAGAGCCAATTCTTTTTTTCACAGTTGAAGCTTTAAATACTGCTTTAGAATTTCGCTTGTCATTTTTGTTAATAAAGCTCATTATTACATCATAGTTTAAGAATTTAATTTTTGAAAATGTATTATCTCTTTCAGACCTATGAGAAACCTATGAACAATATTATTTTCACATAAAGTATAACTTAGTAGTCCTCTACTATCTATATAGATCTACATAGAACCAAAATGATGGTGGGCTATGAACAAAATTTGCCTTGTGTTATAAAATGATACGCATTCCTTTTCTAGTAAAACATGCTTTTGTTTGTTATTAGGAAGAAGTTTATTTTAGAAGACACATTTTTCAGCCCCGTGCTCAAGAAATATATCTATGGTTGAATTTGTGAATGTTCTGAAATCACCTGGAATTATGTCAAATTCTTACTTGTAAATGTGAAATTATTTATAAAAGTTACACTGCTTCTAGTTTGCCACTTAACTAGTTATGTGACCTTGAACATGTTACTTAACAGCTCAGTGTCTTCTTTTCCCTAGCCATTAAATTGACATAAGATTGTATCAGTTTCAGATATTTGCTATACAGGTTCTATAAGTCAATATGTATAAAACACTTCACACCAGGTCTGACACATAGTAAATTTCATATAGAAGTTAGAGGTTATTATCCATTTTAATACACTTTTAAAGCATGGAGTCAGTACTTGGATCAGGAATAAAGGTTGACATTATGTTTATGTGGTCCTTGAAGACAAGAAGAAATGATGAAGTCTTAAAGGAAGTAAACCAAAATTGGTTCCAGGAAAAGAAGGGGAAAGAAAAAGGTTATAAAGAAGGATTTAATCTAGGCTTCCTCTTTGTGTCATAAAATCAAAATGAGAAAATATAGATTGCATGTTCATAGATGTCTAAAAAATGGAACAAAATCTAGATTTAGAATTTATATAATAATGACTACCTAGTAAATACTAAAGAGTTTGCTATGTATATTCAATTTTTGTTTTCGAAAAATCACACTCAACAAGCAAATATTGATAGGAAAATGGTAACTGGTGCTCAAACACTGGTCCACATTCTCACTATAATGTACATACAGAAACAGCAACTCATAAATGTCTCTCAAGTCTATACAATAGTTAAAAGATCAGCACAGGTAGTTGAACTTGAAAATGCATAAGGGGGATTATAGACTGCACTGCTCACAGTCAGAACACAGCCATAATTACAGCTGTAGGTCTTTTTTTTTTTTCCCCCGGCTGTAGCTACAAACTGGCCTAAAAGACTTTTCTTATTGAGTACACTGAGCAATGATGTAAATTTCCAATATATTTAATTTTGTGGCAATGTTTGGATTAGTAATAAACTTTTGCAACTTTGTTAGATTTGGAAAAGTATTTTAGAGAAACTATGTGCAACTACTTAAGAAAAGAAAGAAAATTCCATCTTGAGAAGTAGCATAGGAGTACCCAAGGCAAGGAAATAGTCAATTTTTTAAATTAAGTTAAGCAAAACTATATGAATTCTTAAAAAAAAGAGAGAGACAGAGAAAGAAATGCATAGGAAGAGCTCTTAGCTGTGACTGTCCAGAAAAACAATTTGGTTCCAGATAAGGGTTATTTAAAAGTTAATTGTTTTATCAGATTTTTTTTCCCCTAAATGTTTCAGAGAGATCTGTAGGGACATAGGTATAATAACTTTCTCAAAGAGCTACACATATGCCACCTCTTGAATTCAAGAAATTATCCCATCCCTGTAGATTTTAATAATTGCCTTTCAATTTTGAATACTTCCTTAGTGAGCATATCAATTGTTTTAGTGATACTGTCCAGGGTTTTGGTAAATAATGTAATTATAGCATAGAAAACTTTATGTACCTTTTGTGTTCCCCTTATTGTTAAAAGAGAGATAGTAGTAGAGCAGAAAACAGCACCACAATATTCTCTCGGGATGACCAGATTGTCTAGGTTTATATCTAGTGCTTAATCTTTCCCTTCCAGAGTTTGATCATTTTTATTAAAGAGAAATTTGTCTACCTTGCCATAATCTGAACTCTAATGTTGACATTGTAGCCCAGAGGACTGTAAATCTTTAAGAAAACTTTGAGGGATATCAAGAACATAATATTAGTTGGAAAGAACAAGAAAAAAATAAAATAAAATATTCCTGCAGTTTCCCTTGAGAAAGTTCTGCATGGCTGTTTCTTTAACTCACGGCCAAGTAGAAATTTCCAGCTGAGGTAGATGTAGCCTGAAAAATACATATTGTGAAAAAACGATTTAAGATAGTTCAAGGAAACACAGCTTTTCTTATTCAAGAATTCCATTAATATTTTCAAAAGTATTTTTCTCTACTATGCATTATATCTTTTGGTGTATACTCAAAGGGAAATACTTTTTTTCATTCTTCTCCATTAACAAATGACTTTGCAAACATTTAGCAACTCACAATTCCCTTTGACTTTGCAAATATTTAGCAACTGACAATTCTCTTAGCAATGAGTAATATTGAATATTATCCTGTGAAACATCTACTGTTTTAGTGTCAATTTTCAATATTTTTCTAATTGATTAATTTATTATTTAAGGAATGTACCACATTTTCAAACAGATGGATTTTCACAGATATTAATGTGTCTTGCATCCATTTCACAGCCAATTTCAGCCATAGAATACGCACAAAGCATCATTAAAAAGCAATCAGTGGAAATACACACACACAATTAAATATTTATATAAATTATATGTAAATATATATTACATATAAATAGATAATATACAATTCAACAGGGTAAATACCATCTTTATTTACTGAATGGGTATTTTTCTTATAAATGTTGACTAAACACTCATACTTAGCTGCATTTGAAGCCAGTTCTAGTTATTTCTTCACGCTGATTGCTGGAAAATTATGTTAGTCATTATGAGGGCATGTGTATTTTATGTGTATGGTACTAGGTATGACATCAAATTTGTAAGTAAGATTTGACCATCGGACTCTGTGTTATTTCAAATTAGAGTTGTTAATGGGATTGTCTTTCAGGCTCACACATCATAATTATAAAGCCATTTTGAGAAGATTTTAAAAAGGAGGCAAAAAAAAAAAGATAAAAATCAAATGTTAAGGTGGTTGCACTCCTAACCTTGTTATTGAATGACAAACAACTTTAGGAATATTACAGAAAGATATTTTTATCAATGGAATCTGGAGGAATTAGACCAAAAGGAACTAAGTGAATTATAAGGAATCAGAAGATAAAATAAGCATTTGCAAAATATTCTATATTCTATCTATTGTTTTGGATCTAATAAAGGTTGACTTTAAAAAAACAGGTTGGCATATCAGGATTGATTTTTTAAGTATGTGTGTGTTTTTTCTCTCACCACAGTACTGCCTTCTTTTGCTTCTTTAGCTGCCTTGACCAATGTAGTGATGCTGAGAGAGACTATGAAAAATGTGGCTCTCCAATCTTGGGCACTTTATGTAACCTTGTTTCTAGGAGGCCAAGCACATATTCAGCAGGAAGGGACTTGCTGGCTCAGTTACCATGATTCATGCCAACAAATCAAAGGTATGTATCAGAGAAAGAAATGAAAGATGGTGAGGGAGAAGGAATAGATAACAGCTCAATTGGGTAACGTTGTTTAAAAGGCCTTTGATCAAGTGTCTTCTTTTAGTGAAGAAAAAATAAATAAATAAAATGTTTTAAAAGGCCTTTGAAGGATTTAATAAAAAAGAAGAAAACTAACACATTTTTACTGAGTTGGTAGCTCATTACCAACATTTAGGGGGTGAGGATACTCTCTGGCTTCATCCACTCTCTTAAAATCCTACTTTCTATATAAACTAGGCCTGGAGAAATTAAAATCCAACACTGAGGATCATGATTGGAATGTACACTATTTTAAAAGAGGACTGAATTTATCTCTTCACTTGAAGCCATAGAATTCTGAAAAAGCTTGACTGAGAGGTCAATATTTGCTGACTGAAACCCTAGTAAAGATTTTTAGACCATGTTATGGAACGCATGTGTGTGTTGCCCTCCTATTCATGTACTGAAGCCCTAACTGCCAATGCGTGATGTTATTTGGAGATGTGGTCTTTGAGAGGTCATTAGCATTAGATGAGGTCATGAGAGTGAGATCCTCAAAATAAGATTGGTGGCCTTTTAAGAGGAGGAATCTCTCTCTCTCTCTCTCTCTCTCTCTCTCTCCCCCCACCCCGCGCCCCCCCCCCCCCCCCCCCCCCCTCCGTCTCTCACTCTCTCTCTCTTTCTCTCCAACACATTGAGAAGGCAGCTATCTGCAGACCAGGAAAAGTATCCTTCCCAGAACCTGACCATTCTTGCTGGCACCCTCATCTTGGACTTCCAGCCTCCAGAACTATAAGAGAATAAATTTCTGAATGTTTAAGCAACCAGTCTATGAGATTTTGTTATAGTAGAGCTGACTAAGATAGGAGATAAGCAATAATTTTATTGAAGGGCCAGAAGTGGTATACATTATTATTATTACTATTATTAGATCCTAGCACTTAATTACCAGTGATCCGTAAAGAGAATACAGATGCTGCTATGAAAGAGCAGAAGGTAAATCTGGAAGGGTTTAGAGATGCCCATTGCCAGGGACAAACTGAGGGTTAAGTTATGAATTGCAAGTTATGATTGGACAAATTATTCTGTGGTTACATCACTGAGTTCATGATTGAGGATATTCTGGGTAAATAATCTTTTCAGCCAATTCTAGATTTTAAGAGTAGCATCCCTATACATTTAAAGTTAATAGAAATGTTGCATATTGATATAATATTATTTTTGTTGTTGTTGTTTGTTTGTTTGTTTGAGACGGAGTCTTGCTGGTCGCCCAGGCTGGAGTGCAGTGGCGCGATCTCGGCTCACTGCAAGCTCCGCCTCCCGGGTTCACGCCATTCTCCTGCCTCAGCCTCCCGAGTAGCTGGGACTACAGGCGCCCACCACCTTGCCCGGCTAGTTTTTTGTATTTTTATAGAGACGGGGTTTCACCATGTTAGCCAGGATGGTCTCGATCTCCTAACCTCGTGATCCGCCCGTCTCGGCCTCCCAGAGTGCTGGGATTACAGGCGTGAGCCACCGCGCCCGGCCATGTTTCTTTTCTTCTAATTTTTATGTGACTAGTAGTATAGTGTTAATCAAAATAAATATCACGGTGGGCCAAATGAGTAAAAATGTACTTCTCAAAGATGCCCACATCTTAATTCCTGGAATCTGTGTTTGTGCCATATTACATAGCAAAAGAGTCTTTGTGAAGTGATTAAAGTTCTGTACCTTATATGAGAGATATTATCCTGGATCATCTGAGTGGGGAACAGTAGAAGATAGAAAGAATAAAAAGAGTGTCAATCACTGTAGAGTCAGTGTCTGTTTTCATTTTCTATTGCTGCCAAGGTAAATTACCACAAACTTTGAGGCATAAAACAATACTCAGTTTTAAACATCTGTTTCGTAGATTTAAAAAATCCTAGTAAGGCATAGCTTACTGGGACCTCTGACTAGAGTCTTTACAAGGTCAGAATCAAAGTGTAGCTGGGTTATGTTTCTTTGTGAAAGCACTGGGGATCTGCGCTTCTAAACTCATTCAGTTTCTTGGCAGAATTCAGCACAATTTGGATACAGGATTAAAATCCTCATTTCCTTACTGGTTGTCAGCCAAGGGTCATTTTTTATTTTGAGAGACCTCCCACACTCCTTACCTCATGCCCCACTTCTTCCATCTTCAAAGCCAACAGAGGGATGGTGCTCCCCACATTTTGAGTATACCTGACTTTCACTTCTGCCTCATCTCTCCTATTTCCAGCCAAAGTAAATTCTCTGCATTTATAGGCTCTTGTGACTCTATTTAGGTCACATGGATAATTCAGGAAAAATTTCCCTATTTTAAAGTTCATGACTTTAATCACATCTGCGAAGTCTCTTTTGCCATGTAATGTAACACATTCACAGGTCTGAGGGTTGAGATGTAGGTATCTCAGTGGGTGAGGGGTGATTCTGCCCACATTAGCATCAATTCTAGTGATACTCATTTTTAGACTTCTGATGCTGATCATCCTCAGAGCAAGTGGAAGAAATAGACATTATATCTGTTACCTGCCAAAACTTTGAAATCTTTCTAGGCTAGTGAAAAGTAGAAGAATGAACAAATATGCTGTTATCGCTCACCCTACAGGAGACCCATACATCTGAGTCCCCCAAACCCAAAAATGTGTAGGTCAAAAGAAGCAATAAGTCTAAATGGGGTAAATTATGGGAAACAAATGGATGCTCATAAGTGAGTTTCGGTCTCAGCAAAGAATGCCATCTACACTATTTATGCGAAAGTGCCTCAGAGCAAGAGAATAAGACTGTTAGCCATCTCTCCCAAATCTGGCATTCGCTAGTGACAGATGCTGGGAGAGACCTCTGGATCTCTTCCCTTTGGAAAAGAGAAATTGGACTCTTGCTAATTTATGAGCTCTGCCCTGAAACTCCACCTGGATAATTTGGCAAAAAGAAGTGATGCATTACCCCGATAACTCAACTTATCAATAACTAGCTACTACCATTTAATTCACAGTTTATAGTCTATATTTACCATTCTGGTTAGTTTTTCCATGACCTGAGAAGAATACTACCAATGGATCACAAAAAGTGGAGAATGCTAAACAGCAATGCTTCTGTTACTCTGTTGTGGCAATTAATCAAGATGATGCATTGCTAAGACAGCTGCCAGGGTATGACAGGAAGCAGATTGCTGTGTCTGCCTGTCAGAAGTTTATTTGCTACCTTGAGTATATGGAACATGAATGTCAACTGAATGTATTTAAAGAAAGTGCAAATTAAACACGAAGATCTTCAAGGGGTCAGTTTGGATTTTATTTGGTGTCTGATATTACTAACAATATTTCTCTGGAGACATGCAAGGGACAATTATGTGATGCCTGCTGCCATAGCCAGATGAGGATGGATCAAATATAGCTAAAGGATCAAATATACCTAAATGACAGTCTCATGGGGTACATAATATTTTTGGGTGCATAGAATGTCTAAAGTTGTACAAAAACAATAAATATTCAACGGTATGAATATATTCTATGGCTTCATCAGAACTGGTCATGAAGCATAAGATATTCTGTGACAATTTAAGAAGTTGGTCTTGGAATACTTACCAAGAGTCTTTAACTTACTAACCTAAATAGGAACACTAGAGGGATTTCCTATTTCAGGAGAATGACCATGACTGGAATCAGCCTGGAAGGTTTAACAAAGATATATGCAAATGACCTAGCTGAATAATAATTCTCGAAGAAAAACATACATTATCATTATCCATATTGGGAAAACCATTATACTCTCACATAGGAACAACTAGTGAGTATTCTATTATTTGTGTAATCTAACATAAAGGTCAGTGATTACTAGTCCTAGAAAACCAGGACAGGAAGTTGGGATTTGTTCTACAGATAAATTAATGCAGATTGTAATTGGATATTAGGGCTGTTATAGTCGATCTCCAGTAGCTTTTGTATACAAGACAAAATGGAATCTGTCTTCTCTATGACGCAGCTGGTTGGGATTGGATAGATCATATACAACTCTTTTTACTATTGCAGTATTACATAATGGCACCTGGAAGCCAGGACCTGTAAAACCTATATTAGTATTTCTAAAACATGATTATGATCATGAAGCATATGGAGTCCAGAACTGACTGAAATAGAGCCTTTTGTCAACACTCCAATCAATGAGAACTTACAGTACATATAAGAAGGTAATTTCTGCTGGAAAGGAAGTACCATGCTCTCTTTTTTATGTTGTGTGGTATGTTAAATGTTACTTTTATCTGCCTGCCATAGATATATGGTATAACAAAAGGGTTGGTAAATTCATTGACAAAACAAAATGAAAACCAAATTTATGCAGACAACAGCTGTTACGAGTAATAACATATTTCCGGGACAGATTTGAATCACAATATTGATGAAATAGCTATGCATTGGACAGAAAAAAAGGTGACTTCAGTCTTTAGAAAATCAAAAAAGATACTCAAGTAAATGTTTCCTCCAAAATTTCTTAAAAAGTTGATCTCATAGAATTAAATAATAGAATGGTGGCTACCTGAGGCTGAGGTTATTAGGGGAGAAAAAGAGATGGGAGAATATTGGCCAAAGGGTATATAGTTACAGTTAGATAGAAGCTATAGGTTCAAGAAGTCTATGTTAAAGCATGATGACTGCAGTTAATGATAATCCCTCGTAGTCTTACAAAGTGCAAAAAGGGCAGATGAGGTGTTTTACCACAAAAATGATACCCTTGTGAGATAATGTATTTGTTAATTAGATAAATTTAACCATTTTACAATTCATATATACTTTAACACATCATGTTATAGTTATAAATATCTGTCAGTTAAGTAAACATAAGTAAACAAATAAAAATGATATAAGAGGTCCTGTTGCTGCCTAGGATGTAGAAACCTATGAAAAAACATTACCTTCCAAACTAACAGCATGGAAGAAATAGATGATATGTAAAATGATAACCTATCTTAAACCCACTAGTTAGCTGAAGTAACAAGGAAAACAATTACATAGTTGAGATCCATGAAGAAACAAGATAAAAATAATGACTCATCTCTTGATAAGCTTGGGAAGAGATGCTGGGGATGATACAACTGGGAAATAAAAATATAGGAAAGTTTTAATGAGTTACTGAAAGTTTAGTCTGGTGTAGTGTACACACTTAGAGCCCATGAGAGTCAAGGAAACACACGTAGTTTGGGCCCACAGGCAAGCCTCATACAGAGGCCTCACACAGACCTCAACAGGTCATGCAGGACAATGACTGGGAGACACGAAGGAGGAGTAGATAAATCATCTATCAGTCATGCATGCCTGAATGAAGGAAACACGGCTGTTCAAGAAAGATACACTTTGGGAGGCTGAGGTGGGCAGATCACGAGGTCAGGAGATCGAGACCATCCTGGCTAACATGGTGAAACCCCGTCTCTACTAAAAATACAAAAAATTAGTCGGGCGTGGTGGCACATGCCTATAGTCCCAGCTACTCGGGAGGCTGAGGCAAGAGAATCACTTCAACCCAGGAGGTGGAGGTTGCAGTGAGCCCAGATTGTGCCACTGTACTCCAGCCTGGGCGACAGAGCAAGACTATGTCTCAAAATAAATAAATAAATAAATAAATAAATAAATAAATAAATAAATAAAATAAACAATAAAAGAAAGACACAAAGCCCCACCACAACTCTGCTATAAAACAAAAGCCTTAAGCCACTGGGAGAGGAGCAGCAAGACCCGTAAACCTAAGCACACAGGTGAAGACACACTGCTCCTGGAGGAAGAATTTTTAAAGATCTCTCTAACTGTTGAAGAGAGAAAGAAAACCATGTGATGTTTCATTCATCAGACATTTCCTACTACCAGAAAAACATTAGGATCTTTGAGAAAGCCCAACTTTTGGGCCCTAGAAAGATAAACATTTTTAAACCATGTTTCCAACCACCAGCTTAGCAAAGGTGAAACAAATACCAAGAACTCAGCTGAGCCTGGGGAGCTGCCCCCTCAGGTGTCAGAATAGCCAATTGAGTCAGCAAAGCAGAATGAAATAGCAGTGAAACCTTTAATTACTTACAGCAATAGTACTGGCAAGAGGCTAAACTGGAGAAAGCAGCAAATCCTCCCTCTTCCATTTTCCACCATGGAATGGCTTGCCAATTGATCAGGCAAATCAGCATAGACACAGGATCCTCTCACTGTGGAGAGAGCCCCAAATAAAAGGCTACTACAGCTATATGGACCCAGAAGTGGTGAGGAGCACGGGGAAAAGGCCTGGGAGTAGAAAAGTACTGAGTCCCAGGTTAGAGTGGAGAGAAGCGTATTCTAAGCTCTGCCCCATCCTCCATGATATGGTTTGGATTTGTGTCCCTGTCCAATCTCATCTTAAACTGGAGGAGGGACCTAGTAGGAAGTGATTGGATCATGGGGGAGGATTTCCCCCTCGCTATTCTCTTGATAGTGAGTGAGTTCTCACGAGATCTGATGGTTTAAAAGTGTGTGACACTTCCCCCTTCTCTCTTTCTCTCCTGCTCTGCCGTGGTAAGATGTGGTTGCTTCCTATTCTGCCACGATTGTTAAGTTTCCTGAGGCCTCCTAGCCATGCTTCCTGTACAGTCTGTGGAACTGTGAGTCAATTTAACCTCTTTTCTTCATAAATTACCTAGTCTCAGGTAGTTCTTTATATTACTGTGAGAACAGACTAATACACTCCATCTCTCTAATAACAAGTTCTTGGCAGAGGCACCTGAGGAAGGCCTTTGTTAAAGTCCCCAGATAAAAAGACCTCTAATGGTAAGCATCTGGGTTAGGAACGCAGATTTGTGTAAGATCCCAGTTGGCCACAGTGGGGCTGAATCCTTAACTGAAACTCCCTTTAGAAATGGCAATAAAAGTGACCACAACAAAAACGAAATCTGAGTGCAGCCCAATTCTGATGAGTTTGGCTCAGCTCTCAAACCAGTAGCCTAGCACAAGAAGAGAAGTGCCCATTTTCAGTGATAATTATGATTTACAACTTTTTTTCTGTACTAATCATGATGTCTAGTCTCTAATTTTAAAAAGTCAAGAGACAAAGCAAGAAAAATCAATTCACTGTCGATACAAAAAGCAACAACTAGAATGAGAATCAGAGAAAACTCATATATTAAGGCTATTGACAGGGTATATTAAGTATCTGTGACTTATACACAGCATGATCTAGTAAATGAGAAATTTTATCAGAGAGAAGAAGATTATGAAAAAAAAAAAAAAAAGAAATGCTGAAAATGAAGACCAGAGTAACAAAGATGAAGAATGTGTTTGATGAGCTCATCAGTAGACTAAACTCTGAGTAACGAATTAATCAGTAAAGAATCAATGAACTCAAAAGTAGGTCAATAGCAATTACCCAAAGTTAAATACAAATAGAAAACAGAGTGGGGAGAAAGAGCAGAGAATCCAAGAGTTCTGAGAAAATGTCAAACTGTTTTTGTGGTTGTTTTGTTTTGCTTTGTTTTTTATTTGAGACAGAATCTCAGTCTGTCTCTCAGGCTGGAGTGCAGTAGCATAATTTTGGCTCACTGCAACCTCTGCCTCTCGGGTTTAAGTGATTTTTGTGTCTCAGGCACCCACCACCACGTCCAGCTAATTTTTGTATTTTTAGTAGAGACAGGGTTTCGCCATGTTGGCCTGGCTGGTCTCAAACTCCTGACCTCAGGTGATCCACCCTCCTCGGCCTCCCAAAGTGCTGGGATTATAGGCATGAGTCACCATACCCAGCCAATGTAAAACTATTTAATGACAGACATATATAAAAATATATATGGCATCTGAATATCAGGAGAAGGAGAGAGATAATGGGAGAGAAAGGTATTTAAAGAGATGAGAGCTCAGCTTTGGCAAAATCAATAAAACATACTAAACTATAGATCTCATGATTTTAGAGAAACCCAAGTAAGATAATTTTGGTAAATCAGCACAAGACACATCATATTCAACTGGCTAAAGAGCAAAGCAAAGGAAACAATCTGAAGGCATTCAGGAAACATAAGACAGAATACATACAAAGAAGAAGCTTAAGAAACATAGCAGACTTATTTTCAGAATCTATGCAAACTGAATGACCATAGAGTAACACCTTTGAAGGGCTACACATAAAAACTGTCAACCCACAATGATATGAACAGTGAAAATATCTTTTGAAATTAAAGATAAAATGATATATTTTCAATAGAACAGAAACAAATTGGAGATAATTTATTACTAGCAGATGAGCACTGCAAGAAATATTTTCAAAAGTATTTCAGGCAAAAGGAATCTTTTTTTGATAAAACTTGAATTTATACAAAAATGATGTCTTGAAATGGCTAAATTAAAAGTAAATTTCAGGGATTTTTAAAATCACTTTAAAAGACGATTATATTTTTTTTAAAACAGGGATTATACACTTTTTCTGTTAAGGGAGAGCCAGTAAATTTTATAGCCTTTGTGGACCGTATGGTTTCTGTTGCAGCTACTCAGTTCTGCTGTTTCAACTTGCAACTAGTTGCAAACAATAGGTGAACAAATGGATATGGCTCTATTCTAATAAAACTTGACTTATGACAGATGGCAGGCCAGATTTGACCCACGGGCCATAATTTACTAACTTCTTCTCTAAAACTAGTTTCAATGTATTGTGGATTTACAGAATATGTAAAAGAAAATATATGACATTATTAGCACAGATGATGGGATAAAGGAATAGAAAACATAGTACAAGCAGTTTCCTTAACTGTATGTAAACAATATAATATTATGTCAAAAAACTTATTAATTAAAATACCTATTGTAAACACTAAGGGAACCACTTTTACAAAACAGATGTATACATACTGAACTAATAGTGAGCATAAGATTAAATCATACAATTCAAACTAACTAAAGGACAGGCAAAAAGAGGAAACATTAAGTAACAAACGATAAATAAATAGAAACCTGAAAAATCATATATATTTATGATATCTATTATTGCATTATTTGTAAATGTCCTGCATGTATCAAATAACATGACGATAGCCAGAACGTCTATTAAAAAAACACAACTATATGCTGGCCAAATGTAACCTACTTTTAATGTAAACATATATATACATTAAAAGTAAAAGAATGGGAAAAGATATATTACATAAACATTAATCAAATGAAAGCTAGGGTAGCTCTATTAATGTTAAAGTAGACTTCAGAAACAGAAATATCACTAGGGATAAGCAGAAACATTTAACAACTATAAAGAAGACATAAAAGTCATAAATATGTACACACCCACAATAGAGTTTCAAAATACGTTAAAAACAAACAAACAAACAAACAAACAAAAAAAACAACTGATGGGACTGAAAATAGATGTGGCAATTTCATTAGGTTTTGGAGATTTTAACATTCTTCTACAGCAAAAGTCAATAGAAAATCAACAATATAGTAAATCTAAACGATGCAATCAAGCAATCTAATAGAAATTTATAAAACATCTCAATGCAAAATCACAGGATGTACATTCATCTCAAATGTATAGTGAATGCCAATGTAAACCAAATTTTGGAATATTAAAAAAGTTAAAATATAAGATAACTTATATAAAGGATGTTTTTGGACTAATTAGAATTATACTGAAACTATAATCAAAAATATATGGAAAATTCTCAATTATTTGAAAATAAACCTGCACATTTCTGAATAACCCAATAATTAAGTAAAAAGTCAAAAGAAGGTAAGATAGCCTTCCAGAGCAAAGAATTATTTGAACAAAAATGTCAGGGCTGAGGTTGAGAAACACTTTTAGAACATAGAAGAAAAAAATATGAAATTTTGATTTGATATTATACAAAATTAATATCATTAATATCCAAACTGAGGAAGAAATTAGAAAAAAACCAATAACTTTAAGAATATATACAAATGAGGGCTCAATAAATTTATAAAAATGTAATCTAGCAAAATGTAAAAAAGTTAATCATTATTTTCATGTGCCATTTATTCCAGAAATGCAAAGTTAATTACTTGAAAATAAACTATCATTTACCAGTTGCTTGGCAAAGTTCACACCAAGTAATCATGAAAACTCTGAAAACCAGTAATGGAAGGGAAAGAGTATCTATAAAGTAAATAACAACAAAAACAAATTTGAAATTAATATCCTATATAATGGAGAAAAGCTGAATGTTTTCTCCTTAATCTTGGAATAACGCAAGAAGATTCACTCAAAGCATTTCTATTAAAAGTTATACTAGGATTCCAAACTAGAGGAATAAAATAGGAAAAAAATACATGTATGGATTAGAAAGAAAAATATTAAACAGTTTCCATTCACAGATTACAGAATTATCTGCATAGAAAACCCAAAAGAATCTACAAAAACATCAGGATTAACAAGTATGGTTAGTAAAGTTGCAGCATACAAAGTCAATATGCAAAATCGAGTTGCATTTTTATATATGAGCAATGGAAAATTAGATATTGAAAACAAAATATCCTTTACTTAGACTAAAGAACAAGAAATGATTGGCTATCACTTTAACACAATATATGCAAGCTCTCCGTGTTGTGCTGAATAGTGATCCTCATGATGTCCATGTCCTGAAGATATGATTAAATTAAGGTTCTTCAGATGGGAGATTGTCATGGACTTGAAAGTGTTCTAAGAGGGAGGCAGGAAACCACAGTCAATGCATCACTTAGATAATTCATATGTTATATCTGAAACAGTGTCACCTATGTATCAAAGAGAACCTTGGGGAAAAGATTGGTGGTCCCAGAATTTTCCTGTTTTGCTAATGCCTTCTGATTACTTCTATCTTTGAAACTATTACCAGGATTTGGTAATGGGTAAGATTTCTGATTCTCTTGAGTCTGATTTGATAATCCTATCTTTTGTGCTATTTTAGTAATATAGGCAAAACAAAATTATTCATATGGATATATATTCATTCACAACTATGACTTAAACTAACAATTCAAACAAATCAAAAGTTTATGTAGTGATCTATTTATAAGTGCAGGCAAAGGAATCCCAGATTAAAACTGGGTAAATATGTAAGGAAAATATCTATCACACAGGAAAGTTCAAAGGTAGAGTTGGCACCAGGATTGCTTGATTTGGCAGCATACTCATAAGAGCTTGGGTTCTTTATGTCCCAATGCACTGCCATTTCAGTGACTGCTTCATCCTCAGGCTGATTGTGAGAAAATTGAAATCCTCAGTTATATCATCCAGGCAACATCTAGAGGAAGAAGTATTTACTGTGGCTTGCTGTGAAGATTTGAGAACGTTTTTCAGTTGCTCTGGAGTAGATTTCTCCTCTTTTCTCATTTTCTATATCCAGATGACATTCTCAGTGAGGATAATGGAAATAACATTTGAGAAATTAGATCAATTCCTGATACTGGAGATAGTGTCACCTTCACCAGGGTGCATGGCTGTGAGGGGAGGGTAGATATTTAACAAAAGTTGTCTTCCACTGGGAGAAAAGAGGAAAGGATTAATATGGGGCAGACAAACAATATTATCTTTTATATAGCATGAAATAGATACATAATTTGTAATTTGGATGTTGACCAAAATTCCAATGTTGAACTTTTAAAGCATAATTTGATGAAAATGTACTATTGTCAAAATTTGCAAATGATATTGAAATCATGTGCTACCTACATTAAACTACTTTTAAAAAATAACTTAGTTGAGATATAACTGACATATCATTCATTTCACTCATTTAATATGTCCAATTCAATGGCTTTCGTATATTCAGAGTTTTGAAACCATCAGATCAACTTTACAACATTTCAGCACCAAAAAACTCCCATATCCCTTAGTCATCATCTTCCAATATTCTTCCCCATCACCCAGACCTGATAAAATTGTTCTAGATATGTTATACAAATGAACTTATTCAATATGTAACCTTCTTTAACATACCATAATGTTTTCAACATTCATTCATGTAGCACGTATTGGTATTTAATTCCTTTTTATTCCTGAATAATATTTTATTGATGGATATTTAACTTGCTTCCACCTTTTGGCTATTAAGAATAATGTCGTTATGAACATTCATACACAAGTCTTTGTATGGACATATGTGTTCAGTTCACTTGGATATATACCTAGGAGTGAAATTGCTAGGTCATGTTGTAATTTTATCCTTAACCTTTTGAGGAACTGCCAGATCATTTTCCAAAGAATTGCCTTACTTTACTTTCTCACCAGCAGTTTAGGAGGATTTCAGTATCTTTATATCCTGCCAATACTTGCTATTATCTATTTTTCTGATAATAGCCATTCTAGGGTGCTTCAGAAGTGATAAACACAATGTGGTTTTGATTTGCATTTACCTGATAACTAATAAAGTCGATGATCTTTTTATGTGCATGTAGAGCATTTGTATATCTTCTTTGATTAAATGCCTATTAAGATCTTTTACTTATTTTAAGTGAATAATTTATTTTTTTATGATTGAATTGTAAAAGTTCTTGGTATATGCTAGATATAAGTTCATCATAAAATAGATATGTTTTGCAAATATTTTCTTCTATATTTTAGCTTTTCTTTTCACTTTCTTGATGTTCTTTGAGGCACAAAGTTTTGAAATTATGATGAAGTCCAATTTATCTATTTTCTTTAGTTGCTGTACTGTGGTGTCATGTGTAATACACCATCATAAAATCAAACATTATAAAATTGAATCTCTACCATTATGCCAGTACCAAACTTGATTACTGAAGCTTTGTAGTAAGTTTGGAAATTATAAAGTGTGACTTCCGACTTTGTTCTTTTACAAGATAGTTTTGGCTATTCAGGATGTCCTCAACTTTCATATGGATTATTAAATTATCAGTTTTTGCAAAGATTGAATCTGTACATCAATTTGGAGAGTATTGCCACCTTAATATGATGTTTTTCAATCAGTAAAGATGGAATTTACTTCTAGTTTTTGGATCTTCTTTATTTCAATAATCAGTATTATTAAGCGTGTAAGTTTTGTACTTTTTGAGCTAAATTTATTTTTACTATTATTATTTTTGATGAGGTTTTAAACAAAAATTTTAAATTTTTTCTCTTCTTATTTTTCATTGTAAGAACATAGAAATATGATTGATTTCTGCATACTGATCTTGTCTTGTGGAACCTTGCTTAACTCGTTTATTAATTAGTGAAGTTTTTAGCAGAATTCTTAGGACTTTCTTGATACTATATAATGGAATCTGTGGTAGATAGAATTTTACTAATTCCTTTACCACCTGGATGCATATAGAAACAGCAGAGCAAACATCCTTATCTTGTACCCAAACTTAAAGAAAAGCATTCAGCCTTTCACCATTAAGTGTAATGTTATCTGTAGATTTCTCTCTCTCTCTCTCTCTCTCTCTCTCTCTCTCTCCCCCACCTGCCCCCACCTGTGTGTGTGTGTCTGTGTGTGTGTGCGCGCACGGCTGGGGTGGGGGTGGGGAGGTTGCGTGTGAATTCCCTTTATTATATTGGGAGAATTCCCTTTATTCCTAATATTTTGAGCATTTTTATCATGAATGGGTTTCAGATTTTATCCAATGCTTTTGCTGCACCTGCTGAGATGATCTTGGTTGTTATATTCTTCGTTGTTGTTGTTAATATTGTGAAATGCATAAATTGATTTCCACATTAAACCAACCTTACATTTTTGAGATAAATCCTGATTGGTAATCATATGTAATCATTTTTAAATGCTGATGAATTTAGTTAGCTAGAATTACTGAGAATTTTTGGTCTATATTCATAAAAGATACTGGTCTCTAGATTTATTTTCCTGAGATGGTTTTGTTTAGTGTTTAAATAAAGGTAGAATTAGTTGGAAAGAGTTCCTTTCTCTTTTGTATTTTGTATGAACTTGTGAAAAATCGATATTAATTATTTAATCATACAGTAGATTTCAACATTGAAATAATCTGCACCTGGGAGTTTATTTCTGGGTGGCTTTTAAATTTCTAATTCAGTCTCTACTTCGTATAGATTTTCAGATTTGCTAATTCTTTTTCAGTCAGTGTCAATAGTTTGGGTCTTTCCAAGAATTGATTTCATTTCCTGTAAGATACCTAATCTGAAATGGAGTTTCTATCACACTGAGTTAGGAATAGGAAGGAATGGAGGAAGGAGGTGGGTCATGATTCAAATGCCACATACTTTTACTCTTCTTGCAGAGTTTTTATAGTTTTCTTGTATCTTGTTTTCTCTTTTGCTGTATACTTTTAGGACGTTATCCAGAGATTTTAAATAGTTGGGGTTTTTGTATAATTTTCACTAGTTATGTGTGTTTCACTGAGTTGCAGTTCTGTGGAAACCCTCTGGCTGCCGTTCTGGAAGTGGAACTGCCATTATTCTACTTTTAACATACGTCATGTCCATCTCCAAAGCTCAATAGATCTGTCTTAGATTCAATGCTCTTTTAGAGACTAAGTTTCTTTCAATTGACTACTATTGCTGTTTATACTCGAAATAGCAGTGTTTACTCAGTCCTACCATTGGCAGTCATTTTCAGGGTGGTCCACTTTCCTAGCCCTAAACTAACACAGAAAACTGAAATCATTAATCTTTTGCCTTAAGATATCTTGGATCATTTTGCTTTTTCTACACTAAGAATCATCATTTTCTACTCCTCAGAGTATTTCTGTTTTTACTCCTGACAGTGTATTAGTTTACTTGGACTGCCATAGCAAAATGTCATAGACTAGGTATCCTAAAAAACAGAAGTTGATTTTCTCACGAGTTTGGAGGCACGAAGACCCAGGTCAAAGTTCTAGCTAATTGATTATATTTCTCATGAAGGCTCTCTTCCTGGCTTGTAGAAGTGCCTTCTTGCTATGTCTTCATGTGATGTTTTCTCAGTGTATGTCCATGGGTAGAAACAGAATGAGGTGAGCTCTCTGGTTTCTCTTCTTATAACAATACTAACCCTATTGGGTCAAGCCCCCACCCTTACAAGCTTATTTAACCTTAGTTACTTCCTTAAATGTTCCATCTCCAAATATAGCCAGCCATACTGGGGATTAGGGTTTCAACATATGAATTTTGGAGGGACTCAACATTCAGTTCATAACAAAGTATAAACAGTTCGAGCCACAACTTCTAGTGTTCAATATTTATATTTTTCACAAAATAATTATGACGGGCACCTCTAGTCATGATTTAGCTCCTGGTTTTGGTTTAACCCTCATTTTACTATGTATTTTTTTTTTAAAAACTGACTTAAGATCTTCTCAGTTCAGGTCATTATTTTTCAATTATTCCTTCCAGCATCCCCTCCTTTAATAAGCTGAATCTCCCAAATGGCTGTAGAATTTCAAATACCATATTAGACCACTGGTAGGGAAATACCATATAATACTACCTAATATTTAGAAAAGAATAATTCAGTTACTAACGATTGTCTGTTTTCCACGAAGCCTCATTGATGTGATCTATCTGTTCATTTCTCCAGGTCAATAGGCCAAGTGTTCAGGTTGTTTTTGCACCAGTAATGAGCTCATATTTATCTCTTAGCCTGAATTTTTCTCCTTCCCCTGTAAGGGAAATGCACCACCACTAAATCTTGAATCGTCTGACAATTTATGAACACATTACAAAGAAAGATATGTAATTTGCCTTTTCATTCAACCAACTTTCTTGCCTCAGAAACTAACCTTCTTAGCCAACTGTTTCCTCAGATTATGTAGTTCCTACATGAAAATAATGCCAAAGGGTCTGCAAGCATATCTTAGTTCCCAGTTCTGAAATAAACATTGAGAAATGTTGAAATGTTGTTTTATATGTTGAAATTCCCCATTATTCTATAATTTAGCCATGGCTTCACAGAACTCTCATTTTCCAAATCCTTCTCCAAAAAATCGGCTTCCATTTGGTCTGATATTTCCTCCCTTCCTTTCCTTCTCCCTCTCAAGAGTAAATTCTCTCTACCAAAATTTTCCAATAACATTATTAGTTCCATGTGACTGAAACAGAATTATATATAATCCTTATTACCATCTATTATTAAAACAATTATGGTTGTACAAATGGAGATTCCTGCCTTCCACCCAAATTCAGAATATAACCAAGCAAAGGGCACAAAATATATCTTCTTGAATAATAAATATTAAATTAAGTTTTTGGACTAATACCTACAGATTTTTCAAACTTATCCAAGGGTCCTTGGAGCCCTGAACTGCCATTTTCTCACTGCCACTATTGACTATTGCATTCTTCCTATCTGAAATAATAAGAGCAACTCATCAGGAAAATCACCCATACACATATAGAGGATAAAGTGAGGATCCCTTTGGAGTTCCCACAAAAAGCACCATGTAATCTCTGTTAAAATATTAAAGGATATTGATTTTATTAATTGCCCTGCCATTAGGGGAGAATGTGTTTTAGAACAATATCTAAACAGTTTCCCTAAAAGGAAATGCAAAAATATCTTTATAAGTACTATTGTTAAGGTTATGCTTCAAAGTTTATTTCTAGGGAAGAAATCAAACACTGGAAAAGGCTAGGGATTCATTTAAGTGGGAAATAGGTATTCACTTTTAGTTGGCTAAAGGTATAGACTACGGGTTTCAAATAAAGTTGTTTACCAAAAATTGTAGATATTTTTTTCTTTGGTGGGGGGCTGTTGTAGATCTCTTTTTCTGGTTTTGGTAAAGAAGCCGGTTCTTACATAATTTGCAGTCTTGGTAAGTTTTTACACCATAAGTTCATAAATTCGGTTTTCAATTCTCAACATCCAAAATCAAAAAGTTATCAAGCTGCTTCAAAATCAACATTTGGGGGCAGTAGAGTTCCATTAGGCTTTCTCCCCACTGCCATCACTTGATGTAATTGGCTCCAATTCTGTAAAAACTGGCAAGTTATTGCATGCATGCCTAAGACCTTGTTTTAAAAAGTAATTCTCCCTGAGATACTAGAGTAACTTAGAAAGAACTTAAGCTCTCAGAATTTTGGATATTATATTGGTAATGTGATGTTTAATCTGATATCTTTGTAGCTAAGATACAAATGGACATTTTAAGCAAGAGTTACAAAAAGAGGGACAAAATGGCCTTACCAATTTTTAAGGACTAAATTTTGAACCTCAGTCAGGAGTCCGGCCTCAGGTTTTTGGGGTAACTTTATTTCAGGCAACTTGTTGCTCATCTGTAATTCTGTGTTCTTGTCAGGGACACTTTAGTCCACCCTGATAGGCCTCCATAGCTTCAAATCTGGAAAGCCGACTCTAGGGTTTTTGTTCCTTACCTCTCAGAAGCACTCTATCTATGAATGGTGCTGCAGATGTTACACTCTCCCTCTTCACCTTCCCAGTTCCCACAGCCAGCTTTGACGATTAGGGAATATTTTTGCCTCTCAAATAATGTCCTTAATGAAGTCACCAAAGGTTCTTCCACTGCTTTCTCTGGAGGTCAATGAATGCTGACTCACTCAATATCTGCATAATTAAGGGGGATCATTCAAGTGGATACTTGTAAAACACCTACAATCTGATTCAAGGTGATCTCTGTTCTTCCTAAAAGACAAAAGCTCCTGGCAACATAGAGCAACAGTTTTATTACCACTATCATCTGTGCCATCCAAGGTACTCTGATATAGATTCTCTAGGAGAGACAGCAAGTAGCCTGAATTAAATCAACATATAATTGTTATTCTAGACATATTAGTAATATAAAATGAATACATCAAATTTTAATTTTAGAAACATCTCTCTAAAGAGAGTATGGAGAATGAGTAGAAGAAAAAGAAGGGAGATAATTAGAAGGTCTTTGCAGGTACACAAGTGTCTTAGTTTGTGTAGTGCTCCTATAACAGAATAATTGAGACAGTAATTTATAGTGAACACAAATGTATTGACTCACAGATCTGGAGGCTGGAAAGTCTAATATCAAGGCACTGGTAGGTTTGGTGATTCTGATTCCAAGATACTGCCTTGAACGTTGTCCTTCTGAAGAGAAGAATGATTCATTATCACCTGGCAAAAGACAGACTGACAAAGAGGTAAAAGGGGGCCAATCTTGCCCTTTTATAACAGCATTAATCCCACCCATGAGGGTTCACCCTTATCACCTAACCAAGTCCTACCTCCTAACACTGCCATAATGGAAACTGAATTTCAACATGAGTTTTGGAAGGGACAAATATTGAAATCATAGAAACAAATAAAAAAATGACAAGAGCCTAGATTAGAGAATTGACAGTTTAAGAATATATAGTTTGGAGGCATTTTAGAAAATAGAAACAACACAATGCATATGTTGATGTGACTGTTGTGGGAAAGGGATATATAACCAATGTAACCATAATAAGGTGGATGATGATGCGATTATCTTGGATATATAATGTAGGAGAAGGAATAAATTTGGTAACAGAACATACACACTGTACTTCAAACAAGCTGAATTTTACATATCTAATTGGGACATTTGAAATAAATGTCAAGATTTTAGATATACAGAATTAAGTATTCCCAGCAGATTAATTGAAGTTCAATCCACGAGAATTTAAAAAATTTCAAAGACAGATTATAGAGAGGATATAAGGGTCAAGTATAGACCTCTGGGGTAACATCAGCCTTCACAGGGAAAAGAGATGAAGGGATATCCACAGAGTTATTAAAAAATGAGCTGAGGCAGATTGGAGTCAACAGAAGAAAAGAGAGTTTTTTTTTTTTTTTTTTAAGTGATCAAACACTACTTAGAAGTTGACAAAGAAAAAGAATAAAAGTGACAAATATTGTTGAGAATCATGGCTGTGGTGCAAGTAGTTTTATTATATTTGAGGGTGTCAACAATGAAAATTTTTTACATAAAGAGCAGAAGTTTCTTTTATATGGTCCTTCTTAAATCTGAAGCTTTCAAGGTTTGCTTTTAGAAAAGAAATGGCTTTTAAACAATAAAAAAATGATGAAAATATAAGTAATCTAAATCAATAAAACTACAGAGAAAACATATTCAAGACAAAAAAAGTTTAAACTTACATGAATTCTTCAGGTATAAAGTACCGAAATGAATCGTTCTGAACATTTTGAGAGTGCACTAGGGATCTACATCTTGCTGTCGTAGCCATTATAACCCTCAACTTATGAAATTTGCCAGCAAAAATACTTGATGTATTTAAAATCATAGTCACAGACAATCACCTCTGATTTCTTTTCTTTAGCTACAATTTTAAGAGTGAAACATTCCTCAAAGAACATTTTCTTTTATTCATGACACTTTAAGAGGAATTTATTTTCCTGTGAGTATAATTATATGAGCAGATCACTCAAGCCTTTTCTATGAACAAAATTTTGAAGTTGGTATACATAATGTCACTGTACTAATGTGCACGATGTTACAATGATCTTAGAATCCCTTTACATTGATCATATTTAGCAGCTGGGCCCCGAAAATTTACACAAAATAATATATAAATTTAACAAGGAGGAATAGGAGTTAATCAAATACACACGTTCACTCAATATTGTATAACCTTTGACAATTGAAGATATTCACTGCCCTGTATTCTAGAAGAAGAGAAAACATTAATTTGTACCTGTGTTGTCAGAAAAGAGGTGTTATAGAGACCTTAAGAAGGAAGGTGATAGGGAAAGGGGAGAGAGAACATAGTAATTTAGTACCTCTGTAAGTACTTTTTGACTGAGGGATGCTCTAAGAAAATGATTGACTATGTTAATGGAGGGAAGAGGACACGCAGATGAAGATACACCCCAAGTGAGAGAATATTCAATATGTTCGAAAGATGAGAGTATAGGTCACATGAATCATGTAGTTGGCCACTCCCAAAAGCTCCAGGAAGTTTCCTATCACCAACTCAGAGACTATAAATAAAAGGTCAGACATTTACATGACTGATTGGATTTGTAAGCATCTTCAGCTTCGGTATATCATCTCACATTTAAAATTCATCTCCAAATTTTATTTTTCCTTAAACTAATTTCATATGCTTTATTAATTACTGCTTGTGGAGTAGGTGCCTACAGTTTTTCAGGTTATGAAGTTCCTCTCAGAGCCTGTCAGTTGAAACAGGGAAGCCCAAAAGAGAGATCTAGGCACAAGCAGCAGCAGATTTTTGCAAGGAAATCATTAGACATGAAGCTCTTACAACCTTTTTGTCTCTTTATACTGTGGGCAAAAATTCAGGACTTCAACGAGAAAGATGAACAGCAGGAATAAACATAATCTGGGAAACAATTATATAACAAAACATGAAGTATGTGGATAGAAAAGGGAATTTGGTGTTTGTGTACCTGAGCTGAAATCCATGCTCCAGCTGTAGTTTCTGTGACTTTGGAGGAGGCAATCCTCTCTGCAACTTAGACTTCTTTGCATGACCTGTTTACCAGGATACTCTATCTCCCTCCCTCATTCCTTCCTTTGCATTGTAGCTACTCCTTCTAAGCCTTTATCTTCTCCAATGAGGCCTGCCTAAATCTCAAATAATAAATTTTATTTTATTATATTCCTATGACAACATGAACTTTCTGTTTTAACCTAATAATGATTTACTGTAATTATGTCATTTCTTTAATAGTAATTCTGAAACTTTGTAATATTTGTGAGGGCTGATGCCTGCCTTACTGTTCATTTCTTTTCCCTAGTGTTAGCATGTAAGTGCTTAAGAAATATAGTTAAATAATTTAATAAAATAATCAAATAAAAATTCTACCCTGTTATTTATTTGTTAAGGAACATCAGTGTAAACAATAATTTTTGTACCAGGAGAGGGTAGTGATTACATTATCTAAGATTACTTTTGATTTTGCAATAATCTGTTTAAAGTTAGCATGAAAGTTGGAGCACATAGTAGGATGTCTTAAGGAATAATTAAATTTTAATACTTGAATCTTCAACTATATGATAATTACTTATGGATTATTTAACCATTTGTTGAATATTGAGCGATTTTTTTTTGTTTGGTCCTGGTTAGGAGATAAAAAATGTTGAAAAATAAGTTATTGGACAATAAATAATAAATTATAGTTATAAACCAGTTACATCCTTTGTTAAGTAAAGCCTTTGGCTTCTCAAAATATGACATTGTCAGGCCGGGCGTGGTGGCTCACACCTGTAATCCCAGCACTTTGGGTGGCCGAGGCGGGTGGATCACGAGATCAAGAGATCAATACCATCCTGGCCAACATGGTGAAACCTGGTCTCTACCAAAAATACAAAAATGAGCCAGGTGTGGTGGCATGCACCTTTAGTCCCAGCTACTTGGGAGGCTGAGGCAGGAGAATCGCTTGAACCCAGGAGGCAGAGGTTGGAGTGAGCCAAGATCACACCACTGCACTCAAGCCTGGGTGACAGACAGAGAGAAACTCTATCTCAAAAAACAAAAACAACAACAACAAAAAAAACACGACATTGTCATGTTAAACTATTGATTGCTGTCTGTCATAATCAAATCCTTGAATTGGATGTTAGATTGTAAGAGTTAGATTTTTAGACATTTATTTTAAACCTATATAGTAAGTGGTGTTTGTGTACTGTGTCAGATGTGTGTGGATGAAAGGGATAAAAGGGGAAATCTAACAGAGTGATTAAGGACTATTTAACACTTCACACTTTGACTTTATTACCCAAAATCATCTATTCAAATTATATGAGATGAAAGTTTGGGAAACAAAAACTAGGCATCAGTGGATTTTTTTTTTCCAAATTTAGTTTAGCAGTGAAGACAGAAATGACTAGAAAATATTCTGCTACTATGTTTTGCTAAATTACTAGGGCATGACCTAATAAGCCTTATGAAAGTGAACCTCTTATGTAGTGTCTGATTCCCAAGAAACTCTGCCTATTACAATTGATACCAGAAATGAACTAAGAAAGTAGATAATGGGGTGATGTTTTGTGGCTGGGTTACTCACTGCCAGGCTGGCAATAATGGTCCCTCACTAACAATTCTTGTTGGTAGACTACAGTGAGTTCTTAATACAAGATAGATGTGCAATTGTTCAAATTTTCACTTTTGTTGAATTGGTATAGTATACTGCTGGAAGGCGATATATTAATTGGTGCAAAATATACAGCATTTGAGAAATATGGAAAATGTAGGAACTATTAGGACAATGGATTTGGGCAGCTATTTGTAAGCACTCTCGATGCTCTGGACAAAGAAAAAATGTTGAGAGCAATTCATTGGCAAGTAAATTTAAGTTCAAAATCGAAAGTTGCCTTGGTTGCATATAGACAGATTCTTATCCCTATCAAGGGAGAACAGAGAAAAGTGAAGCTCTGAGCCTGGAATAAACTATCAGATTGGCTGAGCTCCCAAGGAGGTAAGTAAGTCTCATATGGCAGGTAAGTCTGGCATGTTAATGTCAGGCTCCTGGTTGGGAAAGAATGAAAGCTTGACCCATGAAAGGAGAAATTTGGGCTAATGCACTGAAAAGACTTGAAAGTCTATATTCTTCAGCACCCTCTGAGCCTGCAAAAAAGGACCAATATTCCCTATTAAATTCCATCTCCACATTTTGGTTGAATGTGATGCAGAGACTTCTCCCTAAAACAACATGTGAGCCCCTCAGAATAGACCTCAATTTCATTTCTTGCCTGAACTCCAATAAATGGGGTTAAAGTACAACATGTTCTATCTAAATATAAGGAATGTCTGATAAGAAATTAAAGAAACCACAACTCAAAAACTTAACATGACCCACCTAGTACACAGGAGCAGAAGCCAGGAGAGAATGTATGGGATATATTTTCAAGTGTACTTGATCAAGGGGTCATGAATAGGAGGTTGGATAAATTAGAGGTTATCAATTTGTGAGTATCTTCTAGAATACAAGAATTAATTTTCTGAAAGAACCCTAGGAGATTGTATAAACATGCTACTAGGGTGGCTTTAAAAGCATGAGAAGAAAAAATGGCCTAGTAACTCACACCTTTCTAGTTTAATTATTAGTTTTAACAAGTTATCTTATAGATTATCTTGGATTTCTACATCCGTGTTGCCTGTGAGAAAAAAAAAAATTGTCTTTTGATTGTCAACATATATTGTATGATCCACCAAGTTCGTCGCCATCTATTCAAGACTACATTTTCTTCATTGTCACTCCAAATTGTTTATCTTATCCCTTTTCTTTAAATTGAGGATTCCTTTATGCCCTCATTTTTCTGTCTCATCTACTGTCCACCTTAGCTTTCTTCTTTTTCCTCTTCTCTTATCAAAGGCTAAATCATATCACATGGCTTGGAACATATACCCTCCTGCATGGAAGTTACTCCCCCAGCCTTCTTTCTGAAATGGATATTCACTCTTTCTGAAATGGATATTTTTCATTGGATTTAAGTACACTTAACTCTCTGTACTTTGATACAAAAATAAAAGACTTAAAAAATATTTTCTAACATCCTCTTATACCTCAGGCAACTCTCTCATTTTATTTCTTTTTAAGTGAAACTTCTAAAAAATATCTAAAGGGTTGGCTTTACTTCTCCTCTTCTCACTCAGCCTAAAACTACTGTAATGCTAATTCCAAACCCTATTACTCACCAAGATTGCTCATTCAGGTCAGCAATAAACCATGTAACTAAATTCAATGGGGATGCTTTATTCCTAATCTTGATACGGTCTCAAATATGAAATTCTCTGTTCCTTGGTTTATATAACAAATAATCTCCCTTTTTGCTTTTTCTCTTCCCTCTTTAACAAATTATTTGTGCTGTGGTTAGATGTGTTTTTTTCTCTACCCAAGTACAAAATAGTTGAGCTTCTCAGTATACGTCCTGTGTTGTACACTTTCCTTCTGTTGTGGTATCCCTGGGAAATGTTCATATATGAATGGAAATTACCACTTATCCAAAGATATCCAGATTTTTATTCCCCACATCTATCTCTTCGCTGCACGTGAGGCTTACATTTAATGATCTACTTGAGTTGTTCCTCTAGACCTTAAAACGGCAACTGAAATTTGACACATCAAAACTGTGTTATTTTACTCCACTTACGTGATTAGCTTCTTTTCATTGCTTTCTATATTAATCAATGGCACTATCGTTCATCTAATGATGCATATAAGTTCTACAAAGATAGATATCATTCTGGACTCCTGATTCAACCATAATCACTGTGCTATATGCAACACTTTGGTAGACTGAATAATGGTTCAAATTCTACATTCACCTATAATACGATTATATATCCACACCATTTCCCCTGTTATTTAGTGTTTTGTTCATAGTTGCCAACACCCTGTATGTAGTTTAGTTTGCCCTTTTGTACTCCGGTGAACCACCTTAAAAACAGCTTGTCTGAAACAGCAGCACACTCTATCCTAAGCCTCAGAATGAAGGCACATAGAGCAAGCCTGAGCCCAATCAGTAGTAGCCTAGAGTTCAGTAAAGTTCAGACAGCTCCAGTCTAAACCACATAAATGGCAGTTAACTTGTAGACCTATAAGCATTAAAATACATGTTTGCTGTGGTAAGCCAGAAGGATTTTGAAATTTAAGGTTAAATTTCAAAACCTTAAATTTAAAAATTTAACCAAGATACAGAATCTTGATGATTAAAATAATCATTACTATATATTTCACTTCCTACATATCTCTTGAATTACTTTTCTTCATGTCTTCCTTCCAAGCTAGTCAAAGCTACTCTTCTCTCTTATCTAAATACTATAATAATTGCCTAATGACTCTACCTTTAACTATTCTTTTCTCTTTATGCCTTGTCTCAACATGACTTGCAGATTTATCCTTTAGATGTACGATTTTGATCAAAATACTTTCATTTGCCTCCAATAATCTTTGATACTTACATTATTTAATTGCCATTATTTGCTTTTAATAAAGTAGACAAAACTTCAAAAGCCTTTTATAATTGGGTTTCTTGGTCTCATTTATGCTCCCTGATATCCTCTGCTTCAATTTAGCTGTCTGTTTCCATCACCTTGTGAAGTCCGCCTGGCATTGGAACTGTACCCACGTTTCTTCTGACTGGCACACACATCAAGTTTCTGCTTTTTAAGTTAACTCTCTGTTGCTCTTCAGATCGCAGGTGTATTGTCCCTTTCTTTAAAAATCCTTCACTTACTTCTTGACTTGTCAAAGCTCCATCACACCTTCTCATAACACTGGTTTTTCTATCATTGCCTGCAGAAGCAGTCTGCCAAAACTTACTTCTGCTACAAACTTTTACATTGATGTAGCACTTAGCCACATCTCATTCATTTTGAAATGAGACAACATATTTTTTAAAATCGTTGCTTGGTTTGCAGGCATATGGATTTGCTACATCTCATCTTGCATATATGCAATCAAAAGTTTTTCCACTTCAAAGATCAGCCAATTACGTGTTATTGTTGCCATTGATTGCATCGGCTCAGTGTTATTCATTTTTAAAAGAATATTTTTCACATCTCTTAAAATATGGCCTAGAGTAGAATGCTAAAACTTGAAGTTAAAGCCTAGTTCATTTCATTTTATTTTCATACCTGTTGAGTCTGAATAAACTCTCATTTCCAACATCAGAAATCTAATGACTTTATTTTTGAAATATTTGAGGCTTTATAACTTTATTCATTCATAAGAAAAATTAGAAACTGAGAAGAAAATTTGTGGAAAAGTGCTATATAAAAGAAATACTCACTGAGCATATATATAGACAATTTTTTTTGAAATAAATCTTATTTTATTTTTAGACTCTGTAATTTTTTTCCTTTTGTCTTTTCAGCTGTAAGACTAATGAGTTTACTTCTGTAGGAGGAAGGTTGATATATGCTAGAACAAAAATGTAACCATTTAACCTTAACTGATGTTTAGAATCTTTTTTTAATCAGTTTCAAGCAGAAAATAAACATCATTTTTTGAAATTAGATTTTAAAATTATTTAGCACATTTGAATATGAGCCCATCTTATTATTCTTCCATAGTTAAAAAATCACTGTCTTTACAAACTTTAGGATGGGGAAAAAGTCAATGTTATGAGATGTCCCATTCAAACAAAAGTTATAGGAGAAAGTCCATATTTTTTTTTTCTATTCCCATAAAAGTAGAAAAGAAAGAAAGAAAACAACCAGGACAACAAAAATAGGGCAGGAATATACCAACTTATTTGAGCCAAAGTCTAGTACAAGAAACCGAAACAGCAGAGGGAAAGCTGAAAGGAAAGAGGTTTTGGAACACTGAGGAGGATACCATTGCTCAAGGGAGCCCCATGTGTACACAATAATGGTGAGCAGTCTCAAGAGAGCAAGAGCAGAGGATGGAAGGTTGGTTATAGATATGGCTGTTTGGTGTTTAAGAGATCCAGACATGGCTTTGCACGCTGGTAAGGAGAGAGAGACAGAGAGATGTGAAGAGGGCCATTAGATGATCAGAGCTGTAGTGTACACCCAGGTATAGACTAAAACCAAACTTAGAAGTGGAGCACTTACTTTTATTTTTACCAATGGGCTTGATGAATAATTTGAGTAATTCACATTCCAAAGGTAATTAGACTTTCAATTCTAGTTTGATAAGTTTCCTTTCTCACCAGCAATAAGGCAAAGAAACTAAAAATGAACAACTTTTCTTAGCTTGATCAGGGAACTGAGGTCTCAGGACGAATCATTCCCACCAAAACTGGATAGACAGGAGAATACAGAGAAACACAGTTTAAGTCAAGCACAAGCCACTGCTGGAGCCAACAACTAGTAGAAACACTTAAGGGGTAATTAATAAGTGCTGAAGAGTAAGCCCTAGAAAGAGAAAGCCCTAGAAAGCTCTAGAAAGATAAAAACTTTTAGGGCCTCAGGCTTAGGGAGGTCCCACACTTTTATGAATTTTCCTTCCAAGAAACTCACCAGTTTGTTAAGTTGACAATGAGAGAAAAATCCCCTCCAGCCTCTGAGAAAAGGAAAAGTAACCTTTTAAAATATAGCCAGTTCATTCTGTTCTCCTTAAAAATAAAGATTGTCATCAAAAGAGACCATTTTACTAGGATTTATCTGACCTGGAAAAAGAGAAGTACCCAAATTGTCAACATGGGTCAAGGGAAAAATTGACTTCAGCTCTATGGTCAAGGCTTTCTCAACTAAGTATTTGTAGTGGGGAGGGAGAACTGAGTAGCACCTGTGAAGATCACAGCCCAAAAGACAAAGTCTTAATAAAAGATTAAGATTTGGCCATACAGTTACAACTTTTCACCTCTCCCAAAGGTTACCACCATGTCAATAGGGCTTTTTTATAATAACAAAATTACATCTAAAATAACTGCAAAGTTTAGTTTCTATTTAACAATGAGTCTCTAGGCAACTAAAGATCACAAAAAAGACAGAAACAAGAACACTAGAAAAAAGTTAGCCTCTGATGCCTACAGCTGCAGAAAACACCACAATAAACACAGCCTAATATCTTTCCAGATAAACACAAAACCTCATACTGAAGACCTATTTACCTCAATTTTTATTTTTCACCTGCTACATCATGCCTAGCCTTCAATGAAAATTATTAGATAGAAAGAAGCAGAAACAGACTGGAAACAAAGTGAGCAACAGAACTGGACACATATATGTCAGAGATTGAAATTATCAGAATAGGAATTTAAAATGTCTGTGATTAAACTGCAAAGGGCTCTAATGAAAAAAGTGGACAACATGTGAAAGGAGATATGTAATGTATGCAGAAAGAGGAAAATTCTAAGGAAGAGTAAAAGAGGAAAGCTAGAATTGTTTTTTCAAAAGCTGTAATAAAAATAAAGAATGTCTTCGGTGGTTTTATAAGTAGACTGGGCAGAGCCAAGGAGGAATCAGTGAACATGAAGATATGTCAGTAGTAATTTCCCAACTCAGAAACAAAGAAGAAAAATAATTTTAAAAAAATCCGGGGTCCTGGAGCAAGATGGCTGAATAGGAACAGCTCCAGCCTCTAGCTCCCAGCGCGAGCAACACAGAAGACAGGTGATTTCTGCGTTTTCAACTGAGGTACCAGGTTCATCTTACTGGGGAGTGCCAGACAATTGGTGCTGGTCAGCTGGTGCAGCCCGACCAGCAAGAGCTGAAGCAGGGCAAGGCATTGCCTCACCTGGGAAGCACAGGGGGAAGGGAATCCCTTTTCCTAGCCAGGAGAAACTGAGACAACACCTGGAAAATCGGGTAACTCTCACCCTAATACTGAGCTTGACCAAGGGTCTTAGCAAACGGCATACCCGGAGATTATATCCCACACCTGGCCGGGAGGGTCCCATGCCCATGGAGCCTCCCTCATTGCTAGCACAGCCGTCTGAGATCTAACTGCAAGGCATTAGCAAGGCTGGGAGAGGGGTGCCCACCATTGCTGAGGCTTAAGTAGGTAAACAAAGCCACCAGGAAGCTCGAACTGTGTGGAGCCCACTGCATCTCAAGGAAGCCTGCCTGTCTCTGTAGACTCCACCTCTGGGGAGAGGGCATAGCTAAACAAAAAGCCGCAGAAAACTCTGCAGATGTAAATGACCCATCTGATAGCTTTGAAGAGAGCAGTGGATCTCCCAGCACAGAGGCTGAGATCTGAGAATGGACAGACTGCCTGCTCAAGTGGGTCCCTGACCCCTGAGTAGCCTAACTGGGAGACATCCCCCACTAGGTGCAGACTGACACCTCACACCTCACATGGTGGGGTACACCCCTGAAATGAAGCATCCAGAGCAAGAATCAGACAACAACACTCACTGTTCAGCAATATTCTATCTTCTGCAGCCTCTGCTGCTGATACCCAGGCAAACAGGGTCTGGAGTGGACCTCAAGCAATCTCCAACTGACTCACAGCTGAGGGTCCTGACTGTTAAAAGGAAAACTAACAAACAGAAAGGACACCCACACCAAAACCCCATCAGTACGTCACCATCACCAAAGACCAAAGGCAGATAAACCACAAAGATGGGGAAAAAGCAGGGCAGAAAAGCTGGAAATTCAAAAAATCAGAGCACATCTCCACCTCCAAAAGAATGCAGCTCATCACCAGCAACGGATCAAAGCTGAACGGAGAATGACTTTGACAAGTTGAGAGAAGAAGGCTTCAGTCAATCAAACTTCTCAGAGCTAAAGGAGGAACTATGTACCCAGCGCAAAGAAACTAAAAATCTTGAGAAAAGAATGAAAGAATGGATACCTAGAATAATCAATGCAGAGAAGGCCATAAACGAACTGATAGAGATAAAATCCATGACATGAGAAGTACGTGACAAATGCACAAGCTTCAGTAACCAACTTGATCAACTGGAAGAAAGACTATCAATGATTGAAGATCAAATGAATGAAATGAAGTGAGAAAAGAAGTCTAGAGAAAAAAGAGGAAAAAGAAATGCACAAAGCCTCCAAGAAATATGGGATTTTGTGAAAAGACCAAATCTATGTCTGATTGGTGTGCCTGAAAGGGAGGGGGAAAATGGAACCAGGTTGGAAAACACTCTTCAGGATATCATCCAGAAGAACTTCCCCAACCTAGTAAGTCAGGCCAACATTCAAATTCAGGAAATACAGAGAATGCCACAAAGATACTCCTTGAGAAGAGCAACTCTAAGACACATAATTGTCAGATTCACCAAAGATGAAATGAAGGAAAAAATGTTAACGGCAGCCAGAGAGAGGTCGGGTTACTCACAAAGAGAAGCCCATCAGACTAACAGCAGATCTCTCAGCAGAAAGTCTCCTAGCCCGAAGAGAGTGGGGGCCAATATTCAACATTCTTAAAGAAAAGAATTTTAAACCCAGAATTTTATATCCAGCCAAACTAAGTTTCATCAGTGAAGGAGAAATAAAATCCTATACAGACAAGCAAATGCTTAGACATTTTGTCACCACCAGGCCTGCCCTACAAGAGACCCTGAAGGAAGCACTAAACATGGAAAGGAACAACTGGTACCAGTCACTGCAAAAACATGCCAAAATGTAAAGACCATCGAGGCTAGGAAGAAACTGCATCAACTAACGAGCAAAATAACCAGTTAATATAATAATGACAAGATCAAGTTCACACATAACAATATTATCCTTAAATAGACATCTATAGAACTCTCCACCCCAAATCAACAGAATATACATTCTTCTCAGCACCACATTGTACTTACTCCAAAATTGACCACGTAATTGGAAGTAAAGCACTCCTCAGCAAATGTACAAGAACAGAAATTAATACAAACTGTCTCTCAGATCACAGTGCAATCAAACTAGAACTCAGGACTAAGAAACTCAATCAAAACCGCTCAGCTACATGAAAACTGAACAACCTGCTCCTGAATGACTACTGGGTATATAACGAAATGAAGGCAGAAATAAATATGTTCTTTGAAAACAATAAGAACAAAGATACAACATACCAGAATCTCTGGGATACATTTAAAGCAGTGTGTAGAGGGAAATTTATAGCACTAAATGCCCACAAGAGAAAGGTGGAAAGATCTAAAATTGACACCCTAACATCACAATTAAAAGAACTAGAGAAGCAAGAGCAAACACATTCAAAAGCTAGCAGAAGGCAATAAATAACTAAGATCAGAGCAGAACAGAAGGAGATAGAGACACAAAAAGCCCTCCAAAAAATCAATGAAACCAGGAGGTGGTTTTTGGTAAAGATAAAAAAAAATTGATAGACCGCTAGCAAGACTAATAAAGAAGAAAAGAGAGGAGAATCCAATAGACACAATAAAAAATGATAAAGGGGATAATATCACCACCGACCCCACAGAAATACAAACTACCATCAGAGAATACTATAAACACTACTGCGCAAATAAACTAGAAAACCTAGAAGAAATGGATAATTTCCTGGACACTTACACTCTCCCAAGGCTAAACCAAGAAGTCAAATCCCTGAATAAACCAATAGCAGGCTCTGAAATTGAGGCAATAATTGATAGCCTACCAATCAAAAAAAGTCCAGGACCAGACGGATTCACAGCCGAATTCTACCAGAGGTACATGGAGGAGCTGGTACCATTCCTTCTGAAACTATTCCAATCAATAAAAAAAGAGGGAATCTTCCCTAACTCATTTTATGAGGCCAACATCATCCTTATACCAAAGCCTGAGAGAGACACAACAAAAAAAAGAGAATTTCAGACCAATATCCCTGATGAACATTGATGCAAAAATCCTCAATAAAATACTGGCAAACCGAATCCAGCAGCACATCAAAAAGCTTACCCCCATGATCAAGTGGGCTTCATCTCTGGGATGCAAGGCTGGTTCAACATATGCAAATAAATAAACATAATCCAGCATGTAAACAGAACCAAAGACAAAAACCACATGATTATCTCAATAGATGCAGAAAAGGCCTTTGACAAAATTCAACAGCCCTTCATGCTAAAAACTCTTAATTCAGTATTGATGGAACATATCTCAAAATAATAAGAGCTATTTATGACAAACCCACAGCCAATATCATACTGAATGGGCAAAAACTGGAAACATTCCCTTTGAAAACTGGCACAAGACAGGGATGCCCTCTCTCACCACTCCTATTCAACACATTTGAAGTTCTGGCTAGGGCAATCAGGCAAGAGAAAGAAATAAAGGGTATTCAGTTAGGAAAAGAAGAAGTCAAATTGTCCCTGTTTGCAGATGACATGATCATATATTTAGAAAACCCCATCATCTCAGCCCAAAATCTCCTTAAGCTGATAAGCAACTTCAGCAAAGTCTCAGGATACAAAATCAATGTGCAGAAATCACAAGCATTCTTATACACCAGTAACAGACAAACGGAGAGCCAAATCATGAATGAACTTCCATTCACAATTGTTTCAAAGAGAATAAAATACCTAGGAATCCAACTTACAAGAGATGTAAAGGACCTCTTCAAGGAGAACTACAAACCACTGCTCAGTGAAATAAAAGAGGACACAAACAAATGGAAGAACATACCATGCTCATGGATAGGAAGAATCAATATTGTGAAAATGGCCCTACTGCCCAAGGTAATTTATCGGTTCAATGCCATCCCCATCAAGCTACCAATGAGTTTCTTCACAGAATTGGAAAAAACTGCTTTAAAGTTCATATGGAACTCAAAAAGAGCCCACATTGCCAAGACAATCCTAAGTCAAAAGAACAAAGCTGGAGGCATCACGCTACCTGACTTCAAACTATACTACAAGGCTACAGTAACCAAAACAGCATGGTACTGGTACCAAAACAGAGATATAGACCAATGGAACAGAACAGAGCCCTCAGAAATAATACCACACATCTACAGCCATCTGATCTTTGACAAACCTGAGAGAAACAAGAAATGGGGAAAGGATTCCCTATTTAATAAGTGGTGCTGGAAAAATTGGCTAGCCACAAGTAGAAAGCTGAAACTGGATCCTTTCCTTACTCCTTATACGAAAATTAATTCAAGATGGATTAGAGACTTAAATGTTAGACCTAATACCATAAAAACCCTAGAAGAAAACCTAGGTAATACCATTCAGGACATAGGCATGGGCAAGGACTTCATGTCTAAAACACCAAAAGCAACGGCAACGAAAGCCAAAATTGACAAATGGGATCTAATCAAACTAAAGAGGTTCTGCACAGCAAAAGAAACTACCATCAGAGTGAACAGGCAACCTTTAGAATGGGAGAAAATTTTTACAATCTACTCATCTGACAAAGGATTAATATCGAGAACCTACAAAGAACTCAAACAAATTTACAAGAACAAAACAAACAACCCCATCAAAAAGTGGGCAAAGGATATGAACAGAGAGTTCTCAAAAGAAGACATTCATACAACCAACAGACACATGAAAAAATGCTCATCATCACTGGCCATCAGAGAAATGCAAATCATAACCACAGTGAGATACCATCTCACTCCAGTTAGAATGGCAATTATTAAAAAGTCAGGAAACAACAGGTGCTGGAGAGGATGTGGAGAAATCTGAACACTTTTACACTGTTGGTGGGATTGTAAACTAATTCAACCATTGTGGAAAACACTATGGTGATTCCTCAAGGATCTAGAACTAAAAATACCATATGACCCAGCCATCCCATTACTGGGTATATACCCAAAGGATTATAAATCATGCTGCTATAAGGACACACGCACACGTATGTTTATTGTGGCACTATTCACAATAGCAAAGACTTGGAATCAACCCAAATGTCCATCAGTGACAGACTGGATTACGAAAATGTGGCACAGATACACCATAAATACTATGTAGCCATAAAAAAGGATGAGTTTGTGTCCTTTGTAGGGACATGGATGCAGCTGGAAACCATCATTCTCAGCAAGCTGTCGGAAGCACAGAAAACCAAACACCGCATGTTCTCACTCATAGGTGGGAATTGAACAATGAGATCACTTGGACACGGGAAGGGGAACATCACACACTAGGTCCTATTATGGGGAGCAGGGAGTAGGGAGGGATGGCATTGGAAGTTATACCTGATGTAAATGACGAGTTGATGAGTGCTGACGAGTTGATGGGTGCAGCACACCAACATGGCACATGTATACATATGTAAATATCCTGCACATTGTGCACATGTACCCTAGAACTTAAAGTATAATAATAAAATAAAAAAGATAAGCAAAAAAAAAAAAAAGCAAAAAAAACCCAGTTTATAAAGAATTGTGGGAAACAATATGTATAAGTGCAATGAAAATTACAAAAGGAAAAATAAGAGGAAAAGGAAACCTATTTCAAGCTATAACGACTGAGCATTTCCGAAAATATATGTCAGACAACAAACCACATATAGAGGACATTTAAGAACCCAAAGCAGGATAAAATAAAAAAAAAATCTGCAATTAGGTATATAATATTCAAAATGTATAAAATCAAAGACAAAATGTTGAAAGAGCACAATGAAAAGAAACAGCTTACGTACAGTGGAAGAAGTGTAAGAGTTATAATGAAATTCTGCTAAGAAACTAGGTAGGCAAGAAAAGAATGGAGTGAAACATTCACCATCAACCCAGAATTTTGTATCTAGTGAAATTATCCTTCAAAAGTGAAAGAAAATAAATACTTCTCAAAAAAAGAAAACTTGAGGGAATTTACTTTCAGCAGAACTGCCTTCCAGGAAATATTAAAATAGGTTCCCCTGAAGAAAGAAAAATGATATAGGTTAGAAACTCCTGTCTACATAAAGAAATGAAGAGTATTAAAGAAGAAATATATGAAAGTAAAATAATTTTTTTTTTTTTTTAATTTATTTATTATTATTAAACTTCAAGTTGTAGGGTACATGTGCACAATGTGCAGGTTTGCTACATATGTATACTTGTGCCATGTTGGTGTGCTGCACCCATCAACTCGTCATTTACATCAGGTATAACTCCCAAAGCAATCCCTCCCCTCTCCCCCCTCCCCATGATAGGCCCCGGTGTGTGATGTTCCCCTTCCCGAGTCCAAGTGATCTTATTGTTCAGTTCCCACCTACGAGTGAGAACATGCGGTGTTTGGTTTTCTGTTCTTGTGATAGTTTGCTAAGAATGATGGTTTCCAGCTGCATCCATGTCCCTACAAAGGACACAAACTCGTCCTTTTTTATGGCTGCATAGTATTCCATGGTGTATATGTGCCACATTTTCTTAATCCAATCTGTCACTGATGGACATTTGGGTTGATTCCAAGTCTTTGCTATTGTGAATAGTGCTGCAATAAACATACGTGTGCATGTGTCCTTATAGCAGCATAATTTATAATCCTTTGGGTATATACCCAGTAATGGGATGGCTGGGTCATATGGTACATCTAGTTCTAGATCCTTGAGGAATCGCCATACTGTTTTCCATAATGGTTGAACTAGTTTACACTCCCACCAACAGTGTAAAAGTGTTCCTATTTCTCCACATCCTCTCCAGCACCTGTTGTTTCCTGACTTTTGAATGATCGCCATTCTAACTGGTGTGAGATGGTATCTCATTGTGGTTTTGATTTGCATTTCTCTGATGGCCAGTGATGATGAGCATTTTTTCATGTGTCTGTTGGCTGTATGAATGTCTTCTTTTGAGAAATGTCTGTTCATATCCTTTGCCCACTTTTGGATGGGGTTGTTTGTTTTTTTCTTGTAAATTTGTTTGAGTTCTTTGTAGGTTCTGGATATTAGCCCTTTGTCAGATGAGTAGATTGCAAAAATTTTCTCCCATTCTGTAGGTTGCCTGCTCACTCTGATGGTAGTTTCTTTTGCTGTGCAGAAGCTCTTTAGTTTGATGAGATCCCATTTGTCAATTTTGGCTTTTGTTGCCGTTGCTTTTGGTGTTTTAGACATGAAGTCTTTGCCCATGCCTATGTCCTGAATGGTACTACCTAGGTTTTCCTCTAGGATTTTTATGGTATTAGGTCTAACATTTAAGTCTCTAATCCATCTTGAATTAATTTTCGTATAAGGAGTAAGGAAAGGATCCAGTTTCAGCTTTCTACTTATGGCTAGCCAGTTTTCCCAGCACCATTTATTAAATAGGGAATCCTTTCCCCATTTCTTGTTTCTCTCAGGTTTGTCAAAGATCAGATGGCTGTAGATATGTGGTATTATTTCTGAGGACTCTGTTCTGTTCCATTGGTCTATATCTCTGTTTTGGTACCAGTACCATGCTGTTTTGGTTACTGTAGCCTTGTAGTATAGTTTGAAGTCAGGTAGCGTGATGCCTCCAGCTTTGTTCTTTTGACTTAGGATTGTCTTGGAGATGCGGGCTCTTTTTTGGTTCCATATGAACTTTAAAGCAGTTTTTTCCAATTCTGTGAAGAAGCTCATTGGTAGCTTGATGGGGATGGCATTGAATCTATAAATTACCTTGGGCAGTATGGCCATTTTCACGATATTGATTCTTCCTATCCATGAGCATGGTATGTTCTTCCATTTGTTTGTGTCCTCTTTGATTTCACTGAGCAGTGGTTTGTAGTTCTCCTTGAAGAGGTCCTTTACATCCCTTGTAAGTTGGATTCCTAGGTATTTTATTCTCTTTGAAGCAATTGTGAATGGAAGTTCATTCCTGATTTGGCTCTCTGTTTGACTGTCACTGGTGTATAAGAATGCTTGTGATTTTTGCACATTAATTTTGTATCCTGAGACTTTGCTGAAGTTGCTTATCAGCTTAAGGAGATTTTGGGCTGAGACAATGGGGTTTTCTAAATATAAAATCATGTCGTCTGCAAACAGGGACAATTTGACTTCTTCTTTTCCTAACTGAATCCCCTTGATTTCTTTCTCTTGCCTGATTGCCCTAGCCAGAACTTCCAACACTATGTTGAATAGGAGTGGTGAGAGAGGGCATCCCTGTCTTGTGCCAGTTTTCAAAGGGAATTTTTCCAGTTTTTGCCCATTCAGTATGATATTGGCTGTGGGTTTGTCATAAATAGCTCTTATTATTTTGAGGTACGTTCCATCAATACCGAATTTATTGAGCGTTTTTAGCATGAAGGGCTGTTGAATTTTGTCAAAAGCCTTTTCTGCATCTATTGAGATAATGATGTGGTTCTTGTCTTTGGTTCTGTTTATATGCTGGATTATGTTTATTGATTTGCGAATGTTGAACCAGCCTTGCATCCCAGGGATGAAGCCCACTTGATCATGGTGGATAAGCTTTTTGATGTGCTGCTGAATCCGGTTTGCCAGTATTTTATTGAGGATTTTTGCATCGATGTTCATCAGGGATATTGGTCTAAAATTCTCTTTTTTTGTTGTGTCTCTGCCAGGCTTTGGTATCAGGATGATGTTGGCCTCATAAAATGAGTTAGGGAGGATTCCCTCTTTTTCTATTGATTTGAATAGTTTCAGAAGGAATGGTACCAGCTCCTCCTTGTACCTCTGGTAGAATTCAGCTGTGAATCCATCTGGTCCTGGACTTTTTTTGGTTGGTAGGCTATTAATTATTGCCTCAATTTCAGAGCCTACTATTGGTCTATTCAGGGATTCAACTTCTTCCTGGTTTAGTCTTGGAAGAGTGTAAGTGTCCAGGAAATTATCCATTTCTTCTAGATTTTCCAGTTTATTTGCGTAGAGGTGTTTATAGTATTCTCTGATGGTAGTTTGTATTTCTGTGGGGTCGGTGGTGATATCCCCTTTATCATTTTTAATTGCGTCGATTTGATTCTTCTCTCTTTTCTTCTTTATTAGTCTTGCTAGTGGTCTGTCAATTTTGTTGATCTTTTCAAAAAACCAACTCCTGGATTCATTGATTTTTTGGAGGGTTTTTTGTGTCTCTATCTCCTTCAGTTCTGCTCTGATCTTAGTTATTTCTTGCCTTCTGCTAGCTTTCGAATGTGTTTGCTCTTGCTTCTCTAGTTCTTTTAATTGCGATGTTAGAGTGTCAATTTTAGATCTTTCCTGCTTTCTCTTGTGGGCATTTAGTGCTATAAATTTCCCTCTACACACTGCTTTAAATGTGTCCCAGAGATTCTGGTATGTTGTATCTTTGTTCTCATTGGGTTCAAAGAACATCTTTATTTCTGCCTTCATTTCGTTATGTACCCAGTAGTCATTCAGGAGCAGGTTGTTCAGTTTCCATGTAGTTGAGCGGTTTTGATTGAGTTTCTTAGTCCTGAGTTCTAATTTGATTGCACTGTGGTCTGAGAGACAGTTTGTTATAATTTCTGTTCTTGTACATTTGCTGAGGAGTGCTTTACTTCCAATTACGTGGTCAATTTTGGAGTAAGTACGATGTGGTGCTGAGAAGAATGTATATTCTGTTGATTTGGGGTGGAGAGTTCTATAGATGTCTATTAGGTCTGCTTGCTGCAGAGATGAGTTCAATTCCTGGATATCCTTGTTAACTTTCTGTCTCGTTGATCTGTCTAATGTTGACAGTGGAGTGTTGAAGTCTCCCATTATTATTGTATGGGAGTCTAAGTCTCTTTGTAAGTCTCTAAGGACTTGCTTTATGAATCTGGGTGCTCCTGTATTGGGTGCATATATATTTAGGATAGTTAACTCTTCCTGTTGAATTGATCCCTTTACCATTATGTAATGGCCTTCTTTGTCTCTTTTGATCTTTGATGGTTTAAAGTCTGTTTTATCAGAGACTAGTATTGCAACCCCCGCTTTTTTTTGTTCTCCATTTGCTTGGTAAATCTTCCTCCATCCCTTTATTTTGAGCCTATGTATGTCTCTGCGTGTGAGATGGGTCTCCTGAATACAGCAGACTGATGGATCTTGACTCTTTATCCAGTTTGCCAGTCTGTGTCTTTTAATTGCAGCATTTAGTCCATTTACATTTAAGGTTAAGATTGTTATGTGTGAACTTGATCCTGCCATTATGATATTAACTGGTTATTTTGCTCGTTAGTTGATGCAGTTTCTTCCTAGCCTTGATGGTCTTTACATTTTGGCATGTTTTTGCAATGGCTGGTACCGGTTGTTCCTTTCCATGTTTAGTGCTTCCTTCAGGGTCTCTTGTAAGGCAGGCCTAGTGGTGACAAAATCTCTAAGCATTTGCTTATCTGTAAAGGATTTTATTTCTCCTTCACTTATGAAACTTAGTTTGGCTGGATATAAAATTCTGGGTTTAAAATTCTTTTCTTTAAGAATGTTGAATATTGGCCCCCACTCTCTTCTGGCTTGAAGAGTTTCTGCCGAGAGATCTGCTGTTAGTCTGATGGGCTTCCCTTTGTGGGTAACCCGACCTTTCTCTCTGGCTGCCCTTAAGATTTTTTCCTTCATTTCAACTTTGGTGAATCTGGCAATTATGTGTCTTGGAGTTGCTCTTCTCGAGGAATATCTTTGTGGCGTTCTCTGTATTTCCTGGATTTGAATGTTGGCCTGCCCTACTAGGTTGGGGAAGTTCTCCTGGATGATATCCTGAAGAGTGTTTTCCAACTTGGTTCCATTTTCCCCCTCACTTTCAGGCACCCCAATCAGACGTAGATTTGGTCTTTTTACATAATCCCATACTTCTTGCAGGCTTTGTTCATTTCTTTTTCTTCTTTTTTCTTTTGGTTTCTCTTCTCGCTTCATTTCATTCATTTGATCCTCCATCGCTGACATTCTTTCTTCCAGTTGATCGAGACGGTTACTGAAGCTTGTGCATTTGTCACGTATTTCTCGTGCCATGGTTTTCGTCTCTTTCATTTCGTTTGTGAGCTTCTCTGCATTAATTACTCTAGCCATCAATTCTTCCACTTTTTTTTCAAGATTTTTAGTTTCTTTGCGCTGGGTACATAATTCCTCCTTTAGCTCTGAGAAATTTGATGGACTGAAGCCTTCTTCTCTCATCTCGTCGAAGTCATTCTCCGTCCAGCTTTGATCCGTTGCTGGCGATGAGCTGCGCTCCTTTGCCGGGGGAGATGCGCTCTTATTTTTTGAATTTCCAGCTTTTCTGCCCTGCTTTTTCCCCATCTTTGTGGTTTTATCTGCCTCTGGTCTTTGATGATGGTGATGTACTGATGGGGTTTTGGTGTAGGTGTCCTTCCTGTTTGATAGCTTTCCTTCTAACAGTCAGGATCCTCAGCTGTAGGTTGTAGCTGTAGGAGATTGCTTGAGGTACACTCCAGACCCTGTTTGCCTGGGTATCAGCAGCAGAGGCTGCAGAAGATAGAATATTTCTGAACAGCGAGTGTACCTGTCTGATTCTTGCTTTGGAATCTTCCTCTCAGGGGTGTACTCCACCCTGTGAGGTGTGGTGTGTCAGACTGCCCCTAGTGGGGGATGTCTCCCAGTTAGGCTACTCAGGGGTCAGGGACCCACTTGAGCAGGGAGTCTGTCCCTTCTCAGATCTCAACCTCCGTGTTGGGAGATCCACTGCTCTCTTCAAAGCTGTCAGAGTCGTTTGCCTCTGCAGAGGTTTCTGCTGCTTTTATTTATCTGTGCCCTGTCCCCAGAGGTGGAGTCTACAGAGACAGGCAGGTTTCCTTGAGCTGCTGTGAGCTCCACCCAGTTCGAGCTTCCCAGCAGCTTTGTTTACCTACTTAAGCCTCAGCAATGGCGGGCGCCCCTCCCCCAGCCTCGCTGCTGCCTTGCTGGTAGATCACAGACTGCTGTGCTAGCAATGAGGGAGGCTCCGTGGGTGTGGGACACTCCCGGCCAGGTGTGGGATATGATCTCCTGGTGTGCCTGTCTGCTTAAAGCGCAGTATTGGGGTGGGAGTTACCCGATTTTCCAGGTGTTGTGTGTCTCAGTTCCCCTGGCTAGGAAAAGGGATTCCCTTCCCCCTTGCGCTTTCCAGGTGAGGCAATGCCTCGCCCTGCTTCAGCTCTCGCTGGTCGGGCTGCAGCAGCTGACCAGCACCGATCGTCTGGCACTCCCCAGTGAGATGAACCCAGTACCTCAGTTGAAAATGCAGAAATCGCTGGTCTTCTGTGTCGCTCGCGCTGGGAGTTGGAGACTGGAGCTGTTCCTATTCGGCCATCTTGCTCCGACTCAGCAATAATTTTTTTATTATTAATTTATCTAATAGATAAGCTTGTTCAAAATAAAATTAGACATAATATATTTGTTTTTTGTAACTTATCTGTAAGTGAAATGGATTACAGCAATGTTACAAGAAGCAGAAGAAAGGAATTGGAAATACTTTCACTGCCTTCTTTCAACATTTTCTTTGTATTTTATTTTCTACACTTTGAATATGACATGCTTACTCATAGAGTTTTTTTGAATTTATCCTTCTAACAAATGTTTATAGGAGCTTTACTCATAATTGCCAGAAACTAAAAATAACCAAATGCACATCAATGACTAAGTGAATAAACAACCTGTGGTGTATCCATACAAAAAAAATTAAGCTTTATAAGGAAATCAACCATGAAAAGACATGAAAGAAACTTAAATGCATCTTGGTAACTGAAAGAAGTCAATTTCAACAGGCTACCTGCTAATCTAATGTGATTCCAAATACATAACAATCTGGAAAAGGCAAAACTGGAGAGAATCAAACTAAAGATCAGTTATTGCCAGGGTTTTGTGGGGGGAAAAGGAAGGATAGGCAGGTGGAACACATGAAATGTTTAGGATAATGAAATTATTTTGTATACTGTAATGGTGGGTACATGACATTATGCATTTGTGAAATTCCATAGAATTTACTACACAAAGGGAAAATATGAATGCATACCATGAAATTTAGTTAATAATGTGATAGTATTGATTCTTCTATTGTAACAAATAAAATATATTATTGCACTATTATTATATCACTTTTAAGAGTGATATAATAGTGAAGGAAACTGTAGGGAGCAAAATAGGTATGTAGAAACTTTCTACTTTCTTCTCAATTTTCTGTAATCTGAAAACTGCTCTGAAATTGTCTATTTTTAAAGGTAATAAAAAGTAGGGTGTCACGAGTAAAGATAGCATAAAAGAGACAATCACTATGGATATGTAAATTTTGTAAAATTATGCTTCTGGATGAAATGGTAGGTTGGGACAAGTCAATGCTCCTACTGGAAAAAAAAAAAAGAAAAATTCATTATAAAAGTAATATTTGCATTTTGCAAACGATTTGGAAGCAATTAAGACTAAAATGAAGTAAACATATCAGTATCATAAGATTTATATAACAATTTTGGCCCTTTAGTCATTGTTCTATCTTTTAAAATAGTTTCCTCTGATATAATATGCAGAGACATATATGGCCACCATGTAACATCAAAGTCTTACAGAGAACCCATGGAAAGATACAGACTGAATTTTCAGTGTTTAATATATATGGCTCTAATTGTTTCAAGCCTTTAGAACTATTCCACTATATGGGCTTCTCCTTGTGCTCCTCCTCCTTCTCCTCCTCCTCTTCTTCTTGCATCAGATCTAAATTAACAATTAAACTGTTTCGTCCTGCTGAATCCATGGCTGGAGTAGCTCCAAAAGTGGGGGCAGAGATTTCTATGTGGGAGTGCCCCAAACCATGCCCAGATGGAGCCCGTTGAGATCCCAAAGCAAGAGACACTAAATGCCAGGGTGATCAGTCCCAAGTCTTTTTGTTAGGGAAACTTACTGAGTGCTGTAGCAATGCTCACAAAGGACTGAAAGAGAAAAGGGGTGCTGTACCTAGTTATGTCCATGGTGAGGGGGTCAGGGTAGGGAGTTTATATGAAGTTTAAGGAGTTTGGCTGAGTCTGGGATGATGTTTGTGCAATAACCTAGATACCTTTATCAATGACTGGGAATGAATTGTCAAGGTCCTTGTTTGGATTCAAGCCTTCAGGAAAAACCTGTAGCTTACTGGGTCACAGAGTGATCAAAGCACTCTGTGATTTTCAGTCAAGATGACACAGAAAGAAGGCACAAGAACTGGAGATCCTATGTATAGGATTAAAACCATTAACCAAATCTCTATAAATAACACACAGTCATCTTTATTGATCTGCTGGGACTGGCGAGAACTTTCATTCCAAAGTGAATCTAGTGATATTAGATCTGGTTTGGGCAGTCTCTGAATATAAATGCCAGACCTTCTGTTTCTCTGATATATATATATATATAATTTATAAATTATATATAATTTATGTATATATAATTTATAAATATATATATAATTTATATATATAATTTATGTATATATAATTTATAAATATATATATAATTTATAAATATATATATAATTTATATATATATATTTTTTTTAAAGACAGGGTCTCACTCTGTTGCCAACGCTGGAGTGTAGTGGCTTGATCACAACTCACTGCAGCCTCGACCTCCCGGGCTCAAGCGATCCTCACATCTCAGCTTCCTGAGTAGCTGGCAAAACAGGCACGTACCACGACTCCCAGATAACTTTTGTATTTTTGGTAAAGATGGGGTTTCATCATGTTGCCCAGGCTGGTTTCAAACTCCTGGACTCAAGCAATCTGCAAGGTTCAGCCTCCCAGTGTACTGGGATTATAGGTATAAGTCACCGCACCTGGACAAATTTCTTCTTCTTTAGTATATCATCCTTCCAATCAAACCAGTTAACAAAACATTTTTTGGTTAAATTTAGGGCTTCACTTGCATTGAAATGCCTATCATTTACTTTGTTATTTAAAAAAAATTAATGAAGGTGCTTCTCACATTTTTTCTGTCAATAACCAGGTTTTCGAATTTACAAATTGAGATTCTGTTTATATTCAGGTTAGAATTTAGAGTTAAACGGAAATGAAGTTTTAGAAATCATTACTATGAATACGGATCAAAAATATTATATAATAAATTCCATTTGTTTTCCAATAAAATGTATTTTTTAAAAGTAATTAGTAAAAATCCAGCTGTGAATAAGACAGTAAGATCTCTGTAAGATTTTCAATATCTTTGCTAAAACACCTCCTTTTGGTTTAGTTTACTACCAATATCAGCTACTCTAGAAAATTTAGGTTTCAGGCCCATTGTGAAAATCATAGTCCAGTTATCCAGAGGTGCTAGCTTCACACGGACAGCAAAACTCCACTGGCTTCCCTCTCTCCCCTACCACTTTGATAGTTATGTGGGTACCTAATACTTGAAAGGATCTCTCGCAGCCCTGTCCAACGATACCCTGTTTTTATCCTACAGAACAGTTTTATGTAGACAAAATCTTCTCTTCAATAGAGTTGGCAGACTTTTCCTAACTGTTTTTTCCCAGGACCTTATCACTCTGTGTCTCAATTCTAGGGAAAGGAAAGCCCTTGAACATGATTGAGAGAATTCCATTAAATCAGGTGTAGTATATGGTTTCAGTCCAGAATTCATGGGACTCTGACACATAAATTTAAAAAGAAAGATTGCATGTATGCTTCTGAGTGTCACTCTAATTTTTAACAAGGTTAGTAGTAAAGCTCTAGGCCATTTTAACATACTAAGTTGTAGAATCTTGGTCAATGAATTCATTTACTTTGTTTTTTAGTTTGATTCATTTGCTCTGCTCATCCAAAGGACTATCATAGCAATCTGCAAACATTTGCATAATAGTGACAATAGAAATGAAATGACTTCCGTTGTCTTATTCAGTGTGCTCTGGTATCCTAAAAGCAGGAATTACGTGTATTAAGACAAGCTATCACTGTCTGATTATTGGCTTATAAAGAAGGAAAGACTTTAAGCCATCCAAACATTATGCAACCAGAACTTAATACAATCTCTAACTTTTTGCAAGGATTAGTTTTATGAAATCCAGCTGACACCAGATTACTAGTAAAGTTGGTCAGGAAAAACTTTCTGGATTTATTTTGAGAACAACCTGTAAGAATTCTGCAAACACATAACACACTTATTAAATGTTTTGAATACTTTTGTCTTTTTGTTAGGCTTAGTAACAGTCTACTGTCTTCAAAATTCTCCTATAGTCAGATAATGTTGTTGATGACACAACAATACTAACCAAGCAAATAGTAACTATGGTATAGAAATTATTTTGTTTAATAAATTCCATAGTACAGTTAAATTTATTTTAGCTTCTTTTATCATCCATTTGTCCATTTTCTTTTATATAAAATATTTTTGAAAATGCATAAATTTCCTTATTTTATTAAAAGATGAATTTCTAAGCTTGGGTTTTGCCAAGCTTATCAGCTTCTGCAGTTCTATAGCAAAATTATTGCCATTAGAAATTTCATCCTGTAGTACGTGAGCTGTATAATGAACTACTGATATCCAAGCAGGCAGTTATAAAGCCTCTAACAAATAACCTACCAGTTTCCAATTTTTCAAGAGATATTCCAGTTCTCATTGAAGTAAAAAGAAATCCTCTTTTAAAAAAATTCCTCTATTGTATGTCATTGACACCAAGCATATATCTATTACTAGAATATATATTTACTTTAAGTCCAGTCTTAAGAAATTACTTTTCTACTAACTGCTATTAATTCATCTGCTTGTGCAGACTTAATTCCAAACAAAACATAAGTTTTTCAGGTTTTATAAGTCACAACTAGGAAGCCTTATCTAGGCCATCCATGTTATTTTTCCTGGGTGTATTATCAATAACTATTATCAAATATGCAATATGAATATGAATATCAAATAAATTAGATTGGGTTTTTCCAAATTTGTAACATTTAAACCTGGGGGAGAGGTTATACCCAATTTCAATTGTTCAAAAGCCTCTTCAGATTATAAAAACCAAACCAGAGGATCTGGGGAATTATCATTCATTTGCTCCATAGGATATTTTACCACTCCGTACAAGTTAAAATGTACTGTCTACAATAGTACACAAGTGCCATAAAGTGCCTGAGTTTTTTGTTTGTTTGTTTTGGTAGTAGGACATTTTATCTGCAAAATGAGCTGATTCTTGGACCTAACCTACTATGGTCTATAGCTGATAACTCATTTCCCAAATATTTTACTTCAGTTTTGTAATATTGTAATTTGTCTAATGGGGTTTTGGACCCCTTTGAATCAAAGAATTGTCACGAAGCCAGAGCGATCAATTTTTTTTTTTTCACTTTTACCTTTAATGATTTCCTTAAAACAAAGACATTCTCTTATATCACCTCAGTGCAATTACCTAACTCTAAAATTAACTTTCCTATAATATTATCAGCTAATCCACAAATCTGTTTCAAACATCACCGATTGTCCCAATGATATCTTTTGTTAGCAAAAACTATTTCTTTCTTCCTTGTCGATGATTCAGTCCAGGATCACATGTCGCATTTAGTTGTCATGTTTCCTTAGTCTTCTTTATTTATTTATTTATTTATTTATTTATTTATTTATTTATTTATTTTATTATTATACTTTAAGTTCTAGGGTACATGTGCATAACGTGCAGGTTTGTTACATATGTATACTTGTGCCATGTTGGTGTGCTGCACCCATCAACTCGTCAGCACCCATCAACTCATCATTTACATCAGGTATAACTCCCAATGCAATCTCTCCCCCCTCCCCCCTCCCCATGATAGGCCCCAGTGTGTGATGTCCCCCTTCCCGAGTCCAAGTGATCTCATTGTTCAGTTCCCACCTATGAGTGAGAACATGCGGTGTTTGGTTTTCTGTTCTTGTGATAGTTTGCTAAGAATGATGGTTTCCAGCTGCATCCATGTCCCTACAAAGGACACAAACTCATCCTTTTTTATGGCTGCATAGTATTCCATGGTGTATATGTGCCACATTTTCGTAATCCAGTCTGTCACTGATGGGCATTGGGGTTGATTCCAAGTCTTTGCTATTGTGAATAGTGCTGCAATAAACATACGTGTGCATGAGTCTTTATAGTAGCATGATTTATAATCCTTTGGGTATATAGCCAGTAATGGGATGGCTGGGTCATATGGTACTTCTAGTTCTAGATCCTTGAGGAATCGCCATACTGTTTTCCATAATGGTTGAACTAGTTTACAATCCCACCAACAGTGTAAAAGTGTTCCTATTTCTCCACATCCTCTCCAGCACCTGTTGTTTCCTAACTTTTTAATGATCGCCATTCTAACTGGTGTGAGATGGTATCTCATTGTGGTTTTGACTTGCAATTCTCTGATGGCCAGTGATGATGAGCATTTTTTCATGTGTCTGTTGGCTGTATGAATGTCTTCTTTTGAGAAATGTCTGTTCATATCGTTTGCCCACTATTTCATGGGGTTGTTTGTTTTTTTCTTGTAAATTTGTTTGAGTTCTTTGTAGGTTCTGCATATTAGCCGTTTGTCAGATGAGTAGATTGCAAAAATGTTCTCCCATTCTGTAGGTTGCCTGTTCACTCTGATGGTAGTTTCTTTTGCTGTGCAGAAGCTCTTTAGTTTAATGAGATCCCATTTGTCAATTTTGGCTTTCATTGCCGTTGCTTTTGGTGTTTTAGACATGAAGTCTTTGCCCATGCCTATGTCCTGAATGGTACTACCTAGGTTTTCCTCTAGGATTTTTATGGTATTAGGTCTAACATTTAAGTCTCTAATCCATCTTGAATTAATTTTCGTATAAGGAGTAAGGAAAGGATCCAGTTTCAGCTTTCTACTTATGGCTAGCCAATTTTCCCAGCACCATTTATTAAATAGGGAATCCTTTCCCCATTTCTTGTTTCTCTCAGGTTTGTCAAAGATCAGATGGCTGTAGATGTGTGGTATTATTTCTGAGGGCTCTGTTCTGTTCCATTGGTCTATATCTCTGTTTTGGTACCAGTACCATGCTGTTTTGGTTACTGTAGCCTTGTAGTATAGTTTGAAGTCAGGTAGCGTGATGCCTCCAGCTTTGTTCTTTTGACTTAGGATTGTCTTGGAGATGTGGGCTCTTTTTGGGTTCCATATGAACTCTAAAGCAGTTTTTTCCAATTCTGTGAAAAAACATTGGTAGCTTGATGGGGATGGCATTGAATCTATAAATAACCTTGAGCAGTATGGACATTTTCACGATATTGATTCTTCCTATCCATGAGCATGGTATGTTCTTCCATTTGTTTGTGTCCTCTTTTATTTCACTGAGCAGTGGTTTGTAGTTCTCCTTGAAGAGGTCCTTTACATCCCAAGTGGGCTTCATCCCTGGGATGCAAGGCTCGTTCAACATTTGCAAATCAATAAACATAATCCAGCATATAAACAGAACCAAAGACAAGAACCACATGATTATCTCAATAGATGCAGAAAAGGCTTTTGATAAAATTCAACAGCCCCTCATGCTAAAAACGCTCAATAAATTTGGTATTGATGGAACGTACCTCAAAATAATAAGAGCTATTTATGACAAACCCACAGCCAATATCATACTGAATAGGCAAAAACTGGAAAAATTTCCTTTAAAACTGGCACAAGACAGGGATGCCCTCTCTCACCACTCCTATTCAACATAGTGTTGGAAGTTCTGGCTAGGGCAATCAGGCAAGAGAAAGAAATCAAGGGTATTCAGTTAGGAAAAGAAGAAGTCAAATTGTCCCTGTTTGCAGATGACATGATTGTATATTTAGAAAACCCCATTGTCTCAACCCAAAATCACCTTAAGCTGATAAGCAACTTCAGCAAAGTCTCAGGATACAAAATTAATGTGCAAAAATCACAAGCATTCTTATACACCAGTAACAGACAAAGAGAGCCAAATCATGAATGAACTTCCATTCACAATTGCTTCAAAGAGAATAAAATACCTAGGAATCAATTTTATATTACTCTTTAGTTTCTGAGGCTACCGAAAATCATCCACCTATTGAATAATTATACATCCTCCTGGTGCGGCAGATTTTTAAAATTTTATTGTATTTTATATTTTGTGAATGACTAGAGAAAATAGAAGAATCCTTAAACACTTCTGGGTTTTTTTTCCCCCGTAAATATTTGAACTCTTTCATAAGCAAAGGCAAACAAGAATTTAGACTCATCCACTAGAAGAATAAAAAGAAAGAAAGGAAGGAACCCAGGAGGGAAAGAAGGAAGGGCAATAAATTGCAGAACACATCTATTACAGAGAAATACTTTGCAGACAATGGTAACAAAGTCATAAGTCAGAATAGTTGAAGGGTTAGGAATTACAAAGATTGGTGGATAAAATCTTGTCCAAATATATGCTGTGGTCAACCATCTTCATTAAATTAACCTTTCTCCCTTATTAGAAGTGTGGAGATATTACAGGGTGAATGCTTCTTTTAAATATCATTCCTTGTTTAATTTTTTATAACTGGTTTAATTATTTTTTAATTAAGCTCTTGACAAAGAATACTGTTTTACAAGTGGCCATGGCTTATGCTTTTGCTAAACTATTTTTTATTGGTTCTATATTTCAAATAATAGCAGTATCACTATTTCCTAGGGCCCAAGGTAATGCAATGATTTGTCTTAGATCAGGATGCTTTTCTAGCATAGTATGAGATTGCTGTTCTCTGCCATACCCCTTTGCACATAGCAACCAAATCTGGGGCATTTTCCCCAAGGAGTTTCTTCCATAGACACTCCATCAGGAGTAAAGAATATGACAGCCTTTATGTTGCACAGCAGGTCTCTCTGCAATAGATTTACTGGAGAATCAAGAGAAAGTAAAAACACATTTCCTTAATAAGAGAACCTATCTATATGAGAACTTGGGAGGAAAAAGAAAAAGTGAAAAGCTGATCCAAAATGTTGATCTATTACCACCAAATAGAACATGAGAAATTTCCAAGTAAATTACAGAATATCTATCTATCTATCTATCTATCTATCTATCTATCTATCTATCCATCCATCCATCTGTCCGTCCATCCATCTATCCATCTATCAGAAAAGGCAAAGTTAGATTATCTTGAGGGAAAGTATTGACATATATAGTTTATCAGTTCCTACCTCCAATATTTTTACCATTTTCAGCCATATGCCAAGTATTCCCTACTTTAGACTCTTGTCTCTGCAATTCCTACAACCTTTTCTTTAACTTGGGTTTGGATAGCCCTAATATAGACCAAGAAGAAATGAGATAAAGGGTGCTAAGACTAGAGCATTATTTTGATCTGCCTCTGGGTTCATACCAGTGAATTTTGAGAAAATCTCAACAAACTGCTTATGAAAGTCAATGAAGGACTCACCTGTCTTCTAGGTACATGGCTGCAACCTCTCCCAGTTCATCTTTTCCAGGGAGGGTTTAAGTATCGCCTCTGGCCACAGCTCTTGAAGCATCTCTAAAATGCTTAGTTCTTCCATAGTTGTGGGGATAGTGGATACCTGGTTTTCCTTGGCCACCAGATTCCTTGATGTGGTGATCTTCTGGACCCCATCACATTAGCTTGCTGGGATCTGAATGGGAAGCGCTGGGCTTCCTCAAATTGAAAAAAAAAAAAAAAAAAAAAAAAAAAAAAAAAAAAGTAAAATACATGGCACTTTGGTTTCCCTTCCTGTTATGACATTCATCAGTTTAACACCTAGTTAGCTTGTCTTTTTCTAAGTGATCAGTGCAGCTACTCTCCGTCTTGTTGTTTTCATACAAGGTAACAGTCTGTGTGCAAGTTCTTCGTTATTCCTTCCTTAGGTCTCTTTATCATATCTGGTTTGTAGCTACAAGATGTGCAGATATTAAGGGTCTCCTGGAGATGGATTCTGGCCCAAGACATGAAGTGGCTCAGGACTAGGCCACAAGGCACACAAAACCATGTTCTCAAGCACAGCAGGTAATTCATTTCAGTTAAAGAGGCTGTGCCCTCATCTCTCTTTACAGAGAAATCTACCAATGAGGGGAACAATCCATCACCTCCCTCTTCCTGAGAGTTAGCTTGAGGCAGTGGCAGTGGCTAGAGTTGGAGGCGGTAGGGGTCAGGGGAGAGAAGCAGGAGAAGCAGAGAGAGCAGGGACATCCCAAAAAAGGAGCAGGAGGTTTCTGTAAAGGGGAAAGTGTCTTTAGTTCTCCAATTTCCTCTCCATTTTTTCTCAATCTTTTCTTCTGGGATTCTAAATCTTCCACCACCACCACCCCCTCTCCCCCACCCCGCCCACCTTACAATTCGAGTCATTGCATAAATATCAGTAATTCACTTGCTTGGAATAAGGTCTATCTAAGAGTCTCAGTAAATGTGTTAATTTATCCCCATAAAAAGAACTGACTTGTGTGTGACCACAGACCTTCAGCTGTCCCTTAGTTTAGGGTCTTTCAGACATCCTTCTCAGAATTGTTGGGGAAATGTAATTAAAACCAAAATTTCTGGCTGGGCGCAGTGGCTCATGCTTGTAATCCCAGCACTTTAGGAGGCCGGGGCGGGTGTATCACGAGGTTGGGAGTTCGAGATCAGCCTGGTCAAGATGATGAAACCCCATCTCTACTAAAAATATAAAAATTAGCCAGGCGCAGTGGTGGGCACCTGTAATCCCAGCTACTTGGGAGGCTGAGGCAGGAGAATCGCTTGAATCCGGGAGATGGGGGTTGCAGTGAGCCAAGATCGCACCACTGCACTTTAGCCTGGGTGATAGAGTGAGACTCCGTCTTAAACAAAAAACAAAAAACAAAAAACAATTTCCTCTCAACCCAGAAAACCTCACCTCGAAGTTAGAAAAAAAATTATTGATAAATATTAATCCAGAATATACTGTGCATCATGGCCAATTTCCTAACAGATTGCAAAGATATAAAGGATTTTCACCCTTTTATATAGTGAAACACATACAACCCATTATATACATGTTTTCCTTATAAACAATACCTAGTACTTGCTCTAAGAAATGGGAATGCATAAAATCTCTTCTGTTTTCAACAGGGAACATTATTTCTGATTTTTGACTTGTCTTTCCCCTTATATGTCACACCATAACTTCCATACTTTTCTTTTTTGTCTTTTATTCTGACTGATTGAATTTACTCTCCTTGAAATGTTATGCATGTATTAATATAGAGTGAATGAATTAATCAATACTTAAACTTCTTCCAGAACAGTAAAGGATCTAAAACACTTCCTCCTATTATACCCCTTGTGACATATGAGCATTTTAATAATTTTTATTTGAATATTTTAGTAAGATAATTAAGACTGTATTATAGCTTTTATTCTTTCATTGGTAAAATTTGCACACACGACAACTTTTGTTTCTCAGATATTTATTTTAGTATCTTTTATCTTTTCCATATTACTGAAGTATATCCTTAAAATTCATTTAGTGGGAATACTTAAGTGGTTGTCTCTAATTTTGTTCATCCAAAATATTTTTTTTCTTTTTCAAAATTAGTTTTGCTGGGTTTTTGATTATTTATTGATAAGTATTACAGAATTTTGAGGATATTATATTACTATCTTTTATTTCAGTTAATGTTGTTTTATAGCCTACTGTTGGTTCCTTGCATATGAGTTATCTTTTCCTCTGTCTAGTGTTAAGATAATTTTTTTCCTAAAATCCCTCCTACATTTTGTTTACAAAATAACCCTAACTGGATTTATTTTTAATTATAAGGCTCTGAGTACTGTTGATCTCTTTATCTGTTGATTCATGCCTACCATCATATTTTAAGCAAAGGCATGAAGGTTATACTGCCCATTTACCTGACCTTTTAACATTATGAAATTGCCTCCTTTATCACTATAGTAGAGTCTACTGTGCCTGATACTGTTATAGCCACACAAAGTTTTCTTTTGGTTGACGTTTGTGTGATGTCATAGATAGAATTTTGCTACCCTCCATAATACCCACAATGACCTTCACCCCATTGTGTCTAGTATAGAGCTATGTTACATTGAATGACAAAAGTGACTTTGTAGAGGTAACTTGTTTGAAATTTGCTTTATATACAGATAAGGAAGATGTGCTGAAAAGATACAAATACATGGCACTGGAGACTTATTTATTCTGTCTTCTGGGAATATAGCAGACAGTTGGCTTAGCAGCTCTGAGTGGTGGGCTCAACAGAAGAACAAGCTAATAGAAGTCCTTGGGCTCTGAGGCTCCATTCTAATCAAAGTACTTCTCCAACCAGAGGACTTCCATTGATCCATAGTCACTTAGACGTTCTTTGTTTGCCATGAGTATGGGACTTCAGTCTTCTGGAAAGATGGCCATGGTGCCTAAACACATCTACGCCTGGCCTCACCTGTGGGTTAGCAAAGGTTTGGGGATTGCATGTGTTCTTCTACTATGAAGCCTATCTAAGAGGCCTCTATCTCCTCTCAAACATCTTTTTTATGTCTGTGCTATGTAACATTTCTGGTAAGTGTCTGTGACTCCTTTGCTGCACAGCTATTTACTTTATCACTTTATAAAGAGGAGTCCTAATTATATTGTTTGGCTTGCTTTACACTTATATTAAAGATTTTATTTGAACAGAGGATTCTCTGGTTTTAGATATTGAAAAAAAAATATTTTATTAGAAAAGCAAGACCAAATGCAGTGGCTCATTTCTGTAATCCCAGAACTTTGGGAGGCCAAGATGACAGGATTGCTTGACGCCAGGAGTGGAAGAACAGTCTGGGCCACAAAGCAAGATCCCTGTCTCTACCAAAAATTTAAAAATGTAACGAGGCCTGGTGGTGGCATGTGCCTGTAGCCCTAACTATTCAGAGGGATCTCTTGAACCCAGGAGTTTGAGGCTTTAGTGAGCTGTGACCATGCCACTGCACTCCAGCCTGGGTGACAGAGGAAGGAAAAAGAAAAAGAAAGAAAATCAGAAAAAAGAAGAAAGAAAAGTAGTAACTAGTTTGGTTTGGGGGAGAAGGAGTTATAAAACAAAATTATAAAAAAGTAAAATAATGATACCACCACCATCTCCACCAAAAATACTTAAAAAGGTTGTGGGAAAATGGATGCAATAGTCCTTTAAAATAAATACATCAAAAGTAGTGACCGCAGGCTACATATTATTATGTCATCTTTAATAAAATTTGAAGTAAATATTAAGCAATATTTAAGTGTTTGTAAAATAAAAATTATAAGTGCCTGAGATACCCTAAAGCTTCAGGACATTTGACTTCGGAAAAGTTTACTCTGATCACTGTCCATTCATCAATTTAATTGTTTGTGATTTTAGTTTCACGTTGTTTTTAATTGCCAGAAAATTGGCAATATTTGTTTAATTGACCATTAGAATCCATGATATTTTAATATATCAACACATTTATCAAATTCTTTTTTCAACATTGCTTCTTATATCCTCATTTTTGCTTGTGAGTTCATTGATTATTTTTTCCTGAAGTATATCTTTTAATTATTATTTGAACCATAATCTACAATTACGTTAATCTCCTAAAAATATTATTGATTCACTTATGCTCTTCAGCTACAGAGTTCAGTTGGGTGTACATGTAAGTTGACAGCTACTTTTTCTCAGTAGTTTAGAGACAAATGTCCATGGTCTCTGGTGGGATTTCACTAATTAATTTATACATATTTTATTTTCTTCTTGAACATTACATTCAAGACTTTTTAATTTTAATGATTCCTTTTCATTTCAATTTTTTTCAACATTTCTGAATTTTTAAATTATATTTTCATTGTACGTTATCTCCCTTCTTTCTATTATTATACTAATTTAAGCCACAATTATGTATTTCAGTTTTTTTTTTTTTTTTTTTTTTTTTTTGACAGAGTCTTGCTCTGTCACCCAGGCTAGAGTAGCAGTGGCACAATCATAGTCACTGCAGCCTGGAACTCCTGGGCTTACGCAATCCTCCAGCCTCAGCCTCCTGGTATGTGCCACCACACCAAGCTAATTTCTTTGTTTTTGAGTGATGGGGTCTCACTGTATTGCCCAGGGTGATCTCAAACTCCTGGGCTCAAGTATTTCTCTGGCCTCGTTCTCCCAAAGTGCTGGGATTACAAGTGTGAGCCATTATGCCTGGTCCAGATCTTCCTTTACCTCAAGTTCATTTTAGCTCTCTCATGTTGTATGTGTTTTCTTTTTTTTTTTTTTTCCCCATTGTATGAAATAAAATTTTATTTGGAAAATCCTCTTGCACATTTGCTTTCATCTCCCTCCATTCATTCCTATACAAGTGAGGAAAATATAGCTACAGAATGATTTTTTTAAAATTTCATTGGTTTTCTGAGAGTGTTGTCTTCCAGTACAATTCATCAGCCAATTTTCTTCATCTAGGTCTCTTGAATCATCAGAAATATAAATTGAGATTCCATACCCATGAAGGCATTTTCTCACTGAAGGTATTTTTTAAAAATTACATGAATTTCCAAATTATGACACGTTTTCCTGACACTGCATAAAGCCAGTAGGGTCTATAACAATTACTTTACAATGGAGAAGTCAACCTTTTTTGTAAATGTCAATAATTCTTATAAAGGTCAGCCTTTTAAACGCACTTTAGTAAAGGGTCTTTACTTCTAACAGCCTCCCTTACATGAACCTAATTCCACCTTTCCTATCTTCTAATGAGTATTGTCTTCTAGTTCCTATTGTCATTATCTGATCCTTAGGAGTCACCATAGAATTAGTTTATATATTTACCAGTAACTTACATCGCTCTTTATTTATGGAAGTTGGAGGTGTCCTTTCTTTTTTTGTATATATATAAACCCATTTGTGGATTAAACATCTTTACCTTTAATCTATGATTTCAATATATTTGTACTTAGAGTGAGGATTGTAGGATGAAAAAAATGGAGGAAAATCTGTAACATCTCAGTAGGTCCTGGGATAGGAAAAAATCTGTAAGTAATTTTCTGTATAATATGTGGTGAAGCTTTTAGAATCCCTGTGAAAAAGACAGAAAGACCAAGAAAAGTACCACTTAGTTTTGCAAAGGAAAACCAGGGACAATAATTAGAAGTAGAAGGGGTGACGAACTATGATGTGTAGGAGCTAAAGAACTTGTATAATAATAAAAGGTTAAATCTGGTTTGGTAGAGTTCTGTCTTTCCATACAATGCATATAATTCCTCAGAAAATATTTCTTTCTTAGAATGAATTTAGGCTGTGTTATGCCTGAGAAGTCATATTTATTCTTCTTTAAAAGTGAGTGCTTTGGGTTATATTGTATTGTTTTTGAGCAATTGCAGAAGACTACAGAAACTCTCCGCAGGTCTTTTCTCTACCAGAATCAAGATGAAAGATTGATGAAAGTATCTGGATTGGACTTAATAAGCACTGTCTTGATTGGGCAGATACCAGTATTATATAAGCTATTGAGAAACAGGAAATATTTCTGGAGCTTCTCATTCTTTAACTTGGAAAGAGTTTTAAATAGAAACTATCAATTTACATTTTGTTTGGTTGAGTTTTTTGTTTTGGTTTTGGTTCTGATTGTGAAAAATCTCTTTCCTTAGATTTTTAAAACTACATGTTAAATTTGGTTAATCTAGAAATAAATATTCATTCTGTCAAATATTTTTGGGACAAAAAATATGACCTGGGAAATTGGATAGTATTTGAGGGTGAGAAGGAAATTTCTTTACTTCCCGCTTCCTCATTCACTCTGAACTACAGTCTGAGCGGATCATGTGTGCTTAAGGGCACCCAAAAGTGAAACTGAATTTTGACACAGAAAGAGTGACAGGACACAAGAAACTCCTTAGATTGTTAGAAAGAAGTCTAAGAAGGCCTCACTACTCAATAGTCAACAGAACATTAGTATACCAGAAGCAGCATCACCTGGGAGGTCATTCCCTACCTCTGACCATAAAATCTCCATTTTTCATAAGATTCTAAAATGATTTATAATGAACATTTAGGCTTGAGAACCCTGCTGTAAAAACCCAAGCATGATGTGTCAGAGTTGTAGATCTTAATTTCTGTCATATCCGTTTGCTAATCTTCACTATTTGCATAATCCCTCTAATAATATCCTTTTATTATCTTAGAATCTCTAGGAAAGTGCTATTAAATTATCTTGGCCTAGTCTCAGAAGGACAGAAGAAAATTAAGCTATGCATGTTCAACTGCTTTGGGTCAGAGTGACAAACTGAGATAAATGTTATTAGAAATCACTATAGTAAGAAACAGGAGCTTTAATAATCAGTGTTAACTGCCAAAACTGCAGGAGATAATGAGATGCTGCATGGTCAGGACCCATAGATAGAATAGAAAGCATCTTAAGATCAAAGGTAGTTGCACAGAGATCTGCCTGACATGATACTGTGTTGTATTAATCTTGATATCTTTGTTCCTTGCACACTGCCATAGTGCCTGTTCTTGGGACTGGATGTTTGTTGAATTAAACTGAAATACAGTGACTAAAAGCTCTTGACATGGTATATTATTTCATATTTTATTCATTTTATTCTTTAGTGTAATTATACTAAATCTGCATGTCTGAGTCTTTTACAAATTGATTTTTATTCGACTCTCTGAAGGTTTACACAATAAGCCTATGTTCTTATAATAAAGCAGTCCTAAAATATTGAATTATTTATAATGATAGAACAAGCTCAATTATCCAACACCTTATTTCTTCTACATGTTAACTCCACTTACATGTTTAAAATATCTAACCACTAGGTGTCATTTATCCAGATGCTGCATGATTAAGACCACCATACTCTTATCAAGCATACAGGTGTTAATGTCTGTTTTAAAGAGGAGAGAACTCAAGAAGTTCTGTAGAAACTGCTTTCTTTGTCATATCTCAAAGGATATGCTGAGGATCTCAGAGCTGCCACAAGTTGAGAGAAGTGAGCCAAAAAAGACTCATCTGAAGTGTTTGGACAGATGAAATCAATGGCTGCTGATTAAATGAGAAGCACACAGCAAGTACACTGTAAAATAATTAAATAGTAATTGAAAATACCTGCAGAAAGTTTGATTAGAATCTGAGGAACCAACTAAAGTAGCCAGATAATAATAAATGCATTTCTAAAGCCTGTTTAATCGATGTGCCTTAGTAAATATGTAGTTAGTCTCATTAAAAGAATTAATGTAAATGCATTAAACTTTTCAGAGTAAAAGTAGTGTTTTGGAAAACTTTGGGTGTACCTGAAGTTATCTTCCTTGGGGTTCCATAGGAATGGGTTATTTAACCTATATTTTAGAAATGTATTTAATTATTGTATTCGACCCAGGTCGTATTTTGCAAAACTGATAAAGTTAAAATGACATTTTTATTACGTGAATTCCAATTATAGACACATGGATATTTCAGGTAGCTGTGTTCTGTAAAGAATATTCCAAAATATTGTCTTGAAGCCCAGTGTAATTGAAAATTATATCATTGAACTCTGTCAAAACAAAGGCACCAATCTGTGTAAAATACAAAGTCAAATATATAACTACACATAAAAAAGAGTAAAAATGTTCTAGGAATGATACAAGAAAGTCAAAGATTTAAGAAGCAGCTGAGAATTTCAAATACACTTGGACAAAGGCATCAATCAGCTAATGGAACTTTTACATGCCCAGACAATGAGAATATTATTAAGACCTCTAATGGTCACAAAATAAACAAATTGTTTCCCACTTAATGAAATTACAGCTTGTGATATGGATATTCAAGGATATGAACAAGAAGACAGAACAAAATTAGCCAAGATCAAGATATATGTATCAGAGACCCGGGGAGAAAGGATGAAAATTACAATCTCAAGAAACAACATAAATAAAGCAGAGCAACTATAACATGGAAGTTTCAGGTAGACAGTCTTAATCGATGATCGATGATTGATTAAGTGAGACATTATTTTTCTGACTTTGAAGGTGTACCAAACACACATACACACACACACACAGAGAGAGAGAGAGAGAGAGAGGGAGGGAAATTAAGTAACATGCCCAGGGATACACAGAAAACTTTAAATTATTTTCTTAGGTAGATCTTTATATCTTTACATCTACCTAAAATGGTCATCAATTATTTTAGAACTCTAGTAGCAAGGACTGAAAAGAGGAGAAGGCTTAAAGAGGCAGACATGAAGATTAAGGTCCACAGATGAATTGGGATTGGGGGATGAGTAGTCAGGATATGAGAATTTGGGCAACCATACATGGAGGTCAAAATCTGGCTTCTAAATATAAGTGGAAATGATTTAGTTGTTAGCTACACTTTTGAAAACTGGCCGTCTTTTCAGAGATTTTCTGAAGAATGTACTGTCAAACTTGGTGTATTCTATGAAGCTCTGGAGTCAATTTTGGCTTGGTCATCTTTATCTGCGTGTCCCCGGACATGTTACTTAAAATTCTGTGTGTGTGTGTGTGTCTGTGTGTGTGTGTGTGTTTTGGTACACCTTTAAAGTCAGAAAAATAATGTCTCACTCACAATTACCTCCAAAGGATTACATGAGATAATATAGTACCTTGTGAATATCATTATTATGATGCTTTAAAGTGTTTAGTGTAAAACACTTGCAAACGCTCTTTATGAAGAAAATTCTGGCATCAATTTCTCCAGAGAAAAAAACCTACTTAGGAAAATGTAAGATAAGCATAGGGAATGAGGGAAAGTGATAACCAGTAGTGATGTTTAGGATGACTTTCTTCTGAGTCAAATAAAACCATCATAGAATGATCAGAATGATGCAATGGAAGCTAAAACTAATGGAAACAACTTAATTCTTACTAGAGTAATAGAGTAAGCAAATAATTTAAAGTTATGTGAGAAATTGTGAAGATTCCAGCCTGTAAAGTAATAGTATAAGCAAAAGTAAAAAAGAGGAAAACTATTAAGAAACCAATAAACCAGGCCCAATGTAGTATATGGTCATGGAGGTCCTAAAAGTCATGCTTTTGACTTTTAAAAAAAGTCAAAAAGTTGGCCCCAGGTGAAAACAGGAGTCAAGAAAAAATTGGTAGTGGAAATTTAGGAAGATACATCACAACACAAAAATTCTTTCACAAGGAAAGAATATTGACATGTCCATATTAAAATTTCTAGCTTATTAAGCACTATATCAGTCTTAGTTAAGAACATGCATTTCCTCTGTTAAAATTTGATTCCTTTTATGTAATCTCCATGGAGACATATCCTTTTCTTTTTAATGCACAGAGAAGTTCTTTAGTTTATCAATCTACTTTTTGATTCCTTCATGACTGATTTGTAGTAATGCATAGATTCCATAATTATGTAACTATAAGCATTGCTTGATTTACTGAACTAGGTTAACATATTGTTTTATTTATTTAAGCTACAAATATTTCTAGGGTAGAAAAAAACCTCTAAGAAACAAATCTAGCAGGAAGAGTGTTCATTATTACCTAATTTATGACAAAATTATTTGTTAATGTTGATCAAAATATCTGTTATCTTCACATAAAACATTGGAAGTAAAAAACGTATATGAATGTGTTCATATATGTGTTCCCAGCTAGTCGTATTACAATGCTCTTTTGAACCCTTGTAATGAAGAATTATGGGGTCAAATTTTCTGTGTTTAAACTCCAGTGCCAACATATATTAGCTATGTGACCTTAAATAAATGACTCTATTTATGGCTTTGTTTCCCAATCTGTAAATTAGGTATCTACTTCAAAAGGTTATTATGAGGATTAAATGACATATGTGAACACATTCAAAGAGTCCATGGCACAAAATAAGTACATAACAAATGTTGAATATCATTATTATTTTAGTAATCAAAATGACAATTTTTATTTCCTTGAGACAAGGTGTGGCTCTATTGCATAGGCTAGAGTGCAGTGACATGATTTTTGCTCATTGCCACCTCTGTCTCCCTGGCTGTCGCCATTCTTTTACCTCAGCCTCCAGAGTAGCTGGAACCACAGGTGCACACCACCACGCCTAGCTGATTTTTGTGTTTTTTGTAGAGACAGGGTTTCGCCATGTTGCCCAGGCTGGTCTCAAACTTGTGAGCTCAAGCAGTCTTCCCGCCTTGGCCTCCCAAAGTGCTAGGATTACAGGCATGAGTGACCACGCCTAACCTAAAATTGTTTTTTGAATGGTATTAAATATTTTTCAAAATTAGCTCATTGCATTATAATATAATTTGATGAGTCATAACATATTGCATCTTAACTAAATTCCATGGCTTACTAAGATTTCCCTACATTTTATTTAAAGCATTATACTTTATCATTGTTGCTGCCGTATTACTGAGTAGCTATAAAATGTTTCTCATTTTTATATTCCACCTTCCTCCATTTACAAATAATGAAAAGATCACTTTACATTTGAAGCAAAAGCAAAACAAAGCAAAACTTAGATCATGTTTAGAAATGTATCTCAGTTAAAAATTGCTGCGACTGTGCAGCTAGAGCCTCTCAATATTTTCAATGCCTGGAACTCCAGCTAGGCAATTTAAAGTTAACAGCAGTAACTAGAAATACAATTAAGCAAAACTGTTCTGCTTACAGTCAGTTATAATCTCCCTTTCTTTCTCTCTCTGTTATACACAAACACATTTCATGCATATCTTTTTCTTCCCACTTCTAAATATCATCAGGGAAAATAAATACTGAAATAATTAAGCATTTTTGTCAAGTGATCTTTTAATTTATTATTTTCTTCCCAGAACTCCAGTTTGTTGGCATATATAGAGCTGTTCATTGACTAACGAATTATTTTCCCCAGGTATCTGTGTGTGTTCATGTATAAGTGGTAGTACATACCATTTTTTTCCCTTCTTTTTGTACATCACTTTGAATATTTTGTGAATTGTATAGTGTGAAGTACAAGAGAAAAACCAATTAGCATATTTAGCAATATTCCTTAAGTGCCACATTACAGTTAAACTTAAATTCTGACAAGGCTACAAATTTAATTATATTTAAAGGTAAATTTCTATGTATTAAAAGGGGAATACAAAACACAAGTGATTTTTATTGTTCTCATTACTATTTTAGTTTTAGTTTTATAAAACTCCTGTCCCCCACACATGTGCAACCTTTCCCACTATTGACATCCTGCACCACAGTCATGCATTTGTCACAATGGATGAACCTATAGTGTTACCTCATTATCACACAGAGTTCACAGTTTACATAAGGGTATGGTTTTGGTGTTGTACATCCTATGGGTTTTGACAAATTTTTAATAACATCTATCCAGCATTAAAGTGTTTTTGTTTTGATTCATGGAAAATAACTTTCAGGCTGGCATGGGGACTCATCCCTGTAATCCCAGCACTTTGGGAGGCCAAGACAGGCTGATTACTTGAGCTTGGGAGTTGGAGACCAGCCTTGGCAACATAGCAAAACCCCGTCTCCACCAACAATACAAAAAATTAGTCTGATATGGTGGTACAAACCTGTAGTCCCAGGTACTTGGTAGGCTGAGGTGAGCCTGGCAGGTGGAGGCTTTAGTAAGCCCAGATCATGCCACTGCACTCTGGCCTAGGTGATAGAGACCCTGTCTCAATAACAAAAAAAAGGAAAAAAAAAACCAACAGAACTTTCAAAGTTTACACCTGTATAGTTTTCCATACCCTCAGGACTTTGGACATTTCAGTTAACACTGAAAACTCACTCTACTGCTGTTATGGGTGTGTGTGTTCCGGGGGGGGGGCGGGGGGGGGAGGTCCTTGCTCCTAGAGCTCCCAAGATGGTGGCCAGCTGCTTCCAAAATGGCTGCAGGCCACCTCCAAGATGATAGCAAGCCTCGTGTTCTCTGACCTGGGGTTCTTGGCCTTACAGATTCCAAGGAGTGGAATCTTGGGTCATGTGGTAAGTGTTATAGCTCTATTAGAAGTCGTGGGTGATGGGAGTGGAACCCAGTGGCTAGTGTTCAACTCGAGTAGGACGAACCCATGAAGGTAGCTGTGCAGGAACAGTGGCAAGCCTTTAGTCTGATCGGGAGGGCAATGGGCACCTAGCTGGATCAGGAGCACAGTGGACACCCTGCTGGATCCGGAGGGATGGAAGCCAGCAGTGGGTCTGCAAGGGTGGCAAACAGCAGTGGTGGGGCGAGCAAAAGCTCAGCTCCAGCTGTAACAGACATGGACCAGAAGAGTGCAGTTGCAAGATTTAAGAGTGAAATACAGTGAAAACAGAGCTCCCATACAAAGGCAGGGTACCAAAGAGGGTTGCGGTTGCAGGCTATATCCTGATCATTATCCCTCCCACTGTGCTCTCAGGCAACAGATGATTGGCTATTTCTTTGCCTCCTGTTGTTGCCTAATTAGCATTTTAGTGAGCTCTCCTTACTATCTGATTGGTCGTGTGTGAGCTAGGTTGCAAGTCCGGTGTTTAAAGGTGGAAGCGGTCACCTTTCCAGCTAGGCTTAGGGATTCTTAGTCGGCCTAGGAAATCCAGCTAGTCCTGTCTCTCACTGCCACTACTCAGGACTTCTGATGGGCAGGAAAATCCAAGCCTGCTTTATGCTATTAACCTCTGAAGCTCATAAACTGCTTAAAACTTTAGAATGTCCTGATAATTAACTATTATCAAGTAAAAATGCCACAATGTAGTGTCTTAAAGCAATGCTGATGTATCATTTCCAAGATCCTGTGAGCTGGACAGGTGGGTCTTCTGTTGATTTCACTTGAGTTCATTCATTGGCTGAATTAGGCTGCAGAGTTGTCTGGACTGGAAGGTCAAAAATGACCTTGCTTGCCAGGGGCAGTGGCCTGTGCTTCTTATCCAATCTACTTGGGAGGCTGAGGCAGGAGGATTCCTTGAGTCCAGGAGTTCAAGACCAGCATGGGCAGCATAGGACCCCATCAAAATAATAAAATAAAATAAAATAAAATAAAGGAAGAAAAGTTACATTAAAAAAAAAAAAATGATCTCACTCAAAAATCTGGCAGTTGTACCTGGCTGTCATCTGGGACCACTCAGTTATCATGGCCAATCATACTTCATTAGGCTCCATCAGTTTCCTTACATAGCATTCTCACCGTGGCATCCAAAAGAGCAAAGGCAAAAATTGAAAGATGTCTTGAGACTTAAGGTCTAGAACTCTCACAACATCACTTCTGCTAGATTCCATTAGTTACGAAAAGTGTTTGGACCAGTCAAATTTAAGAGGTCGGGAAACAGACTTCTAAAGTTAGTGAAAAGAACCGCAAAGTACTTGTGGCCATTTAATTCTACCTCTATGCCTTGCTCTTGAAATTAAAATGTCTTTAGAATGATCTTAGGGAATAATTTTGTGAAAAAAGGGCCAAATTTTTTAATGAATTTGTTTAGAAAAAAATCATACATTGTCAAGTCTGTAAACCTCTTGCTGATTGTAAACTCTTTTTTTTTTTTTTTTTTTTTCTGTCGCCCAGGCTGGAGTGCGGTGGCACAATCTCAGCTCACTACAACCTCTGCCTCCCAGGTTCAAGTGATTCTCCTACCTCAGCCTCCTGAGTAGCTGGAATTACAGGAATATACCACCATGGCCGGCTAATTTTTGTAGTTTTAGTAGAGACAGGGTTTTGCCATGTTGGTCAGGCTGGTCTTGAACTCCTGACCTAAGGTAATCTGCACTCCTTAGCCTCCCAAAGCACTGGGATTACAGGTGTTAGCCACCACATCCAGCTTGTAAACTCCTTATTCCATGATTCTTGCCTTCTTCACATTTCTATTGCTTCTGTTTAATATAGTTTTTGAGACAGAGTATGCTTTGAAAAGCACACTTTCAAATAACTGATGTTTCATAAATAACTGATTGAAACATTCTTTAAAATTATTTTATAAAAAGTCATACTTTTTAAATAGAAATAGAAAATGTTGAAGCTTATCTACTCTTCTCAGGCCTTAGAAACTCCAACAGGCTTACAGTTCTAGTTAACCCCCAAACATTAATAAGTAAAAATAGCAACTGAATTCAAAAGGACTTTATAAATTCAATAAGGTATGTTTTAGATGTTTAATGGGTTACTTCAGATAAGCAGCTTTCAATTTAGTTGTCTTTCTCAGGTGGACAAAAATATTGTCTACATTGGGGAACATCACAGAAGATGCTATTTGAAATAAAACATTCAGCATCCTCATTTAATGTTAAGATGTCACTACCAATGACTTATAGTGTGTTATCAGTATGACCTAAAACCCTACATCTTTTTGGAAAATTAATATTTATTCATATTGACTGGGCACGGTGGCTCATGCCTGTAGTCCCAGCACTTTGGGAGGCTGAGGCAGGAGGATCACTTGAGGTCAGGAGTTCGAGACCAGCCTGACCAACAAGTCGAAACCCCGTCTCTACCCAAAATACAAAAATTAGCTGAGTGTGGTGGTGGGTGCCTGTAATCCCAGCTACTCAGGAGACTGAGGCAGGAGAATTGCTTGAACTCGGGAGGCAGAGTTTGCAGTGAGCTGAGATGGCGCCACTGCACTCCAGTCTGGAAGACAGCGAGACTCCATCTCAAAAAAAAAAATAAATAAATAAAATAAAAATAAAAATAAAATTCCTATTAATATACAAAATAGCAGATGATACTTTTTACTTTGTTTTTCTTAAATTATTAATGAATATGTTGGTAGTTATGTAGAGAAATTCCTAACTTTAAAGCTGTTAACAACTTTAAAAGTAAAATTAATAAGAATGCAAGAATGAGACTATGGTTTGGAATCTCTGCCAAACGTTTAACGTTTGTATGATTTAGGGCAGTTCTATTACTTTTTTTTTTTTTTTTTTTTTTTTTAGACGGAGTCTTGCTCTGTCGCCCAGGCTGGAGTGCAGTGGCCGGATCTCAGCTCACTGCAAGCTCCGCCTCCCGGGTTCACGCCATTCTCCCACCTCAGCCTCCCGAGTAGCTGGGACTACAGGCGTCCGCCACATCGCCCGGCTAGTTTTTTGTATTTTTTAGTAGAGACGGGATTTCATCGTGTTAGCCAGGATGGTCTCGATCTCCTGACCTCGTGATCCACCCGTCTCGGCCTCCCAAAGTGCTGGGATTACAGGCTTGAGCCACCGCGCCCGGCCCAGTTCTATTACATTTTTAGATTCAGTCTGCTCAGCTGGAAAACTGGAATGAAAATGGTTACCACAACATCCAGTAGGCTCAACGAATAAACCAAGATAACTGATGTAAAGATCTAATTGGCATGACTGGAACATCAGTAATTGTTACTTTATTTTTGTTGTTATTGTTGTTAATGTTATATTTGTATTAACTCAATTTAGAGGCACTCGGTAAATTCTGTTATTCCTAAAGTGTTGACAAGATAAAGGAAACTCTAAAATAAAACATTTTAAAAGTATATATTTTAGTTTTTTATTTTTCTTTTATATCCTACTTGGAAGACAGTTCAATAATTATAGTGCTAAGCTCATTATGTACATTAATCAGTAGTGTTTGGCAGGCAGTGCATTTCTGAATGATAACAGCATGCCTCAGGTGGCCTTAAAACATACCAAGCTGAAGGCTATCAATTTTACCACCTGAGAAGTGTTCTAATTAACCCAAAATGCAGAACCTAAAGTGGCTGCTCCATTACTGCCAATGAAACTAACAGTTGGGTTCTTAGATTTATTAGCCTGCAAATTGCTGACTGTCAATTCTGAAGCACCAACTGTGCCTACCTTTTACAAGTTTTTTTTTTTTTTTTCCAATATTTATTTGAAATGTAAGGTCAGTTAATTATAAACGAAAATACATTAAGTGGTAATAGAAATGCTTGGGCACCAGAACCAGACTTATCCTTCTCGAAAATCCACTGTATTTTTGCTTAGTGACCTTGGAAGAGTTAGTTAAAGCATGTTTCCCTATCTATAAATTGGAAAAGGATAATTTCTTTATATATTGTCGTGACAATTAGTAAAGATATACCTAATGTGCCTACAATAGTTTTTACACATAATAATCAAGAATTTTTTTCTACTTTGTTTCTCATCCTTTATGATATACAGAGGCATATAGTCAAATGAAGGGTCCTGTGTTAGAGGACTGCATGTATTATTTCTGTTTTATTAATTTAATTAGAGAATATGATTAGCCAGTCTGCAACAGTACAGTGTTATTTTGTGTAAAGTATAACTATATTTTCAAATTCCCATTTTCCTCTCAACTGTATCAACAGGTTTATGGTATTCTATTGAGGGCTGAAGAATTTATAGTGTTTAGCAGACAGGCCTTTGACTTTCCTAATAAAACTTATATTTCATTGGGCAGACAAGATGAAGAAATATTTCAAACTTCATACTGCATCTAAAATGTTTACGGTGATACAGTGGTACCTTTCCTTTATTGTTACATTCGATGATCCGTACAATGAAACTATTTTATAGAAAAGTATCCTTTACAATATTTCCAAGTCTGTAACTAAATCCTATCCTTTTTTTTTTTTTTTTTTGAGACGGAGTCTGGCTCTGTTGCCCAGGCTGGAGTGCAGTGGCCGGATCTCAGCTCACTGCAAGCTCCACCTCCCGGGTTTACGCCATTCTCCTGCCTCAGCCTCCAGAGTAGCTGGGACTACAGGCGCCCGCCACCTCGCCCGGCTAGTTTTTTGTACTTTTTAGTAGAGACGGGGTTTCACCGTGTTAGCCAGGATGGTCTCGATCTCCTGACCTCGTGATCCGCCCGTCTCGGCCTCCCAAAGTGCTGGGATTACAAGCTTGAGCCACCGCGTCCTATCCTTTGAATGGAAGTAGTGTTCATCTATTTCTATGCTGTATTATTTGGAATAATGAATTCGGTTTTATGAAGTGATGCAAGTGTGTTTGATGATCAGGAAAACTTGGAAATTATAGTATTGAGTATAATCTTCGGAGACAAGTAAAATATGTGTACCTATGTTATGTACAAGGTTACCACAGTTGTCATATAATACAGTCAGGTTCTATAAAAAGACCAATAGCTCTACTGGACAACAAAATGTAGTGTTCATTTGCTTTGTTTTCATGATGGGTTTCTTTTTTTTGTTACTTTTAAAGTGAATCTATTAAAACTCCACTCCCAAGGTGGATTGATATTGTAGAAATACAAAATTTATACTTATTCTAGATTTCATTGGATTATGTGATATAATTGCCACAGGCTACATGTGGCCACTGGAGCACTAATATGTGGCTCCAAGTTGAGAAGTACTGTTGGTTTAAAACACACATTCAATTTCAAATACTGAACATGAAAAACAAGATTAGGCCGGGCGCGGTGGCTCAAACCTGTAATCCCAGCACATTGGGAGGCCGAGACGGGCGGATCACGAGGTCAGGAGATCGAGACCATCCTGGCTAACACGGTGAAACCCCGTCTCTACTGAAAAATACAAAAAACTAGCCGGGCGAGGTGGCGGTGCCTGTAGTCCCAGCTACTCAGGAGGCTGAGGCAGGAGAATGGCGTAAACCCAGGAGGCGGAGCTTGCAGTGAGCTGAGATCCAGCCACTACACTCCAGCCCAGGCGACAGAGCCAGACTCCGTCTCAAAAAAAAAAAAAAAAAAAAAAAAAAAGAAAAACAAGATTAAAGTATCTCAAAAATAATTTTCCATTTTGGTTAATTATTGATCCTATATATTTTAGGACAAGTAAATTAAGTTATTAAAATGGGTTTCACCTGTTTCTACTTACATTTTTAGAAAAATTAAACTTTTTCTACATTTCTAGAAAATTAAAATTACATATTTGGCTCACATTACATTCTATTTGCAAATATATATATTCCTATTGCTTATAAATAGTATACACACACACCCACTCCTATTGCTTATTTGCAAAGTTTGTACCTTGTGTTTATCCCACAGGGACTGAGTGCTGAGGTAGGTGGCTATTGAAAAATTTGTCATTGTAATTCTATGTTGTCTCACAGTTTCTTTCCATTCTAGAGGTTTGATTTGAGACACCTATAGGATGGCAAAATAAAAAACTAAATGTTTAAAGTCTGCAGAATCTAGGGATAAAACATACGTTTTATGTATATAATCAGTGTTACAGTCCACAGGCAGTTGTCTGAATAGAATATTTAAATTACTATCAGAAATGACCCAAGGATGTATTTCTTGACTGAGTGAATCATTGTAGCACATAAAAAGGACAAGCCTGACATCCATCCTGATGAACTGTATCAAGCACTTGTAGATTAACACATAAAAGATCTAAACAGGCTCTGAAGAATGTATAGAAAAGGAAAAGATGGTGAAATTCAGAAATCACCAATAAAATATACCCTAAAAAGGGAAGATCCTACTGAGTCGAATCATTGGAAGTGAATCTGACAATAATCGCCAATCTTGGAGAAGACTCCAAAAGCACTGTCAGCATTGGAAATTGCTATGGCACCAACTCTTTGTTTATGAAATTGACTTAAAAAATACAACTCCCCCACACAAAACACATGCACACATACACACAGAGACCCACCGGCTGGACACACACATAAACATAAAACTAGACATTCATTCTGCATTTTCAGTATGATCTATATTCTAAGGTCACAGTAAATTGTTAAGGGAAAGAATATAAAATTCCAATTTATAAATTCAGATGAAATGACAGGATAAGAATAATAACCATGGTTGGCTGTAAAAATAATCACAGTTATCCAACATGTTCATTTGTAATTATACTTTACAGAATTTTACATCAACAGGTAGAGTTTAATTCTCCACTCTGAATTCAACCTAAAGCTCATGTGGGTTTGCACACTTTTCTTTTCACTTTTGGAACTCTAACACCTCCATGTGAAGAAACCCCTACAGTGTGAAGAAAGATCTCTTCCTAGAGCAGCCAGCTCTAGCCAGTCTCGCAGCTGAGCTCAAATACCTAAGCAAGCTCAGCGGTGATCAGTTTTGCCTATCTCTGTAGAACCATACAGCTTATTAGAGGCTCATGAGCAATTATGAATGGTTATTATATGAAGCCACTTGGTTTTGGGATAACTTGTTAAGCAGCAATAGATGACTAATTTAATAAGCATTGTGAAACCTCCAATGAGATAATGTATCCGGGAAATAATCAGATTATTCTGAATCCATGGATATATAATGAAAATGATGTAAGAAATAACTTTTGAGGTATAGGTAGGAATTGTGGATCTATGTACTTAAATTCAAACATAAATAGTAATGGCTTAAAATATAAATTGGACTGCATGACAGTTACTAAACAATACGAAACAAATTTCAACTCACAGGCACAAGGATTACTGTTCAGTAACAAAAATGAACAAACTATGAATACATGTAACAAGCTGGAAGCATGTCAGAAGCATTATACTCAGTAAAAGAAACCAGACACAAAAGACTGTGTACTATATTGTACATAACTATATTCTGTAGAAGGCAAAACTATAGGGACATAAATCAGATCAATAGTTGCTAGATTCTGAAGGAAAGAAGAGAGGGTTAACTTCAAAAGAGCAAAAGAACATGTTACGTCAATTGAAATGTTCCGTGCCTTGTTTTTTGGCACTGGATGCTTGAAAAATATTCAGTTGCTAAATGTATCAAAATATAGATTTAAGTAAATCTGATGTCAAAGAAACAACTAAACAATACAATATTGAAAGTTTCTTGCAGATTGTAATATGACCATACAGACAAAAGAATAAGCACAACATTTACCAAAATACCTATCTATGTAAAAGACAACAGGAGAATGGAATTAGGGAAAACTGTGAATGGAAAGTTATTGGTTAACCTGGGTTTTTTAAGCTGAGGTGGGTTGTTAGTAAATTGTTTTATTATCATTTTTATTATTCAAATTTTATGCCTTACATATAATAATTATGAATTATAATAATTCATGGAAATACAAAAAAAGACAATGTCTGGGGTGGAGGTAAAACAGAAAAATATAGGAGCTATAAAACCATGCTAAGCTAAAATTCAGTAAGCCATAGGATAAAGAAGGTAGTCCAAAAAGTTAAAGTAAAATAGTAATAACAGTACACACCAACAAAAGTAACTTAAAAAAATAAATACTAAGTATTGTCAAGGATGAGGGATAGTGGATACACTTTTTAAAATTTTTATTGAAAAACACACAGCATGAAATCTGTCCTATTAACAAATTTTAAGTGTGCAGTACAGTACTGCTGACTATATGTCGATTTTGATAGAGTGAATCTCTAGAACATTTTCATCTTGTATGACTGAAACTCTGTACCCATTGAACAGACATCTCCATTTCCTCCTCCCTCTATCCCCTGGAAGCCACTATTCTACTTTCTGCTTCTATGAATTTGTCTATTTTAGACACTGCATATAAGTAGAATCATGCAGTATTTACCCTTCTGTGAGTGAATTATTTCACTTAACATAATGTTCTCAAGATTCCTCCACTTTGTAGCATATGAGAGGATTTCCTTCCCTTTTTTTTAGAGAGGAATAGAATAATATTCTTTTGTATGTATGTCATATTTTAAAAAATAAATTCATCTACCAGTGAATATTAGGTTTTCTCTACTTCTTGGCTATTGTAAATAATGTTCCATTGAACACAGGAGTGCAAATATCTTTTCGGGATCCTATTTTTAATTATTTTGGGTAAATTCCCAGAAGTAGGATGCAGAATCATGTGGGAGTTCTATTTTTAATTCTTTTTGAGGAAACTTCATACTGATTTCCATAGCAGCTGTACATTTAACATTTTACATTCCACCAGGAGAACTAATTTCTCCATATCTTGTCAAAAATGATTTTCTTTCTTTCCTCCCTTCCTTTCTTCTTTCCTTCATCTCTCTCCTTCCCTCCTTCCCTTTCTGTGTGCTTTCTTTTTTGTTTTAATGGACATCTAAACAGGTATGAGGTGATATCTCATTGTGATTTTGAATTGTATTTCTCTAGTGATTGGTGATGTTGAACATCTTTTCATATACCTGTTGGTCATTTGTATGTGTTCATTAGAGAAATGTGTATTTAAGTCATTAGATCATTAAAAAAATCAGGTTTTTTTTTTTGTTTGTTTGTTTTTTACCACTGAATTGTAGAAGTTTTCTGCATGTTTTGGATAGCTCCTTAGCAGATATCTAAGATATATGATTTGCAAATATTTTCCCATTCTGTAGGTTGCATTTATACTCTGTGGATTGTTTACTTCTCTGTGCAGAAGCATTTCAGTTTGATATATTCCCTATTTGTCTATTTTAGCTTTTGTTGCCTGTGCTTTTGATTTCATATTCAGGATATCATAGCCAAGAACAATGTTATGAAGTTTTCCCCCTACATTTTCTTCTAGAAGTTTTATAGTTTCAGATTTTAAATTTAAATCTTCAAGCCATTTTGAGTTGATTTTGTGTATTATCTAAGATTAGGGTCCAGTTACATTCATATGCATGTGGCTATCTGGTTTTCCCAGCATCATTTGTAAAACAGACTCTCCTTTCCCTAATGTGTATTCTCAGCAATCTTGTCAAAGATCATTTAAATATATATGCATGCTCTCTATTCTGTTTCAATGTTCTCTATTTTGTGAGCTCTCTATTCTGTTTCAATGTTCTATATGTCTATATTTAGGCCGGAACCATACTGTTTTGATTTTGATAGATTTGTAATATGTTTTGAAGTCAGGATGTGTTATGCCTCCAGTTTTGTTCCTCTTGTTTTGGCTCTTTGGGTTTTTTAATGGTTTCACAGGAATTTAAAATTTTTTTTTCTGTTTAGAATTATATTTTCTCTACAAAAAAGTATTTTCTATTTGAATACTGAAAAGCTTTTCTATTTGAATTGCCAAAGTCTATTGGGATTTTGACAGGGATTACACTGAATCTGTAGATTGATTTGAGTAATATAGACATTTTTTTTTGTTTTTTAATTTATTTATTATTATTATACTTTAAGTTGTAGGGTACATGTGCATAATGTGCAGGTTTGTTACATATGTATACTTGTGCCATGTTGGTGTGCTGCACCCATCAACTCGTCATTTACATCAGGTATAACTCCCAATGCAATCCCTCCCCTCTCCCCCCTCCCCATGATAGGCCCCGGTGTGTGATGTTCCCCTTCCCGAGTCCAAGTGATCTCATTGTTCAGTTCCCACCTATGAGTGAGAACATGCGGTGTTTGGTTTTCTGTTCTTGTGATAGTTTGCTAAGAATGATGGTTTCCAGCTGCATCCATGTCCCTACAAAGGACACAAACTCATCCTTTTTTATGGCTGCATAGTATTCCATGGTGTATATGTGCCACATTTTCTTAATCCAATCTGTCACTGATGGACATTTGGGTTGATTCCAAGTCTTTGCTATTGTGAATAGTGCTGCAATAAACATACGTGTGCATGTGTCTTTATAGCAGCATAATTTATAATCCTTTGGGTATATACCCAGTAATGGGATGGCTGGGTCATATGGTACATCTAGTTCTAGATCCTTGAGGAATCGCCATACTGTTTTCCATAATGGTTGAACTAGTTTACAATCCCACCAACAGTGTAAAAGTGTTCCTATTTCTCCACATCCTCTCCAGCACCTGTTGTTTCCTGACTTTTGAATGATCGCCATTCTAACTGGTGTGAGATGGTATCTCATTGTGGTTTTGATTTGCATTTCTCTGATGGCCAGTGATGATGAGCATTTTTTCATGTGTCTGTTGGCTGTATGAATGTCTTCTTTTGAGAACTGTCTGTTCATATTCTTTGCCCACTTTTTCATGGGGTTGTTTGTTTTTTTCTTGTAAATTTGTTTGAGTTCTTTGTAGGTTCTGGATATTAGCCCTTTGTCAGATGAGTAGATTGCAAAAATTTTCTCCCATTCTGTAGGTTGCCTGTTCACTCTGATGGTAGTTTCTTTTGCTGTGCAGAAGCTTTTTAGTTTAATGAGATCCCATTTGTCAGTTTTGGCTTTTGCTGCTGTTGCTTTTGGTGTTTTAGACATGAAGTCTTTGCCCATGCCTATGTCCTGAATGGTATACTACCTAGGTTTTCCTCTAGGATTTTTATGGTATTAGGTCTAACATTTAAGTCTCTAATCCATCTTGAATTAATTTTTGTATAAGGAGTAAGGAAAGGATCCAGTTTCAGCTTTCTACTTATGGCTAGCCAATTTTCCCAGCACCATTTATTAAATAGGGAATCCTTTCCCCATTTCTTGTTTCTCTCAGGTTTGTCAAAGATCAGATGGCTGTAGATGTGTGGTATTATTTCTGAGGACTCTGTTCTGTTCCATTGGTCTATATCTCTGTTTTGGTACCAGTACCATGCTGTTTTGGTTACTGTAGCCTTGTAGTATAGTTTGAAGTCAGGTAGCGTGATGCCTCCAGCTTTGTTCTTTTGACTTAGGATTGTCTTGGAGATGCGGGCTCTTTTTTGGTTCCATATGAACTTTAAAGCAGTTTTTTCCAATTCTGTGAAGAAACTCCTTGGTAGCTTGATGGGGATGGCATTGAATCTATAAATTACCTTGGGCAGTATGGCCATTTTCATGATATTGATTCTTCCTATCCATGAGCATGGTATGTTCTTCCATTTGTTTGTGTCCTCTTTTATTTCACTGAGCAGTGGTTTGTAGTTCTCCTTGAAGAGGTCCTTTACATCCCTTGTAAGTTGGATTCCTAGGTATTTTATTCCCTTTGAAGCAATTGTGAATGGAAGTTCATTCCTGATTTGGCTCTCTGTTTGTCTGTTACTGGTGTATAAGAATGCTTGTGATTTTTGCTCATTAATTTTGTATCCTGAGACTTTGCTGAAGTTGCTTATCAGCTTAAGGAGATTTTGGGCTGACACAATGGGGTTTTCTAAATATACAATCATGTCATCTGCAAACAGGGACAATTTGACTTCTTCTTTTCCTAACTGAATCCCCTTGATTTCTTTCTCTTGCCTGATTGCCCTAGCCAGAACTTCCAACACTATGTTGAATAGGAGTGGTGAGAGAGGGCATCCCTGTCTTGTGCCAGTTTTCAAAGGGAATTTTTCCAGTTTTTGCCCATTCAGTATGATATTGGCTGTGGGTTTGTCATAAATAGCTCTTATGATTTTGAGGTACGTTCCATCAATACCGAATTTATTGAGCGTTTTTAGCATGAAGGGCTGTTGAATTTTGTCAAAAGCCTTTTCTGCATCTATGGAGATAATCATGTGGTTCTTGTCTTTGGTTCTGTTTATATGCTGGATTATGTTTATTGATTTGCGAATGTTGAACCAGCCTGGCATCCCAGAGATGAAGCCCACTTGATCATGGTGGATAAGCTTTTTGATGTGTTGCTGAATCCGGTTTGCCAGTATTTTATTGAGGATTTTTGCATCAATGTTCATCAGGGATATTGGTCTAAAATTCTCTTTTTTTGTTGTGTCTCTGCCAGGCTTTGGTATCAGGATGATGTTGGCCTCATCAAATGAGTTAGGGAGGATTCCCTCTTTTTCTATTGATTGGAATAGTTTCAGAAGGAATGGTACTAACCCCTCCTTGTACCTCTGGTAGAATTCAGCTGTGAATCCATCTGGTCCTGGACTTTTTTTGGTTGGTAGGCTATTAATTATTGCCTCAATTTCAGAGCCTACTATTGGTCTATTCAGGGATTCAACTTCTTCCTGGTTTAGTCTTGGAAGAGTGTAAGTGTCCAGGAAATTATCCATTTCTTCTAGATTATCCAGTTTATTTGCGTAGAGGTGTTTATAGTATTCTCTGATGGTAGTTTGTATTTCTGTGGGGTCGGTGGTGATATCCCCTCTATCATTTTTATTTGTGTCGATTTGATTCTTCTCTCTTTTCTTCTTTATTAGTCTTGCTAGCGGTCTGTCAATTTTGTTGATCTTTTCAAAAAACCAACTCCTGGATTCATTGATTTTTTGGAGGGTTTTTTGTGTCTCTATCTCCTTCAGTTCTGCTCTGATCTTAGTTATTTCTTGCCTTCTGCTAGCTTTCGAATGTGTTTGCTCTTCCTTCTCTAATTCTTTTAATTGCGATGTTAGAGTGTCAATTTTAGATCTTTCCTGCTTTCTTTTGTGGGCATTTAGTGCTATAAATTTCCCTCTACACACTGCTTTAAATGTGTCCCAGAGATTCTGGTATGTTGTATCTTTGTTCTCATTGGTTTCAAAGAACATCTTTATTTCTGCCTTCATTTCGTTGTGTACCCAGTAGTCATTCAGGAGCAGATTGTTCAGTTTCCATGTAGTTGAGCGGTTTTGATTGAGTTTCTTAGTCCTGAGTTCTAGTTTGATTGCACTGTGGTCTGAGAGACAGTTTGTTATAATTTCTGTTCTTGTACATTTGCTGAGGAGTGCTTTACTTCCAATTACGTGGTCAATTTTGGAGTAAGTACAATGTGGTGCTGAGAAGAATATATATTCTGTTGATTTGGGGTGGAGAGTTCTATAGATGTCTATTAGGTCTGCTTGCTGCAGAGATGAGTTCAATTCCTGGATATCCTTGTTAACTTTCTGTCTCGTTGATCTGTCTAATGTTGACAGTGGAGTGTTGAAGTCTCCCATTATTATTGTATGGGAGTCTAAGTCTCTTTGTAAGTCTCTAAGGACTTGCTGTATGAATCTGGGTGCTCCTGTATTGGGTGCATATATATTTAGGATAGTTAGTTCTTCCTGTTGAATTGATCCCTTTACCATTATGTAATGGCCTTCTTTGTCTCTTTTGATCTTTGATGGTTTAAAGTCTGTTTTATCAGAGACTAGTATTGCAACCCCCGCTTCTTTTTGTTCTTCATTTGCTTGGTAAATCTTCCTCCATCCCTTCATTTTGAGCCTATGTATGTCTCTGCGTGTGAGATGGGTCTCCTGAATACAGCAGACTGATGGGTCTTGACTCTTTATCCAGTTTGCCAGCCTGTGTCTTTTAATTGGAGCATTTAGTCCATTTACATTTAAGGTTAAGATTGTTATGTGTGAACTTGATCCTGCCATTATGATATTAACTGGTTATTTTGCTCGTTAGTTGATCCAGTTTCTTCCTAGCCTTGATGGTCTTTACATTTTGGCATGTTTTTGCAATGGCTGGTACAGGTTGTTCCTTTCCATATTTAGTGCTTCCTTCAGGGTCTCTTGTAAGGCAGGCCTAGTGGTGACAAAATCTCTAAGCATTTGCTTATCTGTAAAGGATTTTATTTCTCCTTCACTTATGAAACTTAGTTTGGCTGGATATGAAATTCTGGGTTTAAAATTCTTTTCTTTAAGAATGTTGAATATTGGCCCCCACTCTCTTCTGGCTTGGAGAGTTTCTGCCGAGAGATCTGCTGTTAGTCTGATGGGCTTCCCTTTGTGGGTAACCCGACCTTTCTCTCTGGCTGCCCTTAAGATTTTTTCCTTCATTTCAACTTTGGTGAATCTGGCAATTATGTGTCTTGGAGTTGCTCTTCTCGAGGAGTATCTTTGTGGCGTTCTCTGTATTTCCTGGATTTGAATGTTGGCCTGCCCTACTAGGTTGGGGAAGTTCTCCTGGATGATATCCTGAAGAGTGTTTTCCAACTTGGTTCCATTTTCCCCCTCACTTTCAGGCACCCCAATCAGACGTAGATTTGGTCTTTTTACATAATCCCATACTTCTTGCAGGCTTTGTTCATTTCTTTTTCTTCTTTTTTCTTTTGGTTTCTCTTCTCGCTTCATTTCATTCATTTGATCCTCAATCGCTGATACTCTTTCTTCCAGTTTATCGAGTCGGTTACTGAAGCTTGTGCATTTGTCACGTATTTCTCGTGTCATGGTTTTCATCTCTTTCATTTCGTTTATGACCTTCTCTGCATTAATTACTCTAGCCATCAATTCTTCCACTTTTTTTTCAAGATTTTTAGTTTCTTTGCGCTGGGTACGTAATTCCTCCTTTAGCTCTGAGAAATTTGATGGACTGAAGCCTTCTTCTCTCATCTTGTCGAAGTCATTCTCCGTCCAGCTTTGATCCGTTGCTGGCGATGAGCTGCGCTCCTTTGCCGGGGGAGATGCGCTCTTATTTTTTGAATTTCCAGCTTTTCTGCCCTGCCTTTTCCCCATCTTTGTGGTTTTATCTGCCTCTGGTCTTTGAAAATGGTGATGTACTGATGGGGTTTTGGTGTAGGTGTCCTTCCTGTTTGATAGTTTTCCTTCTAACAGTCAGGACCCTCAGCTGTAGGTCTGTTGGAGATTGCTTGAGGTCCACTCCAGACCCTGTTTGCCTGGGTATCAGCAGCAGTGTCTGCAGAAGATAGAATATTTCTGAACAGCGAGTGTACCTGTCTGATTCTTGCTTTGGAAGCTTCCTCTCAGGGGTGTACTCCACCGTGTGAGGTGTGGGGTGTCGGTCTGCCCCTAGTGGGGGATGTCTCCCAGTTAGGCTACTCAGGGGTCAGGGGCCCACTTGAGCAGGCAGTCTGTCCGTTCTCAGATCTCAACCTCCGTGTTGGGAGATCCACTGCTCTCTTCAAAGCTGTCAGACAGAGTCGTTTGCGTCTGCAGAGGTTTCTGCTTCGTTTGTTATTGTTTACTGTGCCCTGTCCCCAGAGGTGGAGTCTACAGAGACAGGCAGGTTTCCTTGAGCTGCTGTGAGCTCCACCCAGTTCGAGGTTCCCAGCAGCTTTGTTTACCTACTTAAGCCTCAGCAATGGCAGGCGCCCCTCCCCCATTCTCGCTGCTGCCTTGCCGGTAGATCACAGACTACTGTGCTAGCAATGAGGGAGGCTCCGTGGGTGTGGGACCCTCCCAGCCAGGTGTGGGATATGATCTCCTGGTGTGCCTGTTTGCTTAAAGTGCAGTATTGGGGTGGGAGTTACCCGATTTTCCAGGTGTTGTGTGTCTCAGTTCCCCTGGCTAGGAAAAGGGATTCCCTTCCCCCTTGCGCTTCCCAAGTGAGGCAATGCCTCGCCCTGCTTCAGCTCTCGCTGGTCGGGCTGCAGCAGCTGACCAGCGCCGATTGTCCGGCACTCCCCAGTGAGATGAACCCAGTACCTCAGTTGAAAATGCAGAAATCACCAGTCTTCTGTGTCGCTTGCGCTGGGAGTTGGAGACTGGAGCTGTTCCTATTCGGCCATCTTGCTCCGCCCCCTCGAGTGATATAGACATTTTAACAGTTTGTGGTAATTCAATCCAGTAACTTGAGATTTATTTTCATTTATTTGGGTCTTTTAAATTTTCTTTCAGCAGTTTTCTAGTTTTCAGTGTAAATTTTTCACTTAATTAGTTAAGTGTATTCCTAAGTATATCATTTTTTATGACACAGTAAATGGAATTGTTTTCTTAATTTCCCTTATAGAAGGATGATTGTTAGTATATACAAATTCACCTAGCTTTTGGATGTTGATTATTTTAAGCTGAAACTGTGCTGAGCTTATTTATTAGTCTAACATGTGTGTGTTATAATTGATAAAGATTTTTATACATAAGATTGTATTGTCTGAAAACAGAGGTAATTATACTTCTTCCTTTCCCTTTCCATTTGAATGACTTTCATTCCCTTTTCTTGCCTAATTGCTCTGGATAGGATTGCCAAATAGTGCTCTGAGATACGCAAGACAGAAATCCATTCTTCAGTCAGCTCTTCACAAAGCTAGAATGCTGAATACACATTCTATGCTTCCCTTTTCTTCTTGAGGGTAAAACTGCCAAGGGATATCAGCCTCTTTCTATTGTATTTTGGATCCTCTGGAGTAGCATCAAGGTACCCAGATCTCTTTTTGTTCTCAGCAGTCTCCAGGCATCTAGAGTATGCCAGGCCCTATAAATGGTCCAAGTCAGGCAACACAGAAACAAGTCCCTTGTACAGCCTCCCCAAAAGCTGTACATTTTGATGCATGCTCCAACTATTTCTCTCCCTAGGGTAAAGCCAGGAGTTGGGGGTTTTTCTCCAACTCACTTCATTCTGAACCAGGGAGGGAAGCAATAGTGAGTAAATACTTAATAACTTGAACCATTGCTTTTGCTGTCAGTGATCCCAAATATGGTACAATTTTTGGTCAGTGCTTAGATTCAGTCAAGACAGAAAACAGTGCTTTGAGTAGTCCCACAAAATCCTAAACATAGACACATTCTAGTCTTCTCTTTCCCTCTCTATGGAGAAATTTGGAGGTGGGAAGTGTGATATTGATGACATCACACTGTGGTAGGGGGAGGGACTCTGGCAAATGAGAGCCATGAGTTTTCTTTCTGTCTTTGGTACAGCTAGTTTTGCATAAGGCTAGTGGTACAGGAACCTCTCATCTGGTTTCAAGATTTCTCACAAAGGAAATTGCTCCATGTATCATTTAATCAGTGTTGCCATGGAAAATAAGGTCTTGGGCTTTCTATTCCATCACCTTGCTGACATCACCCCTGGAACTCTGACATGATATTATTAGGAATTTAGATAGGAAATGGCTCACCTTTTAAAACAAACGAACAAACTTGTTAATGGTGAACACTTGTGAAATCTGTGATCCAGCAATTCCATTCTCAGACATGAACACAAAATAAATGTGTACATATGTGTAAAATGTTGACTGTAGGAACATCATTCACAAGTGTCTTAGAGTTAAAATAATCCGTAAACAACAGAATGTATACATAAACTCTGGAATTATCAGAAAATGTAATTATATGTACTACTGTACACTGTAAAATGGATCTGTCTCACAGACATAATATTGAATGAAAATAATCTTGATATTGTATGAATCCATTAGTATAAACCAGAAGTATAGGAGAAATGAGTTTTTGGTTATAGAAACTGGAACATTGGTTTCTTTGAAAAGATGGTATTGACTAGAAGGGAAACAAAGACAGCTCTGGTGCTATATTTTTTTATCTAAGTGGTAATTACACTGATGTATTCCCTTCATAAATATTCATCAATTGTGTATTTAGAATTTCTGCATTTTGTTGTATTTACATAATACTTAAATAAAAATAAATTTTAAAACATTTACATTTATTTGCAATGGAGAAGCAACATCAAAAGTTTGCTGGTGGTCAACATTAAAACCTTTTAACTATAGAATCACCATTAAAGAATGATTAGAATTATATTATAGAAGGCAATATGGACTGAATGTTTCCGTTCACTTCCAAATTCATATCAAAATTATAACTCAATGTGATGGTATTAGGTGGGACCTTTGGGAGGTCATTTTGATAGCAGCAGGAAACAAATGGCCAGGCAGATCAGGGCAGGTCCCCAGTGAAACCTGACCGACCTTCAAGGTGAAGACGGCGTAAAACCTGGCTACAAGTTCCGAGTAAACCCACAGGCCGGACTGAGAACATGTCTTCCCCTTTGGTGTGCTTTTCTCTGATTGATCCCCATCCTTCACCTATATTACATATACCTACCCTTTCCTAATTGGCTTTCTGCACTGCTGTGCCCACCTTTGAGTAGTGTCTTTGCCTTAACCTTGTTTGCATTCTAACAAGTCAATCAGCATGCACTTCCCATTCTGAGTCCATACAAAACCCTGGACCTAGTCACACTGGGAGAGAAACGACCTGACTGCTGACTGCTGGGGTGTGGGATCTCACTCCCACTTTCTGCTGAGAGCTCTTCCACAGCTTAATAAAAATCTTCTCCACCCATACTCATCCTTCAAATCTTCAAATTGTAAGTATATTCTCATTCTTTTTTTCTGAGATAGAGTCCCGCTCTGTTGCCAAAGCTAGAGTGTGACTCACTGCAACCTCCGCCTCCTGAGTTCAAGTGATTCTCCTGCCTCATCCTCCTGAGTAGCTGGGATTACAGGAGAAAGCCACTATGCCCGACTAATTTTTGTATTTTTAGTAGAGATGGGGTTTCACCATGTTGGTCAGGCTGATCTCAAACTCCTGACCTCGTGATCTGCCTGCCTCAACCTCCCAAAGTGTTGGTATTACAGGTGTGAGCCATCGCACCTGGCCGTGTATCCTCATTCTTTTTGGACCCAGGACAAGAATTCAGGAACTGCTGAATGTGGGCACAAGCTCTAACACAAGTGAACCAAGTGGGCAGGGAGTCTCCAGTGGCAGACCCAGGGCTGAGTGAGGCCTAGGTGGCAGGGGCATATTGCTGGCTGTGGAGATCCCTGGTTGACAAAGTGGCTGAGAAAATCCCATGTCAATTAGATGATGAGGGTGAAGCCCTCTTTAATTGAATTAGTGCCCTTATAAGAGGAAACAGGTGAGAACTAGCTTGATGCCTCTCTCCTCTCTGGTATTTAAAGATATAATGAGAAGGCAACCATCTGTAAACCAAAACAAGGTTATCTATCAAGAACTCAAACATGCCTACATCCTGATCTCAGACTTTTGGCCTCTGGAATTGTAAGAAATAAATATGTGTTGTTTAAGCCATTCAATCTACGGTATTTTGTTAAAGCGGGCTGAACTGATTCAGACAGAATGTGGTTGCTTAATTTATTTATATTTTAGTACAAACAACATCTAAGAATGTAATAAAAGTGAAAAAGCACAGAAGGGGTGATACGATGAGGTGTTAGTGCTAATTTATGCATCTGAAGTAACAAAGTATCAATCAATACTGTCTAAAAATGAATGATCAAATAAAGGAGAAGTAAAACACATAAAAACACCAATATCTCAAGATGTTTGTAGTTAAATTTCTTAAGTTTAAAGGAAATTTTTAAATTAACATCCCCAATTGTGAAAAAACCCTTATTTGAAATGGAATGAATTCTCCTATTTCATTTTCTCCTGTAAAATTCAATTATACTTAATAATAATTTTTACATCAAAAGTAGCATAGAGAGTATTGCCTCTTTTAATTAAAAAAAGTCTGTTTATTCCTCTATCTGTATATAATATGGAGATTTCTTAGCTAATGTTCCTGTATTTATTGACATTTTTTCACTCTTTTAAAATATTTACATATATACACATATATGTCTATTAATGCACACATATGCACATGTGTATATATTTAAATAAGTCATGAATACAATAATTTGCACAAGATTCTTTGGTAGACTTTTATTAGAACAGTGTTTGTCTTTAATTTTAAATTACTTTAGTTTTAGATAATAGGGTAGAACATCCTATTAATGTATTTATGAATTGGGGGAAAAAGGCATCTCTATAATACATCATACTATAAAGAGAGAATCATCATTGTTACTAGTATCCAAACACATAAATACTGTTTTATAATTCAATATAATAATAATTTATACAGAACCTCTTCTCACCTACGTTCTTAATGCTATTTCTGAAATCAAAGACATTGTTTTATAAACTCTCACACAGGGTATCAGAGTCTTCACATGGTACGCTTTCTTCATGTTGTTCCTCTATTCATTGTCTGTCTGCTGAATTTCAGGCCTTTCTTCAAGACTCTTCTCCAATAAAAGTTACTCTCTGAAGCTTTTCCTAACTCCATCAAATGAATTAATCATTTTCTTTTTTTTACTCCCAAAAGGCTTTGTACTCACCTCCTTGACTGTAATGAGATTTGTGTAATATCTAGCAAATAGCAGGCCCTCAATAATGGTAATTGCCTTTTGTATTTTGTGCAAGGGTACTTGTTTTCATTACCTATACTACACGTTGTTAAAAGGTCCTTTCTCCCCTGCTCCTCTGTGACCTCTCAGTGTCAGTCTTTTTATTTCCATTGCTTAACCTAGCACACAGCTGGTTATTCAATAAATGTTTGCTCCAAAGAAAAGGAAATTAATGATGATTTTACAGAGTGATTGAAGAGAAATTTATAGAAAATGGATCACCTATATTAAATGACTCCATTTTTACAAGAAATCTGATAGAGGAAAAAATGTTATGTTGAAGGGATTTTTGTGAGGATGTGAGCAATGATGCTTTCTCAATTGAAAAAGAAAAAGAAGGTTACAATCATTAAGAACATGGGGTAAAGCAATCTGCTGTTGTTATTTCAATTGAATTTAATTCTGTAAAACTGAATTGATTGTCCATTCAGTATATTACATGCTGTTATTGTGCTATGTGTTAGAGCAGGCAGAGAGTCAAGCATGAGCAGGAGAGGGGAGCCCCTGAGAAATGGGAGTTCTGGGGAATCTCATACCCCATCAACCAGCAGGAAACAGGCATGCTCAATATGAACAGAGGGAAGGGGAGGGAAATGCCTATGCAGGAAGGAATGCCTATCAAGATGCCCAGTAATTACTCACGCTGGAGTTAACCTATCAGAACGTAGCGCTTGCTGATAAGGAGGGCAAAGAAAAAATGCCTAAGATATTGGTAGGCCTAATAAGTACAATTTAACCACTATACCCTCTTCCTGGAGTGGCAGTAATGAGCAACACTGTCTGAGGAAGGATTTGAATCCAGCACCAGCCTGCACATGCACAGCAGTAGTAAAGGCGAGTACCACAAGCCTGGTGGGGGAGCTAGGTGGGAACAAGGCAGAGACTTAAGACAGGAGTGGGTAAACTAGACAAACGAAAAACGTGGAAGCTTAAGACAGAGGAGGGAATTTTTAAAAGTCCGACATAATAAAAACCCAATGCAGAACCCTCAAGCTGTTGGATCACTCCATTCAGCAGCCTGCTCTGCTTCATCTTTGCAGAGTGTGCTGTCCCTTTAATGTACTATTTCTGCTCGCTATTCTTTAAGCATATTCTCTTTTTAACTACATCAGTCCCTTGGAAAAATGCTTTCTCCAAGTAAGACAAAGAACTGAGGATTCTTGCACTTCCCAGTAATAATATCTTCAAAGTTGAATAATTCATATGTTTTGAAATTACTTCTGGTTAGGAAGATAAGACACATAAACAAAAGAAGCAAAACCCAAAAAGATAAGAGAGTACATTGTTTGTATCATTCTCTTCTGCTTACTGGAATACAGAAGTTGACCCATGAATACAGAGAAAATTAGCCACAGACATTCCTCTTAAAAATATTTTTCTATATCTTTTGCCATTCCTAAGAAAAGTGAGATTAAAGAGATTACATTAATGGACATTGTATACAAACACTTATTTGTTGTGTATATTTCTATATGCATGTATGTCTATGTATGTGTGTGTATCTGTACTTATCTATCAACTGATTTATAACTAGCTGTTTAAGGTAACTATTTGCTAAACTTTGTAACTAATGATATACATTTTTTCAAGATAATATTTTAGCAAATTACATACATTTTATGTATTGTATACAATGTTATTTGTTGTATACAATTAAACCCTTCAATATTGTGGATTTGTTATTCTCAACTAAAGATTGTGTTGCTTCTATAAAGTAAGAGAATCCTTTCAGTTATTGCTATCTTATTACAGATCCTAAGTTGAATTCAAATGACACCCTGCTATTAGGATCTAGGTGTACAGAGAGGACGGATTAGGTATTAATAAATACTCTCTTTTCCTCCTTGACAGGGCTATGTGTTATTCAAACGACAGAGGTAGGTAACTGAACTTAGGAAGCCAGGCTCACAAGAGGTATCAAATTTAGTTTGTTTCTTAAAAGTTAAAATCCTGGGGAAGCATCTTTTCCTAATATCCTTCTGCTGCAAATGAAAATGACTTATATCCATTTATTTGAATATGCAACATCTGCTCAGGTAAGAAATAAGTATTATTCCCTCTGCCCCAGATAGTTCCAACAAGAATGAGATGGAGTCACACACAGGATCAGAATGTGCAGGCCCTACAACCATCTGATCAGAGCCGCTGAAACACTCCTTGCAATGCTACTGCTTTCAGATTCTTTGCTGTGCTTAGGAGTCTTCCCCAAAGCATCAATGTAAATTAATCTACCCCAAAGCTATTCACTTGACTGTCCCCTCTGTTGTGTCTTCAGTGCCTTAACTCTCCAGATATTTTATTCATGAACAGGAAGTCGATACATTTCCTGCTGGATCTTAAATGATAGATGAAGTCATTAGAGATAAAGTAACCATGTATTTTAACCTACCCAGAAAAGTTTTAGTGTATGCCTGTCAATATGTTGTAATTATTAATATCTTTTTTATGCTCCAAAGTATCTCAGTTTGGACAATAAATTATATGGTTACTGTATTTATAGATCTACCAGTGACTTTAGCACTTCTGAAATATGTTTTAAGAGGTGAGAGGCCTCAGTATGTCACTACTTAATTCAGAGGCATTCTTTTCTTTCTTTCTTTCTTTTTTTTTTTCCTTTGGGACAGGGTCCTCTTTGTCACCCAGGCTGGAGTACAGTGCCATGGTCTCAGCTCACTGCAGCCAGAGACATCTTTTCTAGTCTATTACCAAAGATTCCAACTCAAAACATGTCTATGCATTGTTACTGAATTAGTATTTCCTAATTAAATCTGATTATGACATTCTCCTGCTGATAAAGATTAAAACCTTCCACAAAACCCGTAGAATAAAAGTTTAATTTTGTTCTTTGCATATGAGGATTTAAATGATCTGACAACATGTAAACGCTTCTTTCTCCATTCCTGTACTTCCCTTACACATACACTGAACTCCAGACATGTTAAAATCTTGTGGTTTGTCAATCATGACTCTTTCTCACGCCACTGCGTTGTTTTTTCTCCTGCTGATGCCTCTGTCTGGAATTGCCTTCAATCTCTTTAAGTTATTTCTGATTCTTCTTCTTCTTCTTCTTTTGAAACAGAGTCTCACTCTGTTGCCCAGGCTGGAGTGCAGTGGCATAATCTTGGCTCACTGCAACCTCCACCTCCCAGGTTTAGGCGATTCCCATGCCTCAGCCTCCCAGGTAGCTGGGATTACAGGTACATGCCACCACACCTGGCTATTTTTTTTTTTTTTTTTTTTTTTTATTAATAGAGACGGGGTTTCACCTTGTTGGCCAGGCTGGTCACAAACTCCTGACCTCAGGTGATCTGCCCGTCTTGGCCTCCCAAAGTGCTGGAATTACAGGCGTGAGCCACCATGCCCGGCCTGATTCTTATTCTTTAAAACAATTCTAAAATCACGTTTTTTATTCCCAAGTCAAGCATCTCCAATTTAAAATAATGGCATCGTGCACGTATTTCTCAGTTGAAAATCTGTGATATGACTCAATTATAATTTATGTTTTGTTTTTCACTCTAAACTGAATGACTTGAGAGACTGTATTATTTGTTGCTGACTTTTCCAGAACTCACCATAATGTCTGACATATAGAGTGCTTAATAAATGGTTCCAAAAATGAATAATTCCCTTTCTTTATTTTAAATTATTAATCACAATGAGTTAACAAGGCAAAATCTACAAATGATAGTTATCCATGCATCACCTGAGGGTTTTTTCTGTTTCAGTGGCTTTGGTTTAAAGAATAAAAAAGTAAACAAAATAAAACAAATACATAAACTAAGCAAAGTTGTTTATTTTTTAGCTGCTCTTTTTGACAATGGTGATTTTTAGTTTATTATGTTTATTGTTAATCAATTCACAAAGTCTATCTGTTAAATGATTTTGAATGCTAAATATGGATGAATAAGCTATCTTCATAATGTGTGGAACAAATGAATTTTTCCCTTTAATATCCACTCTGTAATCAAAGAATGAAAAATGGACCATTACTCACAAGAATTGCTAATAATGCAAATATCCTTGAAGTTAATCCTCAAGGAGAGAATATGAGCAGTTTGAAAATGAGAAAAGAACATCAATAGGAAACTCAGAAAGTAATTGGTAAGTCCACAAAAATCATATAAAACTATGAACATCTTCACTTATTAATATAGGAAAGTAAATTATTAGAACTTCATATAGGTATCATTTTATTGTCTATTAATTTGCAACATTAAAAATCAAAGGTGATAATATACTATCAAGTATGTGGCAAAACTGATGCAGAGTGTTGGCGGCAGGAAAAATTGGTACCTCTTGTGAAAATATTGTGGCAATGTACTTTAAAAAACATGACAATTTTAATAGTTTTTTTCTCATTAATTCTACCTTTGAAATGTATTTTAAAATGCAATATAACATGAAGCTTAAAATATGAATACATATGCTCTTTGGGGTGTTATAAAGTCTACTGTATTGAAATATCTCTGTGGTAGGCTATTCATTGTGAAAAATCAATTTTATAGAATTGTAACAAACCCATTGCACTGTTAATTAGGACTATGTTAAGTTAGTTTTGGGGATAAGGAGAGCTAGAGATACAGAACTAATAATTTACGTTTGTGTTTTATATGGTCATACCTTTTCAAAACATGTATTAGTTTTCTACTGCTACTGTAACAAATTACAACAAACATTTTTTTCTATGACACAAATTTTTTTCATATAGCATCACCACCTTCCCCTTTTGCATGTGAAGTCCCCTTTTGATTACATTGGGTCTATCTGGATAATCCAGGATAATCTCTTTAAATCAACTGATGAGCAATGTTAATTCCATCTGGGTAAAAATTAGCAAACCAGAAAATAAGGCAACTCTCAACTATAATATGCTATGAGAAGAACATAGCTGTGCTGACATAGAATATAAATTAATGGAGAGCAGGGGTAGAAGGGATAGAGACTGGGACTTAGTCCAGTCCAAAATAATAATAAAAAAAGTTTTTGAGAGGGCAATAGTTGAGGTGAAACCTGAAGGAACAGAAGCCTGCCAAGAGAGATCAAATGGAAATCCCATGCAGGCAGAAGAAACAAGGGAATCGAGTGTGCATTGGCTTGATGTAAGAGAGTGCATAATGGCCCATTAATCAATTAGGGTGTAGTTTGGCAGAAATATATGCAGTCCTACCCCCAACTGATCACTAAAGTCTGTGGCTCAATTACTAGTTCAAGAGAATAGTTATAACCTTTGTGATGGCTAGTTTTATATATCAACTTGACTGGCTATGGTGCACAGATTAAACATGATTTCTGTGTGTATCTATGGGAGTGTTTCTGGATGAGATTAGCATATGAATCTGTGAACTCAGTAAAGTAGTTTTCACTCCCCAATCCATTCAGGGCCTGAATACAACAAAAGGCAGCTGAAGCAGGAATGTATCCCTTTTCACTTCCTATCTGCCTACTTAAGCTGGGACAATTCACTTTATCTTCTGCCCTTGTACTCATTCTGAATTACATCACCCTTCCTTGGTCTCCAGCCTGCAGACAGTAGATGGTTTAACAATTTCCCAGCCTCCACCATCTTGTGAGCCAATGCCTCGTAATAAATAAATCTACTGCTTCTGCTACTTTGGAGAACCTTTACTAATACAACCTTCTTAAGATATTTCAATAGCTTAAGTGTCAATGATTCTAGTTATGCAGGATTTTATTTTATCTATTTTTACATATCATCTTGTATAATTTTTTCATGCCATGGTGATTGGCCCATCAGTAGTTCATAAAATCAATATAATTTGATACCATACATTTAATAAAATAGAATATATTATAAAATATTATAAACATAATTTTTTCTTAAAATTTCTGTTGGCTGGGTATGTGTAAATGTATATGTAAGTATGTTGTTACCAGATCATGGTGTTGTAGGAGCCAAGAAGAACTTTCCCCTTGGCTCTCTGAAGGTTTGCCGAAAAGTCAGCTTTTATAAGAAAGATACATTGGATAAAAGACATACAAATTTATTTAATGTGGGTACACAGGGGGCTCCAGAATGAAGACCCAAAGATACAGAAGAAGAAATTGTCCATTTTTGTGCCTAGCTTCAACAAAGTATGAACAGCTATGTAAAAATGACAGCCTGGCTAGCAAGGCCCGTCTGTCTAAATTACTCTGGACATCTGAGTATGCATTCCTTCCTTCTCGTTGTGGAGAAGGACTCCCTTTGGAATGGGGGCCCTATGACCTACAGTCAGACAAGGTGGGTCAGATAATTTCTTTATGACCAGTTTTTATAAAGAAAGGTAGAGGGGAAATTGAAGTAATATTCTTTTGGCTTTATGACTGGCTTCAGGGAAATGTGCATTCTGGTTTCTATGACCTGCCTTGAGGAGGAGAGGTACAAGTTTCTATGGCTAGCCTCAGGAGAGAATGGAACTCAAGAGACTAGAGAAGAGAAGGTCAGAGAAAAACTTCTGCTTCTGAACCAGCTTCTGAAGTCTTCATTTTGGGATATTATTATCTGAGCCCCCCAATTCCCTGGTATAAAACTTCCCCAAGAAATTTTACAGTCCAGAAAATGGTTTGGTGAATTGTCTCATAAGCCATTGAACCAGTCTCTCAGTCTTAAGAATAGGCCAGTCCAGTTAGACAATTACTAGTTCTGTCTCATTTCAGACAGTGGTGTTGCAGATGGGCTTCCACCAAAGTCAGGCCTCCATGTAATTTGAGCAATTAGATATATAATGAAGCATTTCTATGGAAACAAAATAAAAATAAAGTTTAATGGGTAGAACAAACTGTAAACTCAGTTTTTTCATCTAGAAGACAGCCCAATCAAGATTTTTAGACATTGGGCTTGAAGAACCTTCAGATGAAGCAACAGCAGATAGTGGCAATCTGACAGATTTGTCCTGGTCTGCAGTTTTCATCAGGTCTCTAGTGAACTTTCTGAGTTTTCTAGACATCAACAGCCATGAAGGATATTCATATATTATGTTGCTATAGTGTTTTTTCCCAAAATTCATATCAAGTTGTCTAGATTCAGCTTGTAGGGCTGCAGAAAAAAAGTAGTTTTAATTTAAATGATTTTGGAAACATTAGCTTGGAGACTTGTAGCCAGAGAAGAAATCAGAATTCAGTCCAAATTACAGGCAAATAATAAAAATTCAAAATCAATGAACAAAGCTAGAATCTAATAACAGATGTACTATAGTTTCATTTTGAGACATAATTTTTCTTTTTGCAGTTTCTCATTTCTAACAAAGACAAATCATAATAGGACCAATTTATTTGCAAAATAGATTTTAGTCTCATAATACTTGTCCTGACTGTTTGCATAAAGTGCAGCAAAACTAGTGACTGGGCATATAAGCTTTTAAACATTGGCTTTATTGGAACTTTTTAAAGGAATTTCAGATTCAATTTTCGAAAGCCTCTTGAGGCTGGGAAGCCAAACCAAGGAATTGCCATCAGACTGTCTATAAATACGTACGTGAATTGGTTGAATTTCTCTTTTCTCAAGGTCCTAAAGTAACTTGAGGTTCCTGGTCCTGTCAGCAAGTGACATTCTTTACTCACCACAGGTCAGGAACCTTGTAAAGGAACCATGTATACAGGATATCAGGCCAGTCTTTCCAAGTAGCTTTTTATTAGTTCTATGAAGTCAATTTTAATTCCTCAAAGCAATCTGAGCCTACCTGAAAATATGTCATTCCATTTAAACCCTTGTTAAAATAACCAGTGTCTCCAATTATGTCCGGTTATAAAAGAAAACAATTTTTTTATTGAATGTTTGCAAATAACTATATTTCCATAATTATAAATACAAATAGTTTCCAAATACTGGATAAATCGAGGATATTGTTTTCTGTCCTTCAATGATGTAAAATATTTTTCTTATTTTTGATCACTGTCAAAAGTTTAAGAGCCGTTGCTTTAGCATCTATGTATGGACAATAAGGGTAATTCTTCAGAGATTAACCTGAACTACATCTTATTGGCCTCTGTGAAAACGATGAGCCTAAATTAGTTCTGTTCACATTGAAGGGATACATTTATAAGAAACTTAATAGATATTATTACTATGTTTAAGATGAAAACATTACCCTCTTCATCACACAATGAGTATGTCATCTCTGTATTATAGCCTGAAGGAGAAGTTATTTATATGGTATCTTTAAAGAGCATAATTGCTACATTTTTTGGTAACCTTTGATTGACATGATAGCACAGAAATATGATTTTTTTCCCCATGTGGCTTCTAGAAATCTTAGGACCAAATATTGAGTAAATTGTTCCAGGTATATAAGATTTCATGGTATTTTGCCTTCTAAATTAATTTATGCCTTCCATCTAATTTTTCTATTTGTACTATATTTTTGTTTCAGTTTTTTTACTATTTAAAATTTATTTTTATCTTGTCATATTTTAATTTGTAAACTGCCTTTAATAGTTTTGTACATACTGCAACCAAAAGGCAAAAAGATACGTGTTAAAGAAGGAATAAACCTGCTTTCAATAATTTTCATGATCTACAAAAGTATCTGTTAGAGAAGAAAATATTTTCTAACAAAGCAAACAGCCTCCAAGTTTCAAGTATTTAAGTCAACCATATAAACGTGGTTCATCTTTTAATTGAGTAAAATATATTTATTATTTATTTGAGAAAATAGATGACTTGCCCAAGATACTATAACTAGTGAATTACTGAAGTTAGACTTAAACCAAACTGTTTTATGGTAGGTATGGTGATTTATTGTTGTTTCTCAATGTAGGTAGGTATGTGTATGTTTAAATACTACTAAACAATTAAAAACTACTCCAAAATTAATGGACATATTAGGAAAATAGTATTTGTGTGTGTGTGTGTGTGTGTATAGAGAGTTGTATATTTGTATATATATCTGTGTCCATACATACATGTACACATGCTTTTATCAAATATTATTGATTGAACATTTATTTTTTGCTCTTGAAACTCAAAATTGCATTTGCGATGTTGATATAGCCTTCTAATAACTATATATATATATATATGTATCTTTTAAAATTTTTCTGACTAACCTTTTTGTTTCAAAATCAAGCAAAGAAGTTGCTAGCTTCTGCCTTCCTTTGTAGTGCCTCTGACAAAACATAGATCTAACAATGTCATTCTACTACTTCTTTTCAGAAGTCTTAAATATCTTATTACACTCTGACTTTATGGTCTCTGCCTGTTGCATTATAGTTTCTTCTACTGCATGATTCAGTGATGCAAATAGCTATATATCTCTTCTGATTTCTCTTTTTGATTAGAATGGACATTTTCATGATGAGTATAAGTGATACATCAAAATACAAATATAGAACAAAGTTTTGTGCAGAGCATAGGTTGACACACTGGAATGTGTTACATTTCTTTGTGACAGTTGGTTTGTTGTTTTTTTTTTTTTTTCCCCTGAGACAGAGTCTCGCATGATCTCGGCTTACTGCAACGTTTGCCTCCCGGGTTCCAGCAATTCTCCTGCCTCATCCTCCCGAGTAGCTGGGATTACAGGCACCCGCCACCATGCCTGGCTAATTTTTGTATTTTTAGTAGAGATGGGGTTTCACCATGTTGGCCAGGCTGGTCTCGAACTTCTGACCTCAGGCGAACCACCTGCCTCGGGCTCCCAAAGTTCTGGGATTACAGGCGTGAGCCATCTTTAATACTGCTTTTGCATGTTTTATTCTACATTGCTTCAGATACATTTGCATAAAGGATGATTATAAGTTATTAATAAAATTAAGTCATTAGAGTTTCATTTCAATATATAAAGTATGTCCTACACTTAGACGATTTCTGAATATGGAAAAATGTCTGACACGGGGGAAGAGGAGTTTCTGCTCAGAAACTTCTCAAGCAGAAACATAGATTGCCAGGACTGACAAATTTTTAATCAGCTTGTGTTTAATGGATGGAGTAGGACTGAGTGTTACTGACAAAGAAGTAAGACTACATTCTTGCCAAAATCTTGTCTATAAAAAATTTTATGACTTTATTTGTAGAGTTTTTTTGGATTATTTTTCCATAAAATAATTAAAAATAAATAACTTAGTTTTTGCAAGGGAACATTTGTACTAGTCTTCAAATGGAGGAGAAATCAAATAACTAATAAATATTGTCCAGCTTAAAACAGGCAGAAAATATGTGCAAAACAAAATATTACAACATAGTCATCTGCCAAGATTTCTAGAAGACATTGTTACAGTGGAAGTCATTTATTTGTGTATCTCTAATTGAATTTAAAGAGTTCTTATATATAGTTAGCTTATAAGAGGTTTTTCAAGATACGAAGGGCTATTTAAGGGCTGCACAGTTCTTATGTTCACATATATGTACCATTTTCTAATATGAGTAGACGGCATTCACCACCTGCTTTGGGTGGCATTCCCAAGACACGTGACCCTGGGCAGATCCAGTCCTTGCAGGCCAGGGGGCTCAACAGGCCTCAAAGGGATGAAAGTCTGGGCCTCCATAAGTAGGAGTTGGGCCCCTCCACCAGCATGTCCAGTGAGTGGTTCTTCACATTTCACGTCGTACACCAAGGGCCTGGGATTCAGTGCTCAACATTACTGAGGGAATCCTTGTTGACATATTTCCCTGTGCTGATAATATGCATAAATTCAGCATGTTGCCAAATCTAAATGAGATTGTGAGGCAATTATGTTTATAATATCCAAGAGATAATTATCAAAATTTAAGAAATAAATAAATTGCATTGCAAATTACATTGAATTCAATCTTCTTTATTCAACTAAAAGACTGATAGAAATACCTTTTATTCACATACAGAAATAGTAAGTAATAAACAAAAATTTGGGGGAAAGATGGCTTATTGGTTTTGGAGTTTCAGAAGACTTTTTTAAACAAATAAATTGCTTAGACTTATGAAACTTCTAGTTCTGGTTGGGGAGCAAAGAAAGGTTGAAAGTTTCTAGCACGCTTAAGTCAGACACTCTCGTCTGTCACTGATCTCATTTTCTAAATGGAGTAGGTAGTGTCAGTTCTAACTGTTTTATTTACCCTGATTTAGAATTTTAAAAAATCTTCAAAAGTCAGAGCAGCCAGATAGCATAGATTTTAAGGTAAGCTTTTTTTTTCAACTTTTATTTTAGATTCAGAGATACATGTGCTGGTTTGTTACCGGGGTATATTGAATGATGCTGAGGTTTGGGATATAAATGATCCAGTTCTAAGCATAGTACCCAATAGTACCCAATAGTTAGTAAGTTTTGAGGTTCGTTGGGGAGTATAAACTATATGAATAATTTCCAGCATCCTAGTCACTGAAATAGCACAAACTCAAGGAATTTTTTCCCCTAGTTAAAAATAGTTTTATCTGCAATAGAAAACTTACATATAGTTAGTTGCTGGTGAGCCAGTAAACAGATCAGAAAGGAAAATGAACCACTATCAGAATAAGATCTACAACAGGCTGTTCTGCTACATGTCAGCATTTGCTTACCCTTTCTCTGTCATTATAGCATATAACTATTGACATGCCCAAAGAAGAAAATCCATTCACAACCACTAAAGTCCATGGATATTTAAATACGAAAATGGTAAAAACCACTTAAAAACTGCCAAATAGAAAGGCATTCAGAAATTATTGATTTCCTCTAACCTCCTTTAAAATAATAAATTTTTCTCTTATTGGATGTCAAGTATGTGCTCAAAACAAATACTTTAGGGCTACATATTGGCCATATTGTAATGATAAACTTTGAATTCATAAATCTTATATTGAAACAGATTATCACAAAACATAAAGTACCTGTGAAAGTTTATGTTACCACACAATTGTGGTTTATTTTATATTATGATTATTTTTCTTCGAGAAATTTCCACCCTCTCCGTACCCCCTACAAATCACCAATCTTATTTCCTTAATAGATTATAAAACTGTGTTAAGAGAAGAATCTGAAAAATATGTAAGAGAGAACATTCAAGAAATGAGACATTTATTGATATCCCCAGGTTGGCTCAGGGATGGCTTTAACTATCGCTTGCAAAATTTCAGTATCTGCTTGTCAGGAATTAACAGAAGAGATATTCTGAAGAGGCCATGTATACAAATTATGTTTAACCTATGAGAATTATCTCTAATACTATAGGCCTGATTCTTCCATTGCTATTCAGATCAGTCTTGACATCATCACTGAAACCTTGGAATTGTTTTTTTAATTCTGTTCTCCAGCCTTTGCATACCTTTGACATTAGAGGAATTCTGTTCCCTTCTCTTGACAACCCTTGCAAAATAGCCCCAAACTGATGTTAAGACAGAGTATGCAATTGTGTGCTCACGTGTATAACTAATGTTAAGTTGTGTATCAAGGTAATTTGTTTCTTTAAAATTATAAAATTTGCCAAACTTTATTATTATTTTCTTCAACTTTTAAGTTCTGGGGTACATGTGCCGGTTTGTTACACAGGTAAATGTGTGCCATGGTGGTTTGCTGCACAGATCATCCCATCACCTAGGTATTAAGCTTGGCATACATTAGCTATTCTTTCTGATGCTGTCTCTCCCTTGGCCCCCCAACAGACCCTCATGTGTGTTGCTCCCCTCCGTGTGTCCATGTGTTCTTATCATTCAGCTCCCACTTATAAGTGAGAACATGTGGTATTTCGTTTTCTGTTCCTGCATTCGAACTTTCCTTTTTTTGACCTAATAAAGTAATATGAAATGATATAGAAATTTATTATGAGCATGTGGAATTGCATACTTTAATCCTCTGTAATTTAAATTCTGCATTCCATGGCATAATATCTGAATTGATATCAATTTATAATAAATCCCTAGCACTGTATACATTTTCATGTTGGAAAACTGATTCTTGTTTCCAGGATTATTATTTAAATAGTAGGACAAATATATCATGAATCACATCTTTTTAAGGTGGAACCTTTTTTGTGCAGAAGTTTGTTGGGAAAAGCTGAATGTTGGGAGAAGCTGAGGCAGGGCTTGCATGTCTGACATAATGTAAAAGAGTCTTTGAACATGCCCTGGGGCCAGGGTCTAAAGCCCCTTGTGGCCCTTGAACACCAAGCTCTGTGCTAAAGGGTGGAAGGCTACCCTGATGCACCAAAATCTAAGCCCAGGGCATAAAACCCCTCCTGACTTGGATAGAATCCAGGGCTTGTGGCCTCTGGAATGTGTCTAGACTTGCTGGCTCCTTGCTCCTTGCTCTCCCAGGATCAATTGTATCTTGAGTTAAAAGAACCTGCCCTCCATCATCTCAAGTAGCAGAGCGTATGCTAACCGTCACAGCTGTAAATCATGTACTTAATGCAATGCTCCCTTTCACCCCCACATTCTCACCACCTGTTTCTTTGATCACCAATAAATAGTCTGGGCTTCCAGAGCTCGGGGCCTTTGTAGCCTCCACACTTGCAATGGCCCCTAGACCCACTTTCTCTCTCAAACTGTCTTATTCCTTTGACTCCACCAGAATTCGTCACCCTCATGACCTGGTGGGGTCTGATCACCCCAACAAAGTTTAATACATGTATTTTGAAAGTTCATTGTATATGTCTAATAAATGCAACATGTCTGCCATACTGAAGCCATACTGAAGTTATGACACAATTTTGTTCTAATAAAGAGAAACTGCTCCCTTCCAAACATGAATTGGAATACAAAAGAAACAGTCTTATTTGATGTAGATGAGACTTCTGGACATATGTTAACTTTGGAAAAGAAAATATATTTGTAAATTGTGCCAACATATTTATAAAAGCTACGCTGTGGTGTATTACAAGTTAGGTACACAAAGACGTATTTGGGCATCTTGTTCATCTTTGGGACTGTGTGATGCAGCATAATTGTTTGCACAACCTATATGCTCAATAAAAACATTTGTTAATTTTTTAATGGAAAAAAGGAACATGATTTATTTATATACACTAGAGAAGCATAATCCTTAAATAGTTTGATAAAATTTTCTTGGAAAGTTCATGAGGATAGAATTAAGTAGGGGAAAATCAATAGAAGGAAGATATCAAAAAGGACTTTGAAATAATGTAAATGTTAGATGAAGAGAACCTAAAATATAGAAACTGTCTTGAAATCAATATAGATTCCAAAACTATGACAATGAAGCAACAGTTCATGAGTTGGATATGAAAACCAAACAGAAGTCATTAAATATTAACGGAACTGAACAAAATAAATAGTCATGTAGTATCATTTCCCACTCTCTAATGAGTCTGAAGAGTATGGACTTTTTCCTCATTACCAAAATCACAGACTATTTGAATACAGGAACTGTCTGTTCATTCCATTATCATACATGGTTCATAAGAGATATTCAATGATTATTCAATAAATACCTGAATAAAAAGTAAAAATTGTATATGTACTATAAACTGTTTCAAAGACAAAAATGAAACTCAGAACAATTATGTTTTCGTGTTTGAGAAGATTCTTAGGAAAGCAGAAAGTATCACTTCTGCAGGCATAAGACTTCTATGTCAAGATTGTTAAAAATAGCATTGTTTGCATCCTTAACAATGTTCAGTAACTGGTATCCAGTGACGATAGAGCTATTCTTCCTCATTCATTCTTGGCACATGCCTTATACCTGTGGAGCGATGAGAGAAAATTCAACAACATTCCACTTTAGTTAGCAGCAGAATCTAATTGTCTTAAAGAAATTCTGAATGTTCCACTGCTCCTGCATTTTGAAAAGCTCCCATACCTGAACAAGAGCTAGTGTTCTTCTGAGGTCCTTAGACAATCCTTAGCTGATTAGTGGGCTCGGAATTTGAGGCAGCTGCGCAGGCAAATTGTTTTGCATCTGAATATGGATTTTTATGAGGCAAATAGCTTTTGTAAATAAACCTGAAGAAATATTCCACCTGTGCTTTTGGAATATTGGGAAAATTCTTTAGACAACAGCTCTTTTAGGATTAAAATGTATTATTGCAAACTTGTTTTGAGACAAATCGTTGCTTTGGCATCATTCCATGAGTTCGAGAAGCACAAACTTTGAAACGAAGTGTTCAGCAAATCTCAAAAATGATAATGACAGGAAAGAAACATCACAAAATTTCTGGGGCAGGATACAAACATGTTATGTTGGAAAAACATTTTCAGTGCACAGTGTAAAAATGCAGCTTGAGTAGTATTAAGCAAGGAGATTGAAAGGGTTCAAAAAAGAAGTGATTTGGGAAAAAGTGCCCAGATTCAGGAGTTAACTAGATTTCAAACTACCTTTGTGATCAAGTTAAGTAACCTTTCATTCGAAACTTTTGCTTTTTATCACTACCATGAATATAACAGTTGTGAATACTTTATATTAACTCAAATAATAAATGTGCATTAAGTCTCTGATTCACAGTGATTATCCAATAATTTGCACACAGTTGTCCTTCGTAAGTTTTTTTTTTTTTTTGGAAAAAGTTTCATTCTTATTGCCTAGGCTGGAGTACAATGGCACCACCTCAGCTCACTGCAACCTCTGCCTCCCAGATTCAGACAATTCTCCTGCCTCAGCCTCCCAAGTAGCTGGGATTACCGGCATCCAACACTACGCCCAGCTAATTTTCATATTTTTAGTAGAGACAGGGTCTCACCATGTTGGCCAGGCTGGTCTCAAACTCCTGACCTCAGGTGATTCACCCACCTCGGTCTCCCAAAGTGCTAAGATTATAAGTGTGAGCCACTGAGCCCAGCCTATGAGACTTACATGATGATTATGGGATGTTGCATATTTGAAGGGCTTAAACTATGCCTGGCACATTAGTCAAGAGGTATTTATCATCTCTCTGCTGGTTACATCCCAGCGTATCCATGTTACCAAGAAGATATGATTTCTTCACTAGCATGAGACTTTTATTTACTGATTTATGACAGTGTCCCTCATTTTAGTTTGGAAACATTTTACTTTTGCTTAGCTCATTAATGTTTATATCTTATAGATTGATTATTGTAGCTATAGAGTGAGAAAATAACTGGTATATTTCTTCTGTAAATATTTACAGACACATGTCCGCAAATGCTTTACAATATCATCTTAATGTTTGCTTAAATGAAACAAGCAAAAAACAAAATACATATGGCACGATTTTCATTTCTAACAATTATTTCCCTAAGTTACAACTCTGGGTAAGTTGTATTATCTTTTTTACTTACTTATTTTCTATTTTTTTTGTTAAGGGTAGCAAAAAGATTAGAAACATTAACCTGAGATAAGAGACAATGTTTTGTATTAAGAAGGTCTAATTGTTAATTTAACCAAATCCAATGGATTCATGACTATTTTATAAAAAAAGAAAATCCATTACCTAAGTATTATAAAAAGTGTAAGGAGGTTTGTTGAGCAAAGAAAATGGTAATTGTGTGAGTTATTTTAAATAAACATTAACCAAATAAAGCAACAATTACATTACATAGTATGTAGAATCAAATGAATTGAATTAAAATAGTAAAAGTGCATAATGCTAGAAAGAATGTCTGGAGTCACATCAGTCTATATTAAATAAGTCTATTGTTAATCATAAGTATTCAAAATTTTATTCAAAAGGGTTTTCAAGCCCCTCAGATAAAGCTGGATCCCTCCATTAAGTGTTCTCATAAACTATATTACTCTTTTTTTTTTTTTTTTTTTAATTTTTTTTTTTTTTGAGACGGAGTCTCGCTCTGTCGCCCAGGCTGGAGTGTAGTGGCCGGATCTCAGCTCACTGCAAGCTCCGCCTCCCGGGTTTACGCCATTCTCCTGCCTCAGCCTCCCGAGTAGCTGGGACTACAGGCGCCCGCCACTGCGCCCGGCTAATTTTTTTCTATTTTTTAGTAGAGACGGGGTTTCACCATGGTCTCGATCTCCTGACCTTGTGATCCGCCCGCCTCGGCCTCCCAAAGTGCTGGGATTACAAGCGTGAGCCACCGCGCCAGGCCTATTACTCTTTTTTAAAAAGAGTATGCATTTCTATTCTTACTGATTGTTTAATTAAAATCTGTTCTCACCAGCAGTCTAGATGTTCCATTAGGTAGGACATTTTTTTTTTTTTCCCTCTCACTGGTATATCCCCAGTAAGTGCACAGCCTGTGGCACACTGAAAGAGCACCGGAAAAATGATTGATTTTTTAAACAGATAAATGGATGAAGATAAATGGGTAATAAACACAACAGAATAATCAAGTTAATTTGGGGTTAGAAAAGGCTTCTCAAAAGAGGTAACTCTATTTTGTTTACAATGAGTAAGTAAGTCACTTGGGAAGAAGAGGACTAAAGAAGATTGGTGGTAGAAGAGTCAGCATAGGCAAAAGCCTGCAAATGAAAACTTCCATGTGTTAGTATTGTCAGAGCATGGAGGAAAATGGAAAAATAATGGGACTCAGCATGGCCATGGCTGATGATGGCCAGCACACTGGCAGTTTGTATCAATTCTCCATGTAGCTTGGAAAAGACAAAATGCATTTTCCAGTGTTGGTTATAGTATCTATGTGAGCCCAATAAACAAAGCTTGTTAATTGTGCTTTTCATATCTTCTGTGAAGGTATCACATTTCTTTGATTAATCAATGCTAACAGTGGTAGATTAAGCATGGGTCAATGTCATGGCATATTTGTTATTTTCTCCTTGTGTTTTAGCCATTTTTTTTGCTTTATATAATTTGAAGCTATTTATTAGATGCATTATATATTACTCAAAAATTAAGCTTTTTATAATTACACAGTGTTTTTCTTTGTCTCTAGAAATGCTTTGTCTTCAACTCTATTTCATCAAATGTTAATATCATAGCATAAGCTTTCTTTTTGCTATTTTTGTCTGATATATCTATTTTATACTTTTACGTTTGACTTTTATTCGATGTTTAATACTTAGCTCTTATAAACAACAAATGGAGATACTTTTCTGTTGTTAATTCAGTTTAATTCAGTTTATTAACTGGAGAGTTCATTTTAGTCACATTCATTTTGATTACTATATAAACTCATTTTTATAAATTTACTTTGTCCTTTCTACTTGTCCTTTTTCTACCTAATTTTTTTTCCTTTCTACTTTTTGATTAATTGAAATTATGATCTTTTTATATTTTCTCATTCTTCTTATTGTTAGTTATGTATCTTCTTATATTTTAGTGGATGTTTTGAAAATCATAACATGGATTTAAGGAATATGTATGAAGTAAATCAGTGGTTTTACACTATTCTTAAACAATACAAAGGTTTAGAATGATTTAACTCCAGCTTTACTCCAGAGAGAAGTGCCTCAACTATTTTAAATTGATTTAACCCCAAATATTAGGCAATATGATTATTAATTTATTTAGCTAATTTTGATTTAAAGTTGCTCACATGATTACTATTTTATTTACTCAATATTCTTTCTTACACTTTTGATTATAGATTTGTAAATAATTGTTCTACTTTGTTAAGTCAAATTGTAAACAGCTTTTCATGGTAAGCAGAATTCTAAAATGATTTTCAATGACACTCTCTCGTATAATCCCATTGCCTCTGAATGTGAATGAAACTGTAAATACGATGAAATATATTGTTCATGCTTCTATTATGTTATATGACACAGATTAGGAAGGGGAGATTGTCCAGGTGGGCCTAACATGATCACATGAGCCCTTTAAAAACAGAGAGATTGATTTAGCTGGTTGCAAAAGGGGAACTCAGATTTAAAATGTGAGAGGGATTTGATTTGGGAGAGGTTCTTTGTTAGTGGCTTTGAGCTGGAGGAGGCCATAGAGCAAGGCTTGAGAACAGCATCTTGGAAATCAGAGCATTATCTAACCAAGAAAAATCAGAAACTATAATGTGACAACAGCAAGGACCAGATTCTGCTAATAACAGAATGAGCTTGGAAACAGATAATTAGATAAAGCTTAGCCCTGTTGACAGGTCGATTTCAGCCAGATGAAAACCTTCACAAAGAACTCAATCGAGCCTACTTGCTGCTGAGCTGTCATACTACGAGAAAATAAATGGGGGTTGTTTTAAACTCCTGAGTTGTGATACCTGTTTATGAATCGGTAGACAACTAATACATCTTTAGTGAGATTCCATTTGTATTAAATTCTCTGTTTTCTGATACTTATTTCTAGATAATTATTTTCCTCAAAGATTTAAATATACTTTTTGTAGCCATCTGTTTTTAAAGGTCAATTTTGATTTTTTTTTTGGTTCTTTTATAAATAATCTTTTTGTTAGCTGCTTTAGTAATTATTTTTTAAATATGTGTCTTTCTTTATGCTACTATAGTAGAGTACCAAAGACTGGGCATTCCAGAACTGTTATAACAGAATATGACAGACTAGATAATTTATAAAAATCGGAAATTTATTTGTCATAGTTCTGGAAGTCATAGTTCTGGAAGTCCAACATCAAGGTGCCAGCATTTGATATTTAGTGAAGGACTTCTTGCCACATCCTCTGGAGAAAAAAGAATGCTAAGTCCTCACATGGCAGAAGGTGGAAGGACAAAAAACAAGCTATCTGATGGATGAATGGAGCCTCTTAATCCCATTAATTATGAACGATCCCTTATGGCCCAATCACATCTGAAAAGCCCACCTTTTAATGAGATGATGTTGGTAACACCTGAATTTTTCAGGGGACACATTCAAACCATATCAGTTTGACTGCACGACAATGTATCTAGACATGGATTTATTTTTCTGTCTTTTTTCTTTCCCTTCTTTTTTCCTTCCCTTCTTTCTTTGTTTCTTATCCTTCCTTTCCTCTCCTTTCCCTCCTCTTCCCTCCCTCTTTTTTTTTTCTCTCTCCCTACCTCCCTCCCTCTTTATTTCTGCTTTTTGTTCTTTAATCATTTTCACATTTTAGCTTGGGGATTTCTCTGTCACAACATTACTAAAGAATGGGAACTCTATCATTGCTCAATCTTAGCTTAATGTAGGAAGGGGCGTTTCCAAGTTGAACTTAGTTGCATGCTCATTTTCAAGGTTTTGTTTATAATTCATTATGTAGCCAAAATAAATGGAAGAGCAGGTCAGTAGGAACTGGTAAGTGTCCATCAGGCAGCTCCATCTTTGCTGCTGTTTAACTCAATACATCTATGTCTTTAAATTTGTTTATGGTCTCACAGAACGCACCTTACTCTCTTGTCAGAACAGTGATGGTTCTATAAAAATGGTTCTCTAGAGTATTGCTTCAATAATTTCATGGTTTTTTTACATGTAAAGTTTTTCAAAGTATCCTGTTTTCTGTATCACGAGATATACAAGTGGAAAAGGCCTGAGATGCCTTTGTTAGGTAGGTGATGCAGAAACAATGAAGAGTGTGAGAACAAGGCGTAGCAATCACATTGGCATTTTTAAAAGTTATACTGTTGATAGTATGGAGGGTAAATTGTGGGGTGTAATGAACTAGGATAGGAGATGAAAGCCTCAGAGAGAAATGGTAGTGCAGATAAAAAGGAAAAAAGATGCAAGAGAATCTCAAATAGTGAACTCAACAGGAATTTGTAAATTGTTGGATTTTTAAAACGTTAAGAATAAAAGGTTTGAAGGCTAGATTTTCAATTATTTCTTGCTTGTATGAATGTTTTCATGGAGTTCTTACTACCCAGAAAAGAATCAGAAAAGAAAGGGATAGGTTAGGGCATGGTAGTGGCTCCAAAATTACTATTTTAGCATGAGTGCTTTGAGATTAACTATATGGAGGCAGAGCTCTTCCACTGGACATTTGGAGTTACTGATTTTAAGTTCAGAAGAAAGAGAACACCCAGAGTTTTATTTCTCTGTTTGTGTTTAAGAAACATCAACATGTGAAAACTCAAAGGTGGGTTACCCTGCGATATTGCCCAGGCAGTTTTTATAGTAAACAGAGAAAGGGAGCACTAAGATGTTTAGGAGTGAGCACAACTATTATATTATAGAACAGAAATTTGATCACCATGGCCCTAGAGAAAATGAGAAATTACCATGATATAGTTTGGATGTGGGTCCCTACCCAAATCTCATGTTGAAATGTAGTTCCCAATGTTGGGGTTGGGGTCTGGTAGGAGGCGTTTGGATTATAGGGGCGGATTTCTCATGAATGGTTTAGCACCATTCCGCTTGGTATTGTCCTTGCAATAATGAGTGAGTTCTCATGAGATCTGGTCATTAAAAAGTTTTAGCACTTCCAATTTTTTTCTCTCTCATTCATCCTTTTGTCTTGTGATGTTCCTGCTTGCCCTTCACCTTCTGCCATGATTGTAAGTTTCCTGAGGCCTCCGCAGAAGTCAGGCAGATGCCAGCATCATGCATTCTGTAAGCTTGCAGAATCATGAGCCAATTAAAACTCTTTTCTTTATAAATTACCCAGTCTCAGATATTTATTTTTAGCAATATGAGAATGGACTAATGTATTCCATAATGTGTTTATTTCAGTATTTCAGTTACACCTGTCTTTTTTTTCTAAATGTCATTGCCAACCAATAATAGATTGTGTTTTCCCCTACATTTTTATGCTATTCTTCATTGAATCCCAAAAATTAGTTTCAAATTGTCAGTACTCTTTCCAATTTCATAATGAAAAGACATGAGGTTGTAGGTTTTGAAAGTTGCAACCCGATTTCTCTCAAGAAAATTTTAAACCCAAATAATCTTTTGGAAATGCATTCTGCCCCATTACTCAGAGTTTCAGTTCTTTCCCACACAGTGAAATCTATGATTAAATTGCACATTTCTGTGGATAGTGATAGTCAACATGTATCTCCAATCAAAGAAACAACACACCAAATTCAAGATGTTCTTCATGCAAGCACTTTAATTCCATGCTTGTTATGAGTTCTGTGATACAGAATTACTGAAGATTGCTCACAAGAAGCAGAATAATACATTCAAGCTAAAAATGCATTGAAAGTGTTTTCCCCATCCATAATTCATTAAAAATGAGTAAAAATAAAAATCATAGATGATGATGTCCTAATTCGGAGACAAATATCAAGGGTTTTATTCATTACTGCATGTGAATTCAAATAACTTATATTCTCATAGTATAACTTATTCACAATATTGCCTGGAGGATATTCTAGGACAAAAGTATGAACTTGCCTTTTTGCTGAGTTCCCTGAATCTTCCTTGTTTCTACCTTTTCTGAATTTTGAAATATTCACATACTTTCACAGAATTTCCTGTACTTGTCAACTTCCAGTGGAAGAAACTTTTATAGTAATGAACTTACTTCTCTTTGAGTGATAATGCTGTACTCCTTACAAACCTGGAGAACAGATGCCTGTGTATGTGAATCTAAATAAAAAACAAATGCACTTACAAATGTTTTTTATGAAACCAGTCTTTTATTGTTATACTTTTTTGGTATTTGGTATGATTTTTGGGCATATTTTGCATTTTTCTTGAAATTAGTCAGAATTAATTTCTTTTGTTTTTACTTCTTTATTTTGTAATTCTCCAGAAGCATATCCTCAACAATGAGAATCAAAGTTATATATTGATTTTCAGAAAACACTAGTAGAATATGGACACATGAGACAAGCCCAGCAAGGAAGTCAATAAAATGTGATTACTAAGCAAATTACCATCAGAAGCAGAAGGAAATCCCACTTCAATATTTTGCGAGACAGCAAAGAACATTCCCTGGAGTTAGGACAAATGAAGAACAAGAACTTTGTGTGTATCTGACAACCTTTCTTCCATCACTGGTTGAGCACTACTTCCAAAGATTTAACGTTCCTGCCCTTTCATATTAACTGCTCTGGCTTAGTGTACCCATAATGAGGAAGAAAAAAAAAACATCCTTAGGCAGAGAGTCTCAGGTGTTTGTAATCGGCATCATGACTAGCTAGAGGTGAATTATGAGATGATATGGGCAATATCCTCATTATCTCTTACACATGCAAATAATACGCCTCATTTTTGTTACACAGTAACTCATTTGAAATTTTTCAAATAAAAAAGATAAATGCATGCTCTTTGTAACAAAGAAAACAATGGAATTTGTTCATACCTTTAGAAATAGACCTAAATAGACAAGTTGTCCTCTTGGCATGGCTTGGATAAGTACAAGTTTAGACATTATGGTATAATAACTGTGTATCATAAGTACAAGCTTCACTGCTAGCTCTTCTTTCTAATACTAGAAATAACCATGCAAATGACAGGTGTGCACCATGATCAACAGAAAAAAATCATGTTACTTCTTTTTTAAGAAATTTCATCTTTTATTTTAAATACAGGTTGTACAACTACAGCTTTCTCACATGAGTATACTGCACATAGGTAGTGAGCATAGTACCCAGTAGGTAGTTTTTAAACCCACACCACCCTCCCTCTCCACTCTAGTAGTTCACGGTGTCTGTTGTCCCATGCTTATGTCTTTGTGTACTCAGTGTTTAGTTCCCACTTATAAGTGAGAACATGTGGTATTTTGTTTTGTTTTCCTGCATTAATTAACTTAGGAATATGGTCTCCAGTTCATCTATATTGCTGCAAAGAACATGAATTCATACTTTTTTATGGCTGCATAGTAACCCATAGTATATATGTACCATATTTTCTTTATGCAGTCTACCATAAATGGGCAACTAGATTGATTCCATGTCTTTGCTACTGTGAATAAACATACAAGTAGCTATGTCTTTTTGGTATAATAATATATTTTCCTTTGGATATATATTCAGTAATGGGATTGCTGGGTCAAATCATAGCTCTGTTTTAAATTCTTTGAGAAATCTCCAAACTGCTTTCCACAGTGGCTGAACTAGTTTACATTCCCACTAACAGTGCATAAGTGTTTTCTTTTCTCTGCAGCCTCACCAGCATCTGTTATCATTGACATTTTTTTTTTCAGCATCTTGCTCTATCACCCAGGCTGGAGTGCAGTGGCACCATCTCAGCTCACTGAAACCTGCACTTCCCGGGTTCAAGCAATTCTCCTGCCTCAGCCTCCTAACTGGGGTTACAGGTGTGTGCCACTAAGCCAAGCTAAGTTTTGTATTTTTAGTAGACATGGGGTTTCATCATGTTGGCCAATCTGGTCTCAAACTCCTGGCCTCAAGTGATCCACATGCCTCGGCCTCCCAAAATGCTAGGATTACAGTTATATTCCACCATGCCCAGCCTTGTTATCATTGACTTTTTATTAATAGCCATTCTAACTGATGTGAGATGGTATCTCATTGTAGGTTTTAGTTACATTTCTTTGATGAGTAAAGATGATGAGCACTTTTTCATATGATTGTTTGCTACTTGAATGTCCTTTCAAGAATTGCCTGTTCATGTCTTTTGCCTATGTTATAATGGAGTTACTTGTTTTTACTCATTAAGTTCCTTGTAGATTCTAAATATTAGGCCTATGTCTAGACCTATGTCGGATGCATAGTTTGCAAATATTTCTCCCATTTTGTTGATTGTCTGTTTATTGATAGTTTCCTTTGCTGTGCAGAAGCCCATTAGCTTAATTAGGTTCCATTTGTCAATTTTTGTTTTTGATGCAATTGCTTTTGGAGATTTAGCCAAAAATTATTTTGGCTGATGTTGAGAAGGATATTTACTAATTTTCTTCTAGGACTTGTTGTAGACTGAGGTCTTACATTTAATCTTTAATCCATTTTGAGTTACTTTTTGTATATAGTAAAAGATATGGGTCCAGCTTCAACCTTCTGTATATGGATAGCCAATTATCCCAGCACTGTTTATTGAATAGAGAGCCTTTTCCCCTTTGCTTGCTTTTGTCAGCCTCGTCAAAAATAAGATGGTTGTAGGTGTGCAGGTTTATTTCTGAGTTTCTGTTCTATTCCATTGGTTTATTTGTCTGTTTTTGTACCTGTGTCATGCTGTTTTCATTACTGTCATCTTCTTGTAGAGTTTGAAGTCAGGTAGTGTGATGCCACCAAGTTTGTTTTTTGTTTGTTCGTTTGTTTCCTTAGGATTGCTTTGTATATTTGGGATCTTTTTTGGTTATATATGAATGTTAGATTATTTTTCTAATTCTGTGAAGAATGACGTTGGTAGTTTGATAGAAATAGTGTTGAATCTATAAATTGCTTTGGCAGGATGGCCATTTTAATGATATTGATTCTTCCAATCCATAAGCATAGAATGTTTTTTATTTATTTACATAATCTCTGATTTATTTCAGTAGTGCTTTGTAGTTATACTTGTAAAGACATTTCACCTTCTTAGTTAGCTGTCTTCCTAAGTATATCTTTTACTTTTTGTGGCTATTATAAATGGAATTGTGTTCTTGCTTTGACTTTCAGCCTGGATGTTATTATTGTATAGAAATGCTACTGACATTTGAACATTCTGAAACCTTACTAAAATTGTTTACCTGTTCTAGTAATCTTTTTGGTGTAGTCTCTAGGGTTTCCTACATATGAAATCATATCATCAACAAAGAGAGATAGTTTGATTTCTTTTTTTTTCCCCTATTTTGGTACCTTTTATTTATTTTTCTTGCCTGATTGCTCTGGCTGGAACTTCCAGTACTGTTTTGAACAGGGCTAGTGAGAGTGGGCATACCTGTCTTTTTCTAGTCCTAAAGGGGAATGGTTCCAGCTTTTGCCTGTTTAGTGTGATGTTGGCTGTGGGTTTGGCATGGATGGTTCTTATTATTTTGAGGTATATTTTTTGATGTCTAGTTTCTTGAGACTTTTTATCATAAAGGGATGTTGAATTTTATCAAAACATTTTTTTACATATACTGAGATAATCGTATTTTGCTTTTAATTCTGTTTATGTGGTGAATAACATTTCTTGATTTGTATATGATGAACCACCTTACATCCCAGAAATAAAACCTACTTGATCACAGTATATTAACTTTTCTGTGTGCTGCTAGGTAGTATTAAACACCATCAAGAAGTTAGAAAAATTTGAAGTTATCAATATAACTTTGCACCTAATGAAACTAGGAAAAAAAAATAGAGGAAACCAACCCCAAAACTAGCAGAAAAAAAAATTAAAATTAAAGAACAAAGAAATTGAGATGCAGAAATTCATAAAAAAGGTCAATGAAATCAAGAGTTGATTATTTGAAAAAAAAGAGTGTTGATAGACCACTAGCTAGATTAACAAAGGGAAAAATCAGAGAATTCAAATAAGTATAATCAGAAATAGAAAAAAGATGACATTACAACAGATACCAAAGAATACGAAAGATCTTCAAAGAATAATATGAACAACTCTGTACATACAATTTAGAATATCAAAAGGAAAGGGATAAACTCCTGGAAACACATAATTCTCCATGATGGAATCAAGATGTTGAAACCCTGAACAGATCAATATCTAGCTCTGAAGTTGAGTAATAACAAACCTACCAAGAAAAAAAAAATGCTCTGGATCAGATGGATTCACAGCCAAATTCTACCAGATATACAAAGAACTGGTATCCAACTTACTTAAACTATTCAAAAAATCCAGGAAGAACTCCTCCCTTACTCATTCTATGAAGCCAGCATTGTCTTAACACCAAAAGCTGGCAGAGACCCAACAAAAAAGGAAACTTTGGGTCAATATCCCTGATGAACTTAGTTGCAAAAATTCTCTACAAAATGATAACAAACCAAATCCAGCCATTCAGCCCATTTACATTTAGGGTTAGTATTGATATGAGAACTTTTCATACTGTCATCATGTTGTTAGCTGGTTGTTATGAGGATTTGATTGTGTAGTTGTTTTACAGTGCTTATGGACTATGTGCTTAAGTGTGTTTTTGTGGTAGCAAGGTGTAATTCTTTCAATTCCATGTTTAGCACTCCCTTCAGGACCTCTTGTAAGACTGGTCTACTTGAAATGAATTCCCTCAGCATTTGCTTGTCTGAGAGAAATTTCACTTTTCCTTCACTTATGAAGCTTAGTTTGGTGGAATATTAAATTATTCATTTAAATTTCTTTTCTTTAAGAATACTGAAAATCACCCAACCTCCCCCCTCCAATCATCTCTGCTGGCATTTAAGTTTCTGATGATAGGTCTGGTGATATCTGTATGAACTTCCCTCCCTATGTGACTTGACATTTTCTCTAATTACCTTTAAGATTTTTTCCTTTTGTATTGACCTCAGTGAATCTGATAACTATATGTCTTGGGCATGGTCATCTTGTATAGTATCTAGGCAGGGTTCTCTTTATTTATTTGATTTGCATATGACAATCTCTAGTGAGATTAGGAAATTTTTTATGGACTACATCATCAAATACATTTTCCAAGTCCTGTCTCCTTCTCTCTCAGAAAGGCCAGTAAATCATAGATTTGGTCTCTATACATAATTCCATATTTCTCAGAGGTTTTATTTATTTTTAAAAATTCTTTCTTAAATTTTTGCCTGTCTGGGTTGATTTGAAGATATGGGCTTCAAGCTCTGAGATTATTTCATCTGCTTGGTCTATTCTGCTATTAATACTTCTGATAGTATTATAAGATCTTGTAGTGAATTTTTCACCTTTAGAATTTCTGTTTGGTTCTTTCTCAGAATGGCTATTTGGTCTTTCAACTGTTGAATTTTCCCACTAGATTCCTTGCATTGAGTTTTATCATTCTCCTGAATCTAGACGAGCCTCTTCACCATTAAAATTCTGAATTCTTTATCTGTGTTTTCTGTCATTTCAGACTCCTTAAGAACCATTGTTGGGGATGAGGGGAAGTGGACTCTTTTGGAGGTAAGAGAATACTCTGGGTTTTTGAATGGTCAGAGTTCTTGCACTAATCTGTCTGATCTAGGAGGGTTGATGTTCCTTTAACAGTGGTGTAAGTTAAGTATAGTCAGTTAGCTTCATTTCTGGATGCTTTCAAGGGTCCAGAGCTCTCTACAGGATCTTTATGTGTGGATGAATTTTTGCACTTGGTTTCACAGCTGTATATATTAAGAGGATAATTTTTAGTGTTGTATTGTGGGATGTGATTTAGTAGTAGATGACGATTAAGAGTAATGGCCAATAAGTAGCTAGGCAAATACCCAACCTCATGGCTCTTTGATACTTCCTGGCATTCACAACCATGCTGCCTTTCCCAGGAGCCATTTGAGGGTGGGAGCTAGGCCTAACCTTTAAGTACTCTGTGCAGTGTCCCCAAATTCCTCTCTCTTCAACTTTGGCTTCAGCATCAGTTCTCCATACGCTCTCTAAACTCGATAATTTCTAGATTTTTTGAGGATAAAATTTACCCACTTTCTTATAACCAGATTAAACATTTGGTGTTGAAGCATTTAGGTTCTGAAATGAGTTCTTCAGACAGCACAAAAAGCACAGTGCTCGTATCTGCTTGTGGTGAGGACTTCAGACAGATTATAGTCATGGTGAAAAGTGATGGGGAGGCAGGCGTTTTACATGGTGAGAGTGGGTGCAAGAGCCATTCTTATTTCTAACTTGGCTACAGAATCATTATGTTGCTGTCTGGATACAGATGTCAGATTTCAAAGGATCTTCTTTCTAGGCAATCAGGAATGCAGTTGCAGCTGGCAGTGGCAGGGCCAACTAGAGAGAGACCAAAACCCACCTTTGCACGAAAAGAAAAATCACGTTATTTCTTTCAAGTCTGTCAGTTATTGGTTACTGTGCACATTTTATTCAGTTCACATACCAACAGCAAACCACATAGTCATGCTGTCTTTTTGAATCCAGTAATAAAGTCACATGACATGTTATAAAAAGTTACTCCAAACAGGAAATTAGTCAACAAGTTTACAAGTACAGCAATAAAATGAAAAGTGATAACACCAGAAGTAAGACTGGAATTGAATGTAAGTTTAGTTAATTGATAAAATAGGAAACTATGGAAATAGTTTAAGACACTCTGGATATGTTGCTAAATAAATCTAGTGGAACGTATAAATGAGAAAGTGCATATGTGGAAAATGATAAAGATGTTACAGAGGAAGTCATATCAACAGAAAATTTCACATTGGAATCATTCTTGGAGATATTTAATCACATTTAAAGTGCAAAGAATAACATGTTGGAAGTTGATCCAAAGTATAAAAGGATACCGTAATTCACCAAAGTATGTAAAGATACTCACTTCTTATCACAAGTTAAACAATGAGAAGAAAGCAAAAGCTCTTCAAACTATTTTTAATCAGTTTTATTAAGGAAATAATTCATAAATGTTTCTAATGTTTTAATTTACATTGTATTAAATAAATGTCAGTTGTACTAATTTTTAATTTTCATATACATTTATAACTGACAATAAGAGTGTTTTTAATGTCTTGGAAACTAATTTTTAAAGACCATGAAACAATTTTAATTTTTCTCATTGATTATCAAGATCCCTTTATATTACTTAAGTTTTTATGGTTATTTTTATGGTCCCACTCTAAAGTATAGCAATATACAGGACTGCCTACATACATAGATAATACTATATATGTTTTATTCATTACTATATGCATAGATAAGCATATATAAATGCATGTAAATTTACATATTCCCTGTCTAAATGACTTACAAGCTTAGATCTTTCTTGTACCCATCTTTTGATAGCTTGTTTTGTATTTTTGCACACATATTTGTTTTCATATAAATATACACAAAAACATATTCACATACATTAGTGTTGAGCTCATTTACTTTTTATTGATTAAACATATTACTGATAAAATATTTATACATACACACAAACTCACATATAGGATATACCGGTGAGGATGTTTTTGCAGTATTTTTTAACAGTAAAAATTCATATAAGTTAGAAAATACTCCTCTGTATAAGAGGTAGTTCAATTATGATGTAGCCACTTGTTTGGAAATCTAGACATGAAAAAATAATATTTTATATTTATTCCAGTTGCCATGGAATGATTTGTGTTTTCCATAAGATATTGTGGCAGATATTTAAGATATATAGAGGTCTGTAAATAATTTCACCTTGTAATATTAACCATGTCTAAATCATTCTGTATTTGTGTGTGTTTGCTATGTAGATAAACATGAAGAAAATTATGAAAAAATAGATGTTTATGATTTTCTGTTGTGATTAAAATGTAACTTAGATTTTATGTATTTTATCTATTATGTTATATATAATTTCAAATATCTATATATGTTATATATAGATATATAAAATTAAAAATGGTAAGTTTAGAAATGGTTTATTCTTGTACCCACTCTTACCGTATGAGATGCCTGATTCCCCATCAGCTTTTACCATGACTGTAAGCTCCCTGAGGTCTTCACCACAAGCATTTGCCAGCATCATACTTCTTGTGCTGTCTGAAGAAATAATAATATTTATATACTGATAATATACATAGCAATTTTGCTAAACTAATATTATAATTGAATCATAGGATTTTTGAAAAAGTCTTTTATTTAGTCATATCATCTCTGGAAACTTACGATTTTGCCTTTTTCTTTTCAATGCTTAATATCAGATTTTATTTTGCTTTTGCTAATGTTAATTTACTTCCTATTATGATTAAAATATTAAATATTAAATAGAAATGGTGGTAATTGTCATGCTTCATTTCCCCACAACATGAAACGAAAACTCAAAGCATGTTGTTATTCAAAATTTATACTTACAATGTTGCAGGCAAATGCGGTGAATATATCTGAATTAATTATACTAATATTCCAAACTTTCCATGCTTATAATTTTATAAACTTTTTTTAGAAACAAATGGCAGACAAAAGCAAGCCCATCCATGTTTTCTTTTTAACTGTAATGCCATGACTCTGTACAAAACAAACTATAAAGTTTATAAATTAATCAAAAGGACTAATAGAAAATAAATAGCAAGGCAGATAAAAGCAGACAGAGAAAACATGGTGTTTGCTAGATTAATTCCTTATCTACAAGGCTTTACTTTTTAAATTATGAATGAATGTTATGTTACAGAAACTACTCCTTTTACATATATTCAGATCTTAAAATTTTACTTAAAATTTTCGTTATATGCTATGAGTATGGCGACTTGTATTGATTGATTTTCTTAGGTTTAAATAATAATATGTTCTAGTTATAAACCAATCCTACACATGATGTTTATCTTTTTATATACTTTAGATTTGAATTGATACTATTTTAGTTGTTATCTTATAATTACATGTAATTATTGTCTTGGGATCTTTATTTCTTTCACTGTCCTTACTGGCTTTTTCTCTCTCTAATCTGAATCTACTGTCTAGGACCATTAAAATATTAAATAGGAATGATGGTAATGGCCAAGCTTCCTTTTAATTACTTCTCCAGAATAATTTGTAAAAGTTTAGAATTTTGGTAGAACTTGCTAATGGAGTCATCTGAGTCTAAAATTTTGTTTATGAAAATATTTGTTTAATAATCAAATTTCTTTATTGTTACAGGTATTTTCAAATCTCTATGGTTCCTTCAATTTAAAAAAAATTTTCTAAAACTTTATATATTTCATTTCTATTTTGAATTCATAAACAAAACATTGTTCACAATATACTCCAAAAACATTTTAATGTCTTCAGAATCTGAATCAATGTCTTCCATTTTATTACACGTATTTGTTACTCTTGTTTGCCTTTACTCTTTATTTTTTTTTCTATCCAACTTGCCAGATATTTATATATTTTACTAGAATTGTAAAAGGATCAACTTTTGACCATATCAAGTCTTTGTGTTTTTTTTGGAGCTTCTTCTCATATTCATATTGTATACATTCTAATTTATTTTGTTGTATCTTTTCATTCTTTCTCTAACAACCTGAGGTAGATAGCCTGTTAATTTTAAGTATTTTTATAATATATGGATATTAAGCTACATTTTTTCTTTTCTGTGCTATTTTAGCTGAATTTAAAAGTGTGATATTTAATATTTTGTTAAAATAATTAGTGCATAGGCTACTTAGAATTGTATTCTTAATTTTTCGAATATATGAAGATCTTCTAGTTGTCTTTTAGATGTTGATTCATAGTATATTTTCATTGAAGATGAACATGTCAAATACAAAGAATCAATGAAATGAAAAGTTGGTTCTTTGAAAAGATAAATAAAACTAATAGACCACTAGCTAGGGTAACCAAGAAGAGAGAAGATGCAAATAAACATAATTAGACATGAAAACGGAGACATTATAACTCATACCACAGAAATACCAAAGATCATCAGAAACTACTATGAACAATTATATAAACTAGAGAACCTAGATGAAATTAACAAATTCCTGAAAATGTAAAACCTCTTAAGTTTGAACCAGGAAGAAATATCAATTGTATTTCCAAGTAGTAAGATTGAATCAGTGATAATAGTAATAATAATAAAAAGAGCCTAGGACTAGATGAATTCACAGCCAAATTCTACAAAACATACAAAGAACTGGTATCAATCATCCTAAAGCTCTTCCAAAAAATCAAGGAGGGAATACTACCTAACTCATTCTACAAAGCCAGTATCACCCTGATATCAAAGCCAGATAACGACAAAATTAAAAAAGAACTACAGACCAATATTGCTGATGAGCAGAGACGCAAAAATCCTCAATAAAATACTAGCCAACTGAATCCAACTGCACATCAGAAAGGTAATATGCCACAGTAAAGTGGGTCTCATTCCAGAGATGCAAAGATGGTTCAACAAATGCAAATCAATAAATATGATTCATCATGTAAAAAAAAATTTTAAAATCATATAATTATCTTCATACATGCAGAAAAAGCTTTTGAAAAAAATCCAGCATACTTTCATACAAAAAACAAAACACCCAACAACTAGGCATAAAAGGAACGTATATCAAAGTAATAAAAGTCATGTGTAACAAACCACGGTCAACATTTCAATTTTTTTTTTTTTTTAAGCCATATGTTTGTCTTGTTTTCTTGCAATCCTTCCTAGGCAATGTCTTCACTAATATCCCTGACACCAGGCAATCTCAGATCTGCTCTCTGTCACTATAGTTTTGTCTTTTTCTAGAGTATTAAAAGAATGAAATCATATAATGTGCTTTTTGTGTATGGATGTTTATTGAGAGGAAAGGTTGGTCTGCCTCAAATTATTTAATCATAACCAGAAGAAAAGGTCTTCCTTGATAATTTTAAAAATCAATTTTAATAAGGTCTAAATTAAATACAATAAAATACAACCATGGTAATGATATAGGCTAATTGATCATTTTAAACACTCATGCAACCAACTTACTATCCAAATTACAAAAATCTGTGACCAGCACAAAAATGTTCCTCATGTCCCTCTGCAGTAAGTCCCCTTCTCTCCCTAGAAACAGGATACCACAGGTCTACTTTCTGTCACTTTGGACCAATATTGAGTGCTCTATAATTTTCTATAAGTCTTATTTCAAGTTACTTTTTGTTTTCAGAGTAAGATGAGCATTGTGTTTCATTGTATTCATTTCTGTAACATATGGACATCCATTTGTTTCAACACCACTGCTTAAAGACTTTATTTTCTGTCAGATTCAGTGTTTTTGTAAGTAATCCATTTTGAAGTAACTGTTTTGTTCTATGTGATCTATAAATCTATATTCAATACCAAACTATCTTGAGTATACGTTTTTCCCTAATTTGGAAAGAAATACCAGCTTTTGATAATTTCTTATAATGATAGCTGCAGATTTTCATAGATGCCTTTTACTGGGTTGAGTGTGTTCCCTTTTATTGAGTGATGTGTATATTTAACAACCAGTTGTCTGGGAGTAGAGAGGAGATGCTGGTTTGTGGCATTTATGAGTTTCATGGTGTAAATACTCCCACTGAGCTATACAAAGCTTTAATTGTTATATTAATTGAAATATCTAACAATTTAACAATCAACTTTCTTGGGCTAGCTCTAGCACAGCACATCACTGCTTCTGTTTTTAGATTGCTAAGAGCTTTCTATCACTCCCAGTAAATGTACCTATATTTAGAAGTGGTTTGTCTTTTTATAAATTGGCCTCCTTTTATTATATAATATCTGCTGTGAAAGGAAAATAAATATTGGGACTCCAAAATCACTAAACTAAATGGAAAAGTCAAACTGAGAACTGCTTAGGGCAACCTGCTTCCCATTCTATTCAAAGTCATCTCTCTGCTCACTGAGACAGCGGCCTATCTGATTGCCTCCTTTGGAAAGGCTAATCAGAAACTCAAAAGAAGACAACTGTTTGTTTTTTATGTACCAATGACCTGATAGTTCCCTCCCAACCACTAGTTGTCCTGCCTTTGCTTGAGTCGTCCTGCCTTTCTGGACCAAACCAATGTTTATCTTACATATATTGATAGATGTCTCATGTCTCCCTAAAATGTGTAAAACTAAGCTGTGACCCGGCTACCTTGGGCATATGTCATCAGAACTTCCTGAGGCTGCCATGGGCATGCATCCTTAACTTTGGCAAAATAAACTTCCTAAATTGACTGAAACCTGTCTCAGATGTTTGTGGTTCACATTCTCTTTATCCTTTAAGATAATCACTTTGTTTTGTGATTGATTATCTGTCAATTTTCAGTAGCTCATTTTGGTCTTCTGCTATGCATCTTGCTATCTACTCAAATGTACAAAATTGTTGTAAAGGTCAAAGAATTGGGAATATTTATCATATAATCTAAAGCAGGTTATCCAGAAAAATTAATATAACTTACATTTGTTTATTTATTTATTTACTTATACATGCCTTTAATAATGAAAGTGTTATGGCTATAAATTTTCCTCTGGGAATAGCTTTTACTATGCCCAACAGAATTAGTTCTCCTTTTTCATTACTTTCTCAGTAGTATAAAGTTTTGGGTTTTGATTTACACTTTGATCAAAAGATTAAGCATTATATTACGTAACAATCAGAGATTGCTGTCTGAATGTATATCTGTATTAAATATGTTTATATTTTTCTTAGATATACTTTTAACATTTTAAATAAATTTTCCAGGAGCCTGGTAAAGACTGTTTACTCTCTCTTAAAGGGAGTTGACGTGCTCCACTATAAGTATTTTTTAATCAAGAATTCTTTGTATTTCTGACACATTTTGCTTAATATTTATTGAACATGTTGTTTGGTGTATTCAGTTTTAAAAGTTTTAGAGCATTTTCTTGTACCTCTGACAAAAACAAATGTACCTATCATACCTTCAACATCTATATAATTTTCAAGAAACATGCTTATTTTACAAATATTTATCAAACAACAACTATATCTTAATCTTGAGTACAATCTGGAGGGTATTTTCCCTTGATAGTATTCTTCAATTCTTTTTATGGGGAGAAGCAGTATAATTGCTAGACAAGTCATGAATTTGGCACATAACTTGCTCTAAACTATTGTGTTTCAACAGAGTGAATAGATAACCTACAGAATGGGAGAAAATACTTGCAAGCTATGCATTCGACGAAGGACTAATATCGAGAATCTACAAGGAACTCAAACAAAGCTCAACAAGAGTAAAAAGAAACCCAATAAAAAGTGAGTAAAAGACATGGAGAGAGATTTTTCGAAAGAAGACATACAAATGGCATACAAAAAGCAAACAGGCATATGAAAAAACGTGCACCATCACTAATCACCAGAGAAATGCAAATTAAGTGCAATGAGATACAATCTTACATCTTACAAAATGGTTTTTACTAAAAAAGAAAAAAACAAAAACAGATATTGGCAAGAATGCAGAAAAATGGGAAAATGTATACACTGTTGGTGAGAATGTAAATTAGTATAAATCTTATGAAAAACAGTATGGAGATTTCTCAAAGAACTAATAGTAGAACCAGCATTTGATCCAGTAGTCCTATTACTGGATATCTATCCAAAAGGAAAGAAATTATTATATCAAAAAGATATTTGCATTTGTATAGTTATCACAGCACTAGTCACAGTAACAAACATATGGAATCAACCTAAGTTTCCAACAACAGATGATTGGTTAAAGAAAATACTATATATATAATCTGTATATATTATTATCTACATAATATTATACATGCATATTCTATTATATATGTATATATACATACACATATATATATAAAATACTAGTCAGCCATAAAAATAATAATATCGTGTCTTTTGCAGCAACATGGATGGAACTGGAAGCCGTTATCTTAAGTGATATAACTCAAAGTCAAATATTGCATTATATCACTTATAAGTGGGAGCTAAATAATGTGTATACATTATGTGGAATAATAAACATTGGAGACCTCAAAAGGGAGAAGAGTGAGAGAGGGGTGAAGGATGAGAAATTACCTAATAGGTACAATGTACACTATTTAGGTGTTAAACTACAAGCCCAGACTTCACTAGTACTCAGTATAGCCATATAACAAAATTGTGCTTATATTTCCAAAATCTGTAAAAATATGAAAATGAAGTGTGATTGTTGTTTTAAGGTAGAGAAAGGCATATAAATACACTATCATCTTTTTGTTAAAATGTTACCAGGAATTGCTGGATATAAAATATGCCTGATTCACATTTTTATTTATCTTACCTATGTTTTCTAGTATTTATTTTTTTCTAATTCTTCCTTTAGAATAATTTTCTTAATTTTTTTATCTATTTTCTATTCTTAGATTTTCCCATCTATATCCATAGAAGATATTTTAAATCTAAGACTCTCTATGCCAAATAATAGATTAGTCATTGTATTAGTCAGGGTTCTCTTAGACAGAACTAATAGGATATATATATATATGTGTATATATACGTAAATATATGTGTGCTTGTCTCTCTCTATATATATGTATATATGTATAAAGAGGAGTTTATTAAGTATTAAGTTACATGGTTACAAGGTCCCATAATAGGCTGTCTGCAAGCTGAGGAGCAAGGAGAGCCAGTCTGAGTCCCAAAACTGAAGAACCTGGAGTCCTGTGTTTGAGAACAGGAAGCATCCAGCACAGAAGAAAGATGTAGGCTGGGAGGCTAGGCCTGTCTCCTTTTCACGTTTTTCTGCCTGATTTACATTCGCTGGAAACTGATTAGATTGTACCCACCAGATTAAGGGCGGATCTGCCTCCCCAGCCCACCGACTCAAATATTAATCTCTTTTGGCATCACCCACAAAGACACACCCATGATCAATACTTTGCATCGCTGAATCCAATCAAGTTGACACTCAGTATTAACCATCACAGTCATCTGAAACAGTTTGTGAAAAAAATGTGGAACCTTTCATTTCTTGTTTGTTCCTTAATGGGTCTACTTCTCAATGTCATTGTTCCCATACTAGTAAGATTTTAAGACAAAGATATTTCATTGATATCTATCTATCTATCTATCTATCTATCTATCTATCTATCTATCTATATCTATCTATCTAGCAAGCTAGCTAGCTTTATCTACCATCTATCTCCAACTTTTTTTTTCAGATGAGAAATGTTTGGTTATCTTTTCTTGGAAATTGCTAACTTGCTGATATTTCAAAATCAGTTTGAAATATAGAAGAGAAAGAACTATTTATCCTAATATATTTGATGCCCTGCACAGTCAGCAACACAATTAGAAAGTCCATTGCAGAAAATATTAGCACAATTATATTCCATGTCATTTCTTTCTTTGTAAACATTTAAGTTATATTGTTAAGGAAGTATCATTATTATTCTCCCTGGTGATCAGAGAAAATGCTCTTTTTGATGGGAGAAGACATGTAAAAATAATCTAATTTGCCACTTTTATAAAATTTTTATTCAGTATGTTTCATTAACTTTGCTTTTATAACTTTCAGTAAGAGAGTTTTACAATGCATTTGGTATTGCCAAGTGCTTGATAATTCCCCAGCATGTATGGAAGTACAAAATAACACTTCCAACCTTTAAGACCAAACACTTCGGTAAATACCACAGATGCCAAATTGCTCTAGCAGGTGCTAAATTGCTATTGGTATATCACCTTGGGATATGATGAAGATGAATGGAACGCTGTGCATTTTCCCAGTATTCCACAATTACTGGAACACCTGTGCTAAACAGTGTGGTGCTAATGCACCATAAACATGCTCACAATACTCTGAGGACTTTGTAGTTTTACATTTCCACTTGCTTAGCAGGGCCTTAATTTAATGTAGGTGTTGGAAGTGTTTCACCTATCCTTGACACTGTTACCACATAGTGACATATTAGTACCATGCCAGTAAAAGTTGACTTTCTTCTCTGTGTGTTTGGTTTTATCTCCTTCTTCCCTTCCTGTATTCACTCTAATATTTCCTCCCACCCGTTCTTATCTCATTGTGTATTGCTATGGTGTATCGTAATTTGTAGTTGTGGCTTCACATTGTTTTTGTCATTTTTGCAGAAGCTGTTTTCAGTTATTGCATCTACCCTTTTTTCTCTATCTCTCTTTTGGGCTATATTTGTCTTGCCACCAGTGTGTGTATACCTTTGTATAGTCCATCTTATAGGCTGAGGTTCCTACAGTAGATTTCTACAAATCTGGTAACTATATTTTAAATTTCATCATTTCAGGGTTGTGATATGTCTTATTACCAATGTTCAATCTCTATCAGGCTTAGAAGCGATATTGGAAAAAGAAAGGAATATTCTGAGGAGCTGTCTGTTTTATATATGCCAGAATCTAAACTATTGTTTTGGATTTAGCTTAAATAACATTCACAGTTTGCAGGTTTCTCTAAAATAAACACAAAAGAATCTTTAAGAATCAAAGGTATTTCAAGCTTGCACCTCCACAATTATGTATGGTGTTTGTTTATTTATTTAGTTTCTCCTATCCTGATTGGAAAACACAATGTTCTTGTTACTCTTCATAAAAAGTAAACATGTAAGAGGCATGAACTATTTTATCACGATAGCTTCCAATGCTATTGAAATATTGAAATCTGAAATATTTTTAGAATCAAGTTCCAAAGTAACCATCCAGGCTTGTCCAGGGAGTGGTGACTCCTCAAAAACTATAATAAAGAGTAGAGACAAAATAAAGAAAGATTTAATCATCCTTGAATCTAAAGTGTTCATCAAACTCCAACAATTTTAAACTTCCCAAACATAATCCTGAACCACAGGTGTGCAAAAAACAGACCCTAATCTATGGAATAGTGGAAAAGCAATCTTTTTTATATTATTTGAAGACAACTTACTTTTCAGCTAAAATACTTGCCTGAAACTTTCATTGTGAACTTACTGTTTAGAATGAATGATGTTTAAATAAGAAGTTTATTATTAGGTTGGTCCAAAAATAATTGCTGATTTTGCCTAAAAATTGGAAAAAACTGCAATTATTTGTGCAGCAATTTAATAGTAAAAGAAAATGTTTATGCATATATTCATGAAAACATAAAATGATATGAAATGTTTATGAGAGTTTAATGGAGTTTTGTCTGAAAGTATTTATTGATGTTTTCTTGAAGGCAAAGACTATTATTTTAAGAAAATGAATAATAAGGTCAATGCCATCTCAAGCTTAAAACACTAGATAAATAAGGCAACCTACAGCCATTTCAATCACCTCTTCGTTTACTCAATAAATGTTTATATCAAGGCCTATGGCTAACATTCTAACAGCTAATTTATTATACCAAATTATTGCCTTTTGAGTCTGCCATAAGAAATAAGATACCAAGCCAGTTCATATAAAGGTCTTTGAGCCAACAAGCAAATGACTGAGCTGAGTTGTCAGAGAAGAACTGACAGGACCATCCTGTATTTTATATCATAGTGCTTATATATTTTTTTAATTTGAGAAAACATCAGTTTCCTGAATAACTTTTAATGACTTAATTATATTAAAGTATGACATGAGTCAAAATAACCACCTTGGAAAGTTAAACATATTCAACTGAAAAGGTAATGAAGTGAAAACAAGTGGAAGATGCAATTCTAGTCTGGGAAATATGCCCAAGTTTTCAATAAATGAATAATGGAAATGTTTGCATAATAATAATCAATCCTTCCAATAATGAGTTTGCTGTCAGTATATAATCATGTTGAGTAATTAAATTCCAATGAATTCAGTTGCTAAGTCAGGCATATGCTTTGAGTTATCAGCATGGCCAGAGACCTTTCCCGGGTGCCTGCCTTGAGCCACTTGCCTGGGTTAGGTTAGAAGAGTTTCTACACTAATAGCTGCAATTTCCTTCTGTACAGGCATTGTTCATTAGATCAAGTTATTAACCAGTTACTGCTATGAGAAGGCAGAGAGGCATAAGCCAGAGAGACCTAGTCTGTTAGCCTGGCCATGGCTTTGCTGCCAGCTCACAGATCCCTGTCCAAGTTTGGTTCTAATCCTATACCATGCCTCAGAATGGCATAAATACTTCCTTCTTAGCATCCTTCTATCCCCTCTAGTGTTCTGCTCCTCGTTCCTTCTTTTTAACTCTCTCTTGTTTTTCTCCCCTTCTTTATCATGCACACACAGACATGAATTCACACATGACATTTGTCTCATAATTTAGCACATATTCTTAGATGCTCACTCTAGAAACTCAATGGGATTATCTAATGAGAACGTATTCCTGGAAAAAACGAACCCTACTCAAAGAGAAATGCTGACAGATGCTATCAAGAGATAATATACGCCTTTATATGTGATATGGTTTGGCCATGTCCCCACCGAAGTATCATCTTGAATTGTAGCTCCCATAATCCCCACATGTTGTGGGAGGGACCTGATGGGTGGTAATTAAATCATGAGGGCAGGCTTTTCCCATGCTGTTCTTGTGACAGCGCATAAGTCTCACAAGATCTGATGGTTTTATAAAGGGGAGTTCTCCTGCACAAGCTCTCTTGCCTGTTGCCATGTAAGGAGTCCCTTTGCTCTTCCTTCATCTTCTACCATGATTGTGAGACTTCTTCAGCCATGTGGAAGTGTGAGCCCATTAAACCTCTTTCCTTTAGAAATCACCAAGTCTCAGGTGTGTCTTTATTAGTAGCATGAGAACAAACAAATATAGTAAATTAGTACCGGGTAGTGGAGCACTGCTGTAAAGACACCCGAAAATGTGGAAGCAACTTTGGAACTTGGTAACAGGCAGAGGTTGGAACAGTTTAAAGAGTTCAGAAGAAGACAGGAAAACGTGCGAAAGTTTGGAACATCCTAGAGACTTGGAGGACACAGAAAACAGAAAGATGTGGGAAAGTCTGGAACTTCCTAGAGACTTATTGAATGGCTTTGACCAAAATGCTGATAGTGATATGAATAATAAAATCCAGGCTGAGGTGGTCTGATATGGAGATGAGGAGTTGGTTGGGAACTGGAGTAAATATCACTCTTGCTATGCAAAGAGACTGGCAGCATTTTGGCCCTGCCCTAGAGATCTATGGAACTCTGAACTTGAGAGAGGTGACTTAGGGTATTGGGGAAAGAAATTTCTAAGTGGAAAATAATTCAAGAGGAAGGAGAGGGTAAAAGTTTGGAAAATTTGCAGCCTAAAAAATGCAATAGAAAACAAAAACCCATTTTCTAGGGAGAAATTCAAGCCAACTGTGGAAATTTGCATAAGTAATAAGGAGCCAAATGTTAATCACCAAAACAATGGGGAACATGTCTCCAGGATAAGTCAGAAATTTTCACAGCAGCCTTTCCCTTCATAAGTCTGGTCACCTAAGAGGTAAAAATGGTTTCTTGGGCCAGGCCCAGAGCCCCCTTGCTGTGTGCAGCCTAGGGACTTGGTGCCCTGCCTCTCAGCCACTCCAGCCATGGCTAAAAGGGGCCAAGGTACAGCTTGGGCGGTGGATTTAAAGGGTGGAAGCCCCTAGCCTTGGCAGCTTCCATGTGGTGTCAAACCTGTGGGTACACAGAAGTCAAGAATTGAGGTTTGGGAACCTCCACTTAGATTTCAGAGAGTGTATGGAAATGCCTGGATGTCCAGGCAGAAGTCTGCTGCAGGAGCAGAGTCCTCACGGAGAACCTCTACTAGGGCAGTGCAGAAGAAAAATGTGGGGTCAGAGTACTCACACAGAGCTCCAACTGGGGCACTGCCTAGTGGAGCTGTGAGAAGATGACCACCATCCTCCAGACCCCAGAATGGTAGATCCATTGACAGCTTGCACCATGCACCTCGAAAAGCTGCAGATGCTCAATGCCAGGCTGTGAAAGCAGCCAGGTGGGCACTGTACCCTGCAAACTACAGGTGTGGAGCTGCCCAAGACCATGCGAGCCCACCTCTTGCATCAACACACAATGGATGTGAGTCAAAGGAGATCATTTTGGAGCTTTAAGATTTGACTGCCCCACTGGTTTCCAGACTTGCATGGGGCCTGTAGCCCCTTTGTTTTGGCCAATTTCTCCCATTTGGAATGGCTGTATTTACCATATGTCTGCATCCCCATTCTGACTAGTAAGTAACTAACTTGCTTTTGATTTTACAGGCTAATAGGTGGAAGGGATTTGCCTTGTCACAGATGAGACTTTGGACTCTAGACTTTTGGAGTGCTGAAATGAGTTAAGACTTTGAGGGACTGTTGGGAAGGCATGATTGGTTTTAAAAAGTGAGGACATTAGATTTTTGAGGGGCCAGTAAGGATAATATGGTTTGGCTGTGTCCCCACCCAAATCTCATCTTGAATTGTGGCTCCCATAATTCCCACTTGTCATGAGAGGAGCCCAGTGGGATGTAATTGAATCATGGGGGCAGGTTTTTCCCATGGTATTCTCGGGATAGTGAATAAACCTTATGAGAGCTGATAGTTTTATAAAGAGGAGTTCCCCTGGACATGCTCTCTTACTCACCGCCATGTAAGAAGTCCTTTGATCTTCTTTCATCTTCTGCCATGATTGTGAGACTTCCCCAGCCGTATGGAACTGTGAGTCCATTAAACCTCTTCTGTTTATCAATTACCCAGTCTTGGATGTGTCTTCATTACCAGCATGAGAACAAACTAATACAATGTGACCTTACTGTAAACATGTAAAACTATAATAAGTAGCATAGCCTTATGTGTTAGTCACTGTCCTGCAACTTACCAGATGGATGATCTAACAGAAGATATTTAAAAGATCCTCAGTTACATTACAGGCATTATTGGGAAAATCATACCATCAATCTTGTATAATTATTTTGAAAAGTAAGAGTGGTAATGGCATAGAGGGGCTAGTACAGTGCTTGAAACAAAACTCAGGTATCTAATAATTTATTTAACTATATTCACATTGTATGTATGATATAAACATGGAAGTTGTTCATTAAAAATATAATCGAATTCTCTGGGAGGCTGGGGCGGGCAGATCACAAGGTCAGGAGATTGAGACCATCCTGGCTAACATGGTGAAACCCCATCTCTACTAAAAATATAAAAAATTAGCCAGGCGTGGTGGCGGGCACCTGTAGTCTCAACTACTCAGGAGGCTGAGACAGGAGAATGGCGTGAACCCGGGAGGCGGAGGTTGCAGTGACCCGAGATAGTGCCACTGCACTCCAGCCTGAGCAACAGAGCGAGACTCCGTCTAAAAAAAAATACATATATATATATAAAATATATATTATGTATATTATACAATTATATATAATTATATATTTATATAATTAATGTATTATATATATTTTATATATATAATCAAATTTTATTTGGTGTTCTTTTTTAGCATTGGGTAGTTGGGGATATTTTCTAAATTGAAATCATCATTAAAAATATTATAACAATCAATTTCCCTACACTGACCCAGGCAACCATTAAATGGCTTTTTCCTGATACTTGATTATGTTTTGACTTTTTGGGAATTTCAGATGAATGGGTTTATACTGTATCTGTTCATTGGCAACTGGCTTGTTTTGTTCATCATATGGTAAGGGATGGAGAGAAACATTTTTGGGCTGATGGAAATATTGTATACATTAATTTTGTAGTGGTAAAATAGGAGTATACATTTGTCCAAAAGTCATTAAATGCATAACTAAAAATGGGTGTATTTTATTATGTGTAAATTATACTTTAATAAAGATGATTTTAAAAAATGACCTGGTACAGAAAACTCAAGGCCAAAATGCATTTGGTGATAAAATTTAAATCTTTAAAAGTTCAGGAAGAAATACTGTAAGGACTTCCCTTTCCAAAAGAAAGAAAGAGAGACAGAGAGAGCTAAAGAACTAAAGAGAGAAAGAGAGAAAAGAAAGAAAACACACACACACACAGGGAAAATAACCTCTCCAAGTTATTTTATGAAGTCAGCATGACCTAGAAACCCGAACCTCACAAAAATTACAAGAAAAATATTTACAAGCAAATTGCACTCATAAATATAGATGCAAAAGTTCTAAAAAATAATAGTAAATTAAATTCAGCAAACAAATTTACTCTTTGAAACACATACTCTATCATATGGGTACATGTGTGTATATATAAGCATAATAATTATGACAAGGATTTTATTACAGAAATGCAAGTATGCTCTATAATAGCAGATGTTTTAACACTGTATCTCAACATTTTAGAGAACAAAAAATCATATGACCACATGAAGAGACAGAGAAAGCATTTGATAAAGTTCAATACCTTCATTTTAAGCCCTTAGCCAATTAGAATTATAAAAAATCAACTTTAACATGATAAATATTATCTACAAAGAATTTACAGCAAACCCTGGACTTAATGCTGAATTACTGAAACCTTTTTATTAATATCTGAAAGGAGAAAATTATGCCTAAAAATAACAGTTCTCTTGTTTGACATTATACGGAAGATTGTAGATAGAATAATGTTAGGGAAAAATAATGTAAAGAATTAGAAATAAAGATATAAAACAATGTATTTGCCCCCAAATTCAGTACAATTATGGACAGTTAATTTGAATTAAATGTACGTTCACTGCACAGAAACTCAAAATAGAAAAAATATTCTATCCCTACATATAAGCAACATACTGAATATAAACATTATTAAAACAATAACATCCCACTAACCTCAAAAACACATATCCTTGGGCTAAATTTGATAAAAGTTGCTCAAAATCTCTACATTAAAAATTTATTTAAAATAAATTTTAAATTGCCTAGATAATTTTTAGTATTTAGTATATACATTTTAGACACATTTTGTTTTCTATATATATACCTAAGTATCATAATGTTTGATACAATTATAAATTTTAGATTTAAATTTCAGATGGCTTATTGGTAGAATTTAAGAATATAATCTTTTTTTATATTAAACACTTAGAATAGTTTAATATGACTGGGGATACAGAGATTCAAATAATCTTTAAAACATATAACAAATTTAAGAAATTACTTGGTAATTTTTATGGATACATAATATTTGTACATATGTATGGGGTATATGTGATATTTTGATGTAAGTATACAACATGTAATGACCAAATTAGAGTAACTGGGATATCCATCAGCTTAAACATTTATCATTTCTTTGTGTGAGAAATATTAGTTTCACTCTTCAAGTTATTTAGAAATATACAAAAAATTATTATTAATTATAGTCACCCTCTTATGCTACTAAATACTAGACTTATTTCTTATCTACCTATATTTTGTAACCATTAACCAACCCTTTACAACGAAGTCAGGTACAATAGCATACCTGTAGTTCTGACTCCTTAGGAGACTGAGGTGGAAGGATTGCTTGAGCTCAGGAACTCAAATCCAGTCTGGGCAACACTATTAAAAAAAAAAAAAGAAAGAAAGAAAGAAATGAAAAAGGAAACAACAACAACAAAAATCAACAAATACTTTCTGAGAAACTACAGCGTCTCATGTTTCATCCATTCTAAGTCCTTGGAATACACAATTTATAACAAAATGAAAAAATCAAAAATCCTGCTTTTGTAATATAGGTATCCTGGTAAGTGAGATCGATAATATATAAAATACATAATCATATGTAAAATATGGTGTAAAGTTACCTGACATCACAATAATTAATTATACGTAATCCTCAAATCTCAGGCAATATTAAACCTTTGCTTCTCGTGTGTCTATGAGTCTAAACGGGGGTTCTGATACTCTCACCTGTGTTTGTGTATGTGCAGGAGTCAGCTGAGGGACAACTGATTTGCATTATGCTCAGCTGGGATTGACTTCAATCTGCAAGTCACATCCAGATCCATTCCTCGTGTCTCCCATGGTCCTGAACCAACAAGATCTCAGGTATGTGTTCTTGAGATGGAGACTGCACAGCAGCTAAAGACAAGCTCCACTGTGCAAAAAATTTAAGACTTCTGCTGAATTCCATCTGTTAACATTATCTATTGGCCGAAGCATATCACATGGTCCCAAATACATGCTTGTTCTGAAATAATTCTCATATTACCACACACACAAAGTCAAGGGCAGAAAAGCATACACTCACATGGAGGCAGGGAGAATTAAATACACTTAAAGGAAAATGTAACCCACCACAGTTTATATGTGCTTGCAAAAAATAATACATAGGATGAAGGAGATTGGAAATGTGGTGCATGGGAAAGGAGTGGGTTATCACTTTAAGTAGTGTAGTCATTGAAGGAATTAGAAGGATGACATTTGAGGGAAGACTTGAAGCAATGAATGAGCTATGGAGCTTGTTGGGAAAAAGTATCCAGAGGTAGGAAGTACAAAGTGGTTTGAGCTTGATCAGTATATGGAAATAAGTATAACATGAAGTCAAAAAGGTAAGGGAGATTACTCAATCTTATGGATATTGTAGAATGTTGTAACTTTGCTTTTCATTGGGGCGAAACTGTAGTGTATTGATCAGAGAAGTACAATGTCAGGCTTAAAAAGATTGGAAAACTGTGTTAAGAATAGACTTTTGGACACTATTCGTCATGGGTCTTGTACAAAATAAACGGAATATTTAAACAAAGTAATTTGGACTTTCTTACTAAACATACGGTTTCATCAATTTCAGTTCTCTCATGCTCTGTTCTTTGGGTGATTCCTCACTTCTGGTCATCAGTTCATTAATTGCCCCTGTGACCTCATTTACTTTATTGAATCTGCTGTGATTCTGGGGGCTGCTGGATTGGAATCGTTCATTGTGCAATTAAAGGCCTTTAAATATAACTCAGCTGAAGTTTGTCTTTTATCAGTAGTTAAGTCGTAGGGGAGTCAAGAGTTTCACATGGATTTTCAACTACAAAGGTCAGTCTCCCTAACTCCTGCATTGTTCAAGGGTTAACTGTAGATCTTTTTATATCCCACAGTTCATGGTACTTCTTTTAATTACTTTATGAATGTTACTCCTTTCTTCATCTTTGATAATTTTAAGTATGCGTATTTAAACCTTTGGAACATGGTTCTATTATTTTAAATACTTACGTGGAAATCTGTGGGTGATTTGGCGTTAGTGCTTGCTGGTCCTCTCATGACATTTACACTGATATTTTGTAAATTTTACAGTGCTCAGCTTTCTTGAAAATTTATTTTTCCTCCTCTTTTCATCCCTGTATTAGGCTCCTCAGTATATACAACAGAACTGATATTGTATTAATGTCTTGGAGTCTCAGTCTCCTGGATAGATAACACATGGTTCCTGAGATTGGGGAAAGCATAAACCAGATTCTGAGCAAATTGAATATCCTCACTACTTCCGTCTTTAGGCTTTATGTACCTTGTATTTGGCTGCACATTGGATAGGTTGAATAGGTTGGTGGATGCCTTTGTAATGACACTACCAGCTTGTTGCTTGCTGGGAGAAAAAGAAAAAAAAAGTCATGCAGATTTCCTGCTACTTGTAGGATATGCTAGACCTTGTTTTCTTAGGCATCTGAAGTCCTGATTTCCATTGCCTGCTCCTGATTTGGCATCCTGATTTAGGCTTCTAGGTCTTCATCCCTCATGCTTTGCTTTGATTTTCTCTTCCATTCCTGGCCCTCGACATTATTATTTTAATCATGGTTATGCATTTTATAGTAAAAATATGAAATATACTTTTTGTGAGGAAAGCTTCATATTTCTTTACTCAATTAAACTACAGTCAAAATTTTAGATCCCTCAGACCAGGAAGCTCTCTCTCTTGCAAAATATGGTAGAGTACACATCTCTTTGAGATTTACCTAAGGACGAGTGATGCTTTATAAAATAATAAGAGGAACTCTAACATAAAAATTATGCACAAATAAAAGAAAATCATTTAAAATATATCCTTAAAGCTCCCTTCTTTTGTTACTTTAATGATAAAATGAAATCTCTGTCATATAGATTTTTTTAAATTGTCATATTGAATAAAAAGAGCTGTGTTGGTTACAACTACCTGAATCCTTTTAGAGGAGAAAAAAAAGGCCCTTAAATATCTTGCACTTACACATCGGTATTAGTATCCCATAGGGTGCTTTTGAAAATTCTTTGTTGTATTTTTCTACGGTGAAAATCAATGCAAATTTATCACAACTTTTATTTGTTAAAAAGGTATAAAATTCAAGGGTATAGCCACTTATGTATTACATTCCCCTTCTGAAACAATTAGCATAGATAATGGTTTTTTCAATTTTTTTCTAAGTCATACATTCTAATGTACTTGTGGCAAAATTATATTCACTGATTTAAAACACATGCATTTGAAATCTTTGAATATGTAAAACAATGTATTTCTAAAATTTTACATAAATGTAGTAAATTAAGTGTTAGGCTAAATGTAACCTTTCTTAGACAAGATTAATATTGTAGTTTAATTGTATTGTATAGGAGGATATTTGATGTGCTTGTTACAGTTTTTAAAAAAGATTTTTTACCTATTATTATTCAATTATTCCAAATATTCTCATTCCCACAAAATAAACTCTTATGATTCAATTATGACTTGTAAATTATGAATTGTATGAATTATAAAATAAATTATAAATAACATTTTTGTAATTAATATTCTACTTTTACTTAAAAAAATTGAAGCTTTTTTCCCCAACTGTTTTCAGGAACCCATCTGCTAAATCTGATGAAATAACCAGGTAAATTATTTTAAAATATTGTCAATACTTGAATTCTCCCAAATATTGGACACACACACACACACACGCACACACGCACACTTTTTTGGTTAATCTAATAAGCTCTGTGAATTTTATTATATTGTCCTTTGATTTTTCTTGGTAGCAGCTTCTTTCTCCATTTAGAAGGGCTAAAAGTTAATTTCTCGATTTTTCCACTTCTAGGGAGGTGTACTAACTATACTGTTCCCTATTCCTCCTGCGAAGTGTACTTAAATTCCTGGATATTTGTGTGAAGAAAACCAATAAAGTTATTCAACTAATATTTTAATGACAATTTTATTGAGATAATTGTTGATTCACACATGATTATAAGAATACCACAGAAAGATACCATGTACCCTTTTTGAGTTTTTGCAAAACTGTAGTACAACTAGGATATTGACATCGATAACATCACCTGATCTTACTCAGATTTTCCCAGTTTTAGTTGTCATTGTGTGTGTGTGTTCTATATGGTTGTATCAAATGTATGTGTTCCTGTATCCACCACGATGGTATGATTGGCCTTTTTCACTTGGCATAATTTCCTGTAGTCATCCAAGTTGTTATACATATCAATAACTCATTTCTTTTTATTTCTTGGTAGTATTCCGTAGTGTGTATTCATTACAGTTTATTTAACGTTTCACCTACTGAGAGACAAGTGGGCTTTTCCAGTTTGGGGTAATTATGAATAAAGCTGCTATGAAAACTTGTAAACAAGTTTCACCCCTCTGGGGAAGATATCAAAGTATACCATTGCTGAGTCATATGGTAGTTTTATATTTATTTACATGAGAAACTGCCCAACTGTTTTCCAGAATGTCTGTACAACTTTACATTGCCATCAGCAATCTATGAGTGGTACTGTTTCTCTGCATTCTTGCCAATATGTGGTATTGTCACTTCCAAAATTATTATTCCTTTCATCATTCTCATGAACGTGTAGTGACCTTTTGTTGTAATTTTCATTTGCATTTCCCTGATGGTATTTATATTTTTATGTAGTCCATTTAGAGTTAAATCTTATATATGTTGTAAGGTTTCCATTAAGATTCTGGTTGTTTTTTGTTTTTGTTTGTTTGTTTGTTTGCCTATACAAGTCGAATTGCCCCAGATTCACTTATTGAATAGGCTATACTCTCTCCATTGAATTGTTTCTGTGTCTTTGTCAAAAAGCATTTAATATAACATATTTGAGTAAGTCTATTTCTGGCTTCTTTATTCCACACATATATTTAATGGTATTCAGCACTATACAAGGTGCTAGAGATACGAGAGATGCTAAGGTGTATCAATCATGATCCTTGTCTTCAAAGTACTTAAGATACTGCAAGTGCAGGAGGCTTAAGCAAATGTGATAGAACATAAAAGACACCAAGTTTGAAGTCTGCATCAGTATCTGTTTGGGGCACAATGGAGAGAGGAGGCAATTTTGTGTAAGGAGAGAGATTTCAGAAAGGATTCTAAAGAATAGGTTAAACGTGATTGATGACCAAATAGATAAGGAGAGAAGGCATTTCAGGTACAAGAAGAAGGTCATATTTATAGAGTCTTTAAATATGCAAATGTATAGAGATTTGAAATGGTCTGGTGCATTTGGAGAACTGCAGATACTTTGGTATAGCCTAAGCATAGACTTCAAAAGGGCCTGATGAGAGATGAGGCTGAAAGCATTAAGCATATAAACCAGAAAAGACCTGTTTAACATTCTAAGGACCTTAGGAAAAAAAGATATTAAATAATTTTAAGGTATAAAGTGACATCATTAATACAAAAGGAACCATTGTAGGCTTTATATTCCTTTCTTAAAAATAAATTATACCATATATTAGTATTAACTTCTGCACTTTCTCTCTTAATTCTTACAAGTGGATTTTTATTTATCCCCTGCACTTTCTAATTCAGTTCATACAAATAAAATTGTTCCCATACCCTTGAAAATAAAGGTCCTACACATTACAGATAGGGGAAGAAAGGGCTATTGATTCAGCTCCAGAAGGACAAGAAGTTCCAAAATTATAGCCATTTAAAATAATATTTTAGATAAAATCAGAATCTATAAGCATTTACAAAAATTAAATCTTGTTCTGTATTTAGGAACTTTGAAACACTCCTTCTGAAGATATTGTTTGTTTCCATTTTGAAGCATATGGACTAAAGTGCCTCCTTTGTAAATATGCCTTTCTCTCTTATTATATTAATTGATCTTCATGAATGTGACTAGTCAAATCAATGCATATAACGTTAGAATCTTTGCTCATTGGAAGATTCTTAAAATTCTGCTTTTACCTGTTTTACGTTTGAAGTTGTATGTACTTGTTACTGTTAAATCAGTTATAATGAAAGAGTTTATAATTATAAACAAAGGAGTTTATTCTGAAATGCTTTAATACAGTATTTAATTTGCATAATTTTTATATATATTTTAGTTTTGTGAGGCATAAAACCCAGTACTGATCTTGGCCAAAACCTACTTAACAAAAACTCCAACACATGAAAAAAAGAGCAGGTATTCTAAAAATATAATGCTAAAATATAGACTGGAATAAAATTAAAAGATTCCTGGAAACTTTCCATGATTAATAGGAGATAAATGAGCATGGAGTGATAGTATGGTAGATGTATGAGTAGCTTCACAGATCATTCTAATTGCCTTAAGGATGATGTTTTTGTACAGTAATCAGTAAAACAGTGATTAAATTGTTTCTCCTAGTATCAAGGTAAAATCATACCAGATAATATAACTGGAGGATATAGCATTTAGTAACTACTAAATAAGTTATAACTTTGATTAAAGTAAATTTCTTACCCCTGGATTCTGGGTTTCCATTTTCACATGGATTTTTAACTTTACCTTTACTTCCTTCTTTCTTTTAGCTTTTACACATGCTTAAGGGCATCAGCTTTTTCTGTTGACTCTGCCCTTGCCTCATTTTAGACTTTGATCTCCCCCCTGCTTAGATCTATCATCGGTGGACTCTGATGAAACATTGCTATGGTTTACCTACTCAGATAACTGTTCCTCTTCACTGTTTTCTACTGTATCATCTTCCCCTGTCTGCTCTTCAAATCTTGGCATTTCTCACAATTGTGTTACACAACAAATTTTGTTCTCACTTTATGCTCTCTCTCTCTCTGTAGGCGGTTTAATCCAGTCTCATTGTCTTAACTATCATAAATAAGCTGATATTTTTATTCTAGCCCATGAGTTGAAAAGCCATATATTCAATTGTTAATGAACATAGGAGAGGATAGTTTAAAACAATCCCTTTGGCAGCTTATATAGCATTTTTCATTTACTAGCTTCTTTTGGAATTGTATAGATAGAATGGATAATAATAACAATTTTGCAGAAATCATCTTCTTGAAACAAAGACACAGCTATTAGTATTACCATGAATTCATTCTGTGCCACTAAATGAGGAAGGCTATATTTTGTTTTGGTTTTTTTCTTTATACAAAGAGAAGACTGAGATGTGGACACAATGGTAGCAGTTAAGAAATCCTCTGACAATTGATTTCAACTTAATGGAACTATCATACAGACTATAATTTTCAAAGCATTTTTATTGCTGATAACATACACACAGAAAATTGCACAAATCCTAAGTCTGCAATATGAACATCTATGCGTAACCTTTACTCAGGTAAAGAAATGAAATATTATCATCATCTCTTAAGCTCCTTTCCTGTCTGTTCGCAATTATTAGTCTTTTTTTCTTCCTAAATTTAATTAACTACTAACCTGACTTCCAACATTCAAGATCAGTCATGCGTGTTTTGGATCTTTATATGAATGAAATTGTTCCATATACATTATTTTTGTATCAGGCTTCTGTTTCTTTTAGTTTAGGAAGTATTTTTTTTTTAAATGAAACACAGACCTGTAGACTTTTGGCAACAATTATAAAACTCTTAGGTAATTGATTTTAAGCTTTTGTGTCTCACACGTAAACCATCATTAGTTTTGATGTGCTGATTGCATAACACCATTGCCAGTTCAAGCTCATTAGAGACAAAAGTGACTTGGGAAAAAGAATTATAATTTGTCCTCATCAAAATATATGGGTTTTCTTTTTGAGAAGGTATATAGACCAACAAGGACAACTGAAATATATTACTAGGTCTAAATTAGATTTCTGTGTCTATTAGCTAAGGAGCCTGCAGGTACAGTAATGATTTTGAACTTACTGTTTCTAATGAGAATGCTGAGGTTGTCGCTTATGCTCTAAATACACAGTGCAACCTGCAAAGGCCTCAAGTATATAATTCACTAGAAAACTTAAATTAAAATTTGGCTCAGAGGAGTAATATATATTAAAACCAAATTTTGTAAAATTGCAATTGATTTTGAAATAGTCTGTTGATGAAACTATAGGCTCAAAAGAAAAATACATAAATGTGATCATATTACCTGATTGTTCCATGTGATATTTCTTTCATCAATATCATAAAATATTTTTTTTTCTAGTGAGGGAAAGGTAAACATTATGCTAAGCCCTGTAGGTCACTCTTCTTCACTGCATACTTAGCAACACAGGACTTTTGTTAACAGCATCTCTAACATTATGCATTATAGTTAAACACAAGGGAAAATCTGATCATGAGACTCTTAATGTGACAAGTATACCAGTGGATCTCAGGCAGTGCTTGAAGGACTAGAGATCTAAGAGGTTTTGCATATGCCCAAGTGAAACTAGAGAAGCCTGCTGACATCTACATGCAAAGCTACAGATCTCCTGTGTAAAAGAAAGGTATACAAATGCAAGGGAAATTTCAGTTTCTATAGCAGCCTGAACTTTTCATTTTCTAGATAATACATGTCTTCATTATGATAAAAGCCATTTTAATTTTTGAATTAAAGATTTCTTCAAATCCCTAATTGCCATTGCATCATGATGCCCAAGTACCCATGGTACACTACCCATCAGAAACAATACATCCTATGATCTCTGCATTATTGTGGAATGCCCTGGATTCTACCCTGGGTGATTTAGAATTGATAGCTGTAGTGGTTAAACCATTTTCTATGTAAATTAGGAAGTAATTAAAATGCAGATTTATTAAGTCATGCAATCATTTGTGTGTTTAAGGAATTTTCGTATGGCAAAGACTAGCAAGTTAACCATACAGACGGTCCCTGATTTATGATGCTTCAATTGAAGATTCTTCGGATTTCTTATTGTACAAAAGCAATAAACATTCAGCAGTTCAGGAACTTAAGATGGGGTGAAGTCAGTATGAAACCACTGTAAACTTAAAATATTTTTAAATAGATGGGAACATAATCCTATAGTAAGTTGAGCATCTGATTATTAGCTATCTGACCCATTTTACTGATGAGAAAATTGAGGTTGTATAAAACATGCTGGAGATATATATATATACACACACACACACACACACACACATATATATACACACACACATAAACATAATACATATATATAAATTTCCATAAAAGGAACACATAATTTGTGAACCAGATAAAAGAAAATTCCTGACCATTATAGTATGATAAAGTACTATATTTCTGGGATATAGAATTCTGACTTGGACAGTGCCAAAATAAAGCTTTTGTTACCCAGTATATTGAACTCATGCAATAAACTCTACAATAGTCTATATAATCTTGCCAGACTGCACAAAAATCTCTGCTATACAGTTCTGAAAATAAAGATTCTCAGAATACAATGGTCAAGGCATTTCAGCCAGAGCAACTCTATCTTTAATAGAAGCTGGGTGAAATGAGGCTGAAACCTACTGGGCTGCATTCCCAGATGGTTAGGCATTCTAAGTCACAGGATGAAATAGGAGATCAGCACAAGATGCAGGTCATAAAGACCTAGTTGTTAAACAGGTTTCAGTAAAGAGGCTGGCTAAAACCTACCAAAACCAAGATGGCGATGAGAGTGGCCTCTGGTCGTCCTCACTGCTACATTCCCACCAGCTCAGTGACAGGTTACAAATGCCATGGCAATGCCAGGAAGTTACCCAATATGGTCTAAAAAGGGGAGGCATGACTAATCCACCCCTGGTTTAGCATGTAATTTTAAAAAACCATAAAAGTGGACAACCAGCAGCCCTTGAGGCTGCTCTGTCTATGGAGTAGCCATTCTTTTATTCCTTTGCTTTCCTAATAAACTTGCTTTCACTCTGTGGACTTGCCTCAAATTCTTTCTAACACAACATTCAAGAACCCTCTCTTGGAGTCTGGATCAGACCCCCTTTCCAGTAACACAATAATGAAAATAGCCTTAAAATATATTTTTGAAAAGCTTTCTTGTTTGGGAAGCTGTACACACTTCTAAAATCATTTAGCTAATTAATTAGGATACCGAAGATAACAATAATTTAATATCACATACTTTTATACATTGTTCCTGCATGTTTGATGGACAGGAGAAGTTGATTGTGTGTGAAACTCTGAAAATATGCAGTCAGCACTTTTGTCGTCATGTAAATAGTTTGTAAAAGGCCAATTTGATAGCTAAGAATGAAAAAGAATTAGGAGAGATAAATTATGTAAACTTTCTTTATTAAAGTGAACACTATGCAAATATTCGATTTGTCTTCTATTTCAGCTGAGTTAGCCAATGATTGATTGCTTTCTATTTTAGCATGTTAATGAATTTTTTTCATTAGAATTCTCCATAGTTCTCAGATTTTAAGAATTAATTTTTCCAAAATTAAGTTGTAGCAGTATACATTGCAGCTCTGCAACAAACTGAAAATATAGCATTATTTATAGAAAAATATATTATGTATTTAGTCTTTATTTGTCCTTTTCATCTCCATTTTCCTATCTTTTATGCCTCACAAAGCAGTCTTCTAGCACATGACTCTTATTCATTAATTCAATCACTCATTAATTAGCAAACATTAACTGATTAATTACTCTTTGACAGATTTTTACCCTGCTGTCTGCATAAAGTTTCTGCCATTCTATTGGAAACAAATCTTAGACATCTCCTGATTTTCCCTTGACTGTCATCTTCATTCTGTAGGTGCTGCTCTCCTCTCTTCACAGAAAAACTCTTAAATTACACATGTTGAGGGTGCCACATGGCCTCCCCTTTTCTATCATCAAGCAGCTGACCAAAGGGTTACACAGGTTCAGGCTTTTCTCACATGTTCTGGATTTAGATGAAACAGTACACCACAGACTATCAAACCTGACATCCTAAGGTCCTCCAAACGGACCAGATGATGGAACCCAGAATTAAAAGAAAATCTTCTTTCCATGGGTCCAACTCTGACCAATAGGAATGAGAGAAATTCCCTCCTCACCTTGATCCACAGACTACACCAAGGAATAGTTTACCCTCCTAGTCCAATCAGACAAATATTGTGTATTTAGTATGTGAATCCTCCTAGCAACTCTATCTTTACTCTTTATCACTAACTGGTAGCAAGACTGATAATGCAACACTCTACAATACCTACTATCCTTCTCTCACATCCTATGTCTGACATGCTTACCATTAAATTTTGAGTACTTAACACACTGTCTAGCACACACTAAGTAATCACGTGTCAGCTCACAATTTTCTCTGTATGATATTGCCATGTTACATCACTTACTTTATATAAGATCTTTTCTTGGTAGTAAAATTCCACTGTCGCTACTCCTATAGAGATCAATGTTGTCAGAAAAATAATCTTACACTGGGTCATAGTGACTATCTCTTGCTGTAAAACAGTCATGGTCAAAAATATTACCCAAAACAAAACTTAAAATTTGGGGAGATGTTTTTCTGATTTGATTTACAAAAGGTGTATTAAACCAAACATGAGGGCTTCAAGCAAAGACCATTTTTTTCTTTACTCTCCCACATTATGCTGTCCTGTTTCACAGGGCAAAACTCACAGTGGTAGCTGACCCATACAGAGGCCAGTGAATTGCATCTGCTGAATTATCAGCATCCCTCATTCTTTTAATGAACTGTAACAACAGTGTAATGAATCAATCAGCCATGAGGAGAGGATGCCCTGGGGGAGAGCAGCAGAGCCTGTGAGACTGAAATCTTTTTAAATGAAGTGAAATCTGTCTTCAAAGTCTACCGATCATTTAAATAACACTGCAAAGAATCTTAATATGCCTGCATGACTGAAGTAAGCATTTTCTAAGTACTACACCAGCTGTATTTGAGATTTAAGTAGAGTGAGGTTTTTCAGATCAGTATGCTTGTATATACTTAGTAATACAATATTTAGAAAGTATGAATTGAAAATATTCATTCTTTACAAATATTATTAGGGGAAAAAGCTAATATTTTTATAAATACTACACAGGTGCTTTTGCCTGAATCACTTCACATACCTGTATAATAAACACAGGAGGCAGATATATTTTGCCATTTAGGAGCATTTATGTTTCATAACTTTAAAACTGCTGAAACCTGGATTCAACAGTACATTTGTATGAACCAAAATTTACATTTTACCCCTATTGTATCCCACAGCTTCAGCATCTGGTTTCTCCTTCCCGGATACATATTTGCTAGGATTATACTACATTGTTTTAAACTTTTAAGTTCAGTGGTACAGGATCAGGTTTGTTACATAGGTAAGCTTGTGCCATGAGGGTTTGTTATACAGATTATTTCATCACCCAGTTATTAAACTCATGAGTTATTTTTTCCAGATCCTCTCCCTCTCTCACCATCCACCCTCCAACAGGCCCCACTGTATGTTGTTCCCTGGTATGTGTCCATGTGTTCTCATCATTTAGCTTCCATTTATAAGTGAGAAAATGGGTTCTTTGGTTTTCTGTTTTTACAATTACATTACATTTTAAGTGAGATTAATTTAATATATTTTTAAGTATAGTGGATGATTCCCTTACTCATTACCAAGTAATTCTTCCATTTCCATTGAAACAATTATTTTCTCTAAAAAAGTTTAGTGCATTTGAAAGAAAAATTCTATAGATCTAGGCATTTGCTGGATAGCTGACATTTCTTCAGTTAGAAAGGATAGTGCTAAACGACATCATTCTCTATCGTTTCATCCTTTTCTGAAATACAGCGTATGGCTTCTCAGAACCACAGAGGTAAGAGCAGCATGCATTTGCCTGCTTGAGGCTTAGTCCCTATGAGTTATCTCATCTACTTTTTTGACTTCAAATACCAACTACATCATTTTGGCTTCCAATTTGTATCTGCATTCTTTTCCTCACCCTTCCCTTGCAAATGGGTGAAAGTCTTCTGAGGCCACATGATTTTTTCTGTTCATTCTTGGGTACCAGAAAGCTCTATGATCATAATAAATTGCCAAAACAATCTCAACAACAAAAATGTTTACATTTATGTAATAGGAAAAAACCTTGAATGACTTCTCCCTCCGCAAACTCCTGCTGCAGGATAGGTCTTTTACTAATTGAAAGTGTATCCTGTTCTTTACTACATTATATTTCTATCCTTAACATCCTGTTGTTTATGGGGAAACAAGGAAGAAGTAGAGGTCAGGAAGGGCAGGGAATACAAGTAAAGAAATTCCTAAGATTGTCGAACAATGCTATTATCATGCCTGGGTTTAGGAATTGTTCAAATATCACTGTTTCCTTAATGGGGGATTTTATTAGTGTTTTGCAGAATTTCCACCTTCTCCAACACATGCAAGTGCACGTAGCCACACACGCATGTGCCATGCACACACACACGTGTGTGCACGCACAACCTTGATGTTGGTATATCTTGTTCAGTCTTGAGGTTGACTATGTCTTTCTCGTAGCTATTCACTCCATAGTTATCTTTTACTCCTAATGCCCATGTCACCCCCCTAGAAGTCTGCATGCATAGGTACCCCTCTCTTCTACATTGCCCACAGCCAATCCACAAGATCCACTCAAGCATTCTCTTTCTGAGACATATATGGGAGTGAAAGTGGATCCCAAAGCCACAGTTGCTCCCTTTACTCTGCTGCATAAGTGGATAGTCAGCCAGTCTTTCATCCTATACATTACTCAAGAAGGCTTAAGATTCTGGTCCAGTGTGTTTTTCCTTACTGCTGGACCATCTATAGACCATATACAGCGACTGTTGTAAGCCTCAAACAGATATCCCTCAACAACGCTCTTAGTTTCCAGCCACACAATAACGCAAATTCCTCGTGAAAGTAAATAATCTAAATAATCCTCTAGTACTTTCTTTTTAAAGTCCCCAAGAAGGTCTGTGTTATAGGTTGTTTGGTATTTGATATCCACTGAATGTTTCTCTCTTTCAAAACTTCACATTTTAACATGCTATTATGACAACATTTGTTTACCTGATGTGTCCATTTAAGTGATATTAGGCATGTTAAAATTAATATTTAGAAAAGATGATTTACTCTCTCCCTTTTCAACCCCATATCAGTAGATGTCATCCCCATCCATCTAATTGTGAATCAAATGATTTAGGATACAGAGTGTGCTCTTCCTTCCTGTATTCCTCCCTCATATGTAACCTATCAGCAATTCTTATTCAGATTATCTCAAAAAGACATAATGAAATCCTTTCACTCTTGCATTTCCATGGCTACCACTTTAGGTTTCTCTCATTGCTTGAATAAGTGACTACAATAACCTTCTCATTGGTCCCCTGCTTCTGTTCTTGGCACAACACACCCTACCCTCCTAAAATTGTCTTACCTCATCAATAATGACTTTTACAAATAGTTTAGATTTCATCACTCCTCTATTTAAAAGCTTGTGATGCTTTCTCATTGCCCTTGTTGATAGCATAATAAAATCAAATTGAAAAACTTCTTATATGGCTAAACACACATAGCCCTCTTCAATCTCATCTCCTTTTCAATCATACTAGCTCTTTTTCAGTTACATAAGAATGCCAAATCATCCCAATCTCAGGATCTTTCATCTGCCATTCTATCTTCCTGTACACTTCCCTCCTGCATCACCATGTAGTGGACCCTTATTTATTTTTCTTTTTTTGAGACAGAGTCTTGCTTTGTCACCCAGGCCGGAGTGCCGTGGTGTAATCTCGGCTCACTGCAACCTCTGCCTCCCGGATTCAAGCAATTCTCCTGCCTCAGCCTCCTGAGTAGCTGGGATTACAGGCACTCGCCACCACGCCCGGCTAATTTTTTAAGTATTTTTAGTAGAGACAGGGTTTCATTATGTTGGTCAGGCTGGTCTCAAACTCCTGACCTCATGATCCACCTGCCTCGGCCTCCCAAAACGTTGGGATTACAGGCATGAGCCACCATGCCTGGCCATTTATTTTTCAATTTCAGATAAAATGACACCACTTCCAAGCAGCCTCCCCTAAAACAAAATACCTTCTTGCAAACCAGTTACCCTCCATTGTATTACTCAATTTCTTTTTATTTCATAAAACCTACTACACTTATAAAGCATTTTGTGTAGTTTTGGTTATTTCTCCACCCAGTCAGTAAGTTAGACCCTCAAAGAAATAGCTCTTCTGTTGACAACTACATTTTCAATTGTAAACATTTCCAACTACAAACTCTACGTTTACATATTAATTGTAAATACATCTAATCTATTCATAATATAAAACCTCATTTCGCTTTATACAAATATTTTCTATAGATACTTTAAAATAATTGTTTTAAAGTTTGATTTAGTAAATTCATTTAGTTTTGCATTCACAGGCCTGTATTAATTATGTATTTTTTCATAAATATTATACTAAGCATTCGATTTACAATCTAATATGATAAGTACAATGATGAAAATGCATTGAGGCCCGGCGCAGTGGCTCACGCCTATAATCCTAGCACTGTGGGAGGCCAAGGTGGGCAGATCACCTGAGGTCAAGAGTTCGAGACCAGCCTGGTCAACAAGGCGAAATCCCGTCTCCACTAAAAACACAAAAATTAGTCAGGTGTGGTGCCAGACGCCTGTAATCCCAGCTACTTGGGAGGCTGAGGCAAGGAGAATTGCTCGAATGAGGAAGGTGGAGGTTGCAATGAGCCGAGATCATGCCACTGCACTCTAATCTGGACAACAGAAAGACCCCATCTACCAAAAAAAAAAAAAAAAAAAAGTATTGCTATGAAAACAAATAGGTGGATATGTAACAATAGTAGGATAAGAGAGAGGATATAGCTCCAGGAGTTAGTCAATCAGAACTGATTTCCTTAGAATAAGCATGAAAGCAAGAATTCATTAGGAGCATTCGAGGCAAGAGGAACACCATTTACAAAGGCTTAGGGCTGAGTGAAAGCATGCTAGTATATATTTTTTAAAAAATGGAGGCCAGTTGCAGTGGCTCAGGCCTGTAATCCTAGCACTTTGGGAGGCTGAGCTGAGTGGATCACTTGAGGAGTTCGAGACCAGCCTGGGCAACATGGTGAAACCTCATCTCTACTAAAAAGACAAAAATTATCTGGAAGTGGTGGTGTGCTCCTGTAGTCCAGCTACTCAGGAGAAGGAGGCATAAGAATCGCTGGAACCCAGGACATGGAGGCTACAGTGAGCCAAGATCATGCCACTGCACTCCAGTGTGGGACTATCTCAAAAAATAAATAAACAAATAAATAAGGAAATAATAGAGTGATAAAAGTTGTGGCAGAAAATGTAGTTTAAGGATGATGAATTTAAAATGACATATAAATTGTGGAATATAATTAGTGCAAATTACACGTGAGCATATTTGCCTTTTAAAAAGATGGAAGTAAGAAATGATTTTAAAAAAAACACCTAATATGGTAGAATGAACATAGATAGAAATTCAGGATAGAACTCTAAGGATAGAAATGTTAAGATGAAGTGACTGAGACCCTATAAGAACGAGGGAAAGGTCAAAGATGACTCATTGGTTTCTAACTGCATGGTTTGATCAGAATAATGTTGAAGTGCATGTAAGATGTCATGATTGAGAAGCGCACTGCATGAGGATTGAGGGATCTGTGTTGGAGGTCTATGTTTGGGAGTCATTCACAAACTGATATTTTGAAGACTTGGGTGTATTGACTTGAATAATCAATGAAAGTGTACTTAACTTATATGTTGTCAACAGCCACTTTGAAAAGCTGTTGATGAACTTGCAAGTCAACAAGTTGGTATAACTTGAATTGGAAAGAAAGACTGTGAGAAATTTGGTAAACTCTTTGATTAATGGGAATGAGTACCTGTAAGTCCTGCATTAACAGGCAGCACAGAAGAGAAAGTGTATCAGTTATGATTTTTAAAGGAAAAGCAGCATTTGTAGGTACATTTCTAATAGTAATGGCCTGAAATCAGCATTAGTGTCTTAAGTATGTTATTTCTAATCCCCAAACTTGAAATATATAGGGACAAATTCTTGAGAAATTCCCTTTTGAGAATAGCAGTAGTGGTGTTCTCAGAAAAAAAAAAAAATACTGATTTTCATTATGACAATTTATTGTAGTATTTTCTAGAAACAGATTGGGGATATAAGTGTGAATTTTATAATGAAAAGAGCAATGCAACATAGGGCTTAAGGCTATGACAGAATAACTGGTCCTATGTTTTCAAATAGAAAATTGTGGTGGAATGATCCCAAAGCTAGCAGCTGTATCCATGTCTGGAAGTGTAAAGCTTAGAGGATCTTCCCGCATAGATTTGTTTTGTATTCTGTTAATATATACATTTGGTGTTATAGGGTTAAAAAAACAACAAAAAACAAACAGATGAATATGTCAATAAGAAACATAGCAATAATAATAATTTCAATAATAATCATAACCATCATAAGGCTTCCATTGTAATGAAAGAGGGTTAGTCACTTTTAAATAATTTCAGCTCTCACTTAACAATTAACGTTTTAAATAAAAGACTATCTAAGTTTTGGTCTTGTTGTTATTCCTTTGGGCAAAGGACAAGAGGGTATTTTTTTTTTTTAACTGAAGCGAGCATTACAAAATATAAAATAAACCATTTTAAAGTGAAGAGGTGGGCACAGTAGCTTACACCTATAATCCCAGCACTTTGGGAACCTAAGGCAGGAGGATTGCTTGAGTCCAGGAAAATAGTCAAAAATCAACCTGTACAACACAATGAGACCCTGTCTCTACAAAAAGTAATTAATTAGCCCGGTGTGGTAGCACATGCCTGCAGTCTTGGCTACTAGGGAGACTGATGTGGGAGGTTTGCTTGAGCCCAGAAGTTCAAGGTTGCATTGAGCTATGATCATGCCATTGAATTCCAGCCTGAGAGGTCTCTGCAAAAAAATAAAAAATAAAAAATAAAGTGAATTATTTAGTAACATTTAGTGTATCCACAATGTTGTGCAATCATCGCTTCTATCTAGTTCTAAAACATTTTCATTGCCCCAAAATATAACCCCCTACCCTTTAAGCTGTTACTCATCATTCTTCCCTTCCCTTGGCTGTTGGCAACCACTAATGTGCTTTCTGTCTCTATAGATTTACCTACTGGGGATATTCTGTATATATTGAATCATACATGTGATCTTTTGTGTCTGGCTTTTTTCACGTAGCAAAATATTTTTGAGGTTTATTCTCATTGTAGCATGTATTAATGCTCCATTTCTTTTTATTGGACAATACTGCAATATGGAATAATTTTATAGAATAATATTTTATTGCATGTGTATACCACAATTTGTTTATCCATTCATTTATTGATGCACATTTGGGTTATTTCCACCTTTGACAAATGTAAACTGGGCTGCTATGAACATTCATGTATTCAAGTATTTGTTTTAGTGTGAGTTTTTAATTACTTATGTTATATATCCAAGTATGGGCTTTCTGGGTACTCTGCTAATTGTTTAACTTTGAGAAATTGTCAGACTGTTTTTCACAGTGTCTACACAATTTTCCATTCCTACCAGCAAAGGGTTCTAATTTCTCCACATATTCTTAAAGACTTGTTATTTTCTATTTTTTCCCCCCAATAGCCATCCTGGTGTGTATGAAGTACTATTTAATTGGGATTTAGATTTGCGGTTCCTTAATAACTAATTATGTGAAGCATCTTACTATGTGCTTGCTGGCCATTTGTATATCTTCTTTGGAGAAATGTATATTCAAGTCCTTATGCCCCACTTTGCATTTTTGTTGTTGAGAAAGTGGCGGTATATATGTAGCCAAAGAGGACACATACAAAAGAAACAAATGTTCTTACCAAGATAAACATGAATGGATTTTGAAAAACCAAACAAATATGCACCACAGTAATTTTTTGCTTTCTTGGCTTAGAAAGGATCTATTTTGGAACTTATTGCATTGATTATATTCTTTAAATTTAAGGGCTATTATAGGTAAGAGCCAGATATCTTTCATCGTTGTAATTTAAACTGCACAATATATGTTGATTTATTGTTTAATTTATCAGTAACTTGTTTAATTCTGTGATCACTGTAGATATCTTCTATAATGTTATTTTTGTCAAGTTACTGAAAATCAGAGTGCATGTATCTTCTTCATATCTATGTTTGGGTTGAAAAAATAGTTATGGCCGGGCACAGTGGCTCATGCCTGTAATCTCAGCACTTTGGGAGGCTGAGGCAGGCAGATCACCTGTGGTCAGGAGTTCAAGACCAACCTGACCAACATGGAGAAACTCTGTCTCTAGTAAAAATACAAAAATTAGCTGGGCATGGTGGCTCATGCCTATAATCCTAGCTGCTCGGGAGGCTGAGGCAGGAGAACTGCTTGACCTGGGAGGCAGAGGTTATGGTAAGCCGAGATCGTGCCACTGCACTCCAGCCTGGGCAACAAGAGAGAGACTCCATCTCAAAAAAAAAAAGAAAAGAAAAGAAAAAATAGTTACATAGTAGATCTGAAGTGAACACTTTCAGTAGATCAATGGTTACATTTTGAAAGTTATTTATTATTTATTAGATGATATATTTGGAAATTTTGATGGGAAAATATTGAGGGGTTAGGACATGATTTTTTCACATTCAACATAATAAAATTCAGGTGGACAGTGAATTGAGTTAGGACTATAGCCCCAGAGTTCACTAAAGTGTTCATACAACACTTACAAATGAATTATGAGGTATTGTTTGGAAAGGAGAATATTTTAAGATTATGCATTTATATTTGAATCAGTGGAAAAGGCTTTGAATTGTCCATCTGTGACAAGTACAGAAAATATAACACTGAAATGAACTCAAACAATTCTCACAGTGTAATTTTCTGAGTTAGTGGAAGCTGTTACATTTTAGTCACCCATGGAAGAAAATCCTTAATCCATTTAATAGTTCTGCCTTTTTTATTTACACATACCTTTGTTCCTTCACTATAGATAAGTGAATTCAATAGAGTTGCATATTTCTTCTGTGGCTGTCGTTATTATCCAGAATACAACCAGGCTAATAGTAGCAATTTCATTCTTTATTGTCAGAGTAAAATGCAACTGATGATATGGTTTTGATATGCTTGCCGCTACTTAAAAATGAAATATTTCTCAAAAAATATTAACATCACAGTATATAATTGAGATAAAAAACCATTTATTTTATTCCCAAATCCATATCTGACCTTAAATATGTTACAAATAAGCCCAGCAACTGAATAATGCCTATGAACAAATGGCTAATGTGCCTTTCCAGTTGGTAAATGAGCATACTGTGCTTGTGTGAAAATTTTTGTTCTCTACCTACACATTTGTTTATTCAAACTACTGCTTTTTAGTGATCATTAAGTGAGAAATCTCTCACTCCCTAAATGGTAAGATAGCAATAAAAGAGCGTTATTTCTTAAGTGTGAGAGGTCCATGTTTGAATTCCTACTTTTACTCTTTTGTAGCTTTATAACTTTGGCAAGTTCAGTAACTTCCTCAATCCTCTGCTTTTCGTCTGACTGTTAGTTTCATTAGTAACTTACCATCCTACAGAAAGATATTAATAATTTCTCTTTTATTCATTATTCCTGCATGAGCAGCTGCATCAACCATAAAGGCAACTGTTTTAGAATAAATTTATGCCATGAGGATTCCAGTGATTGAAATGATTTAGTCTGGCAGTATTTCTTTTTTTTTTTTTTTTTTTTTTTTTTGTCATCTATCTCAACCACAAGGGCCAATTCATGATCTCTTGGTTTGAATTTATGACTTAGACATTTACTCTACCTGACTTTGTGGGTGTTTTTGTTCTAATGATGAGTTATGAATTGTCTTTGGTTTCATCTCTACAACTATCAGATTGGTTGTGATGTCAGACCATTACTCAGATATAATTTCATTACCTTTTCTTTGTAAATGTACGCCATTTTAATTGCTGAGTGTAAGCCATTAGAGTCACTACACTTTTTGCTTTTTAATGGGAGCTTGAGAGAACAGTTGTATCGATGGTCTAGAAACTCCTCCTCATTTACATCTTCTCCACCAGAAAATAGTTATTAATTAATAATATTTTAAATTTATATTGATAACTAACATTTACTGTGTGCTTTCTGTGCCAGACCATGATTTAAGCATTTTATACAGGATGTCACTTAATCCTTACATTCCTGAGAGGTTAGTACTAATATTGTTTCTATTTTACAGATGATATAGAAAGGTAAATTACTCATCCAAAGCCAACATGTAGCAAGAAGTTTTAGTTTCTGGGTAATTATTCCTCAGTGGTTAGTTAATTTACAGTTTTTAACACCTGAAAGGATGTAAAACAAACAAACAAATAATCTCAAACCCTAAATAATGAACATCTCATAGAATTTCATACAAATGTTCATACAAAGGGGATACTATAAACATTTTAATGTAATAATTCTTTCCAATCATACTAGGAAAACTCTAAAGACAGCTAAAGCAGTTGGATCAAGACTCATATACAAAAATAAGAAAGACTTGACTGTTTAATTATTTGTATTTAGTTTGTTCATCATAGGTATACTAAGCAATGTAAGTAACATCTAAAAATTGCTTAAATTCATAGCTTGAGTACTGGATTCTATTTACTTTTGCAATTTTTGGCTTTTCACTTAATAATAGAGTCAAACTCTAATCTGCTTGCCTTTTCCAGTCGTAGGACTCCATCAATATTTATTTAAATAAACACAGTGTTTGAGAGAACTCTCCCTGTTGCTCCAATTTTATCTGAAGACCAATGTTGTTGGATCTAAAATGTTTTCCTTTATGGCATTTTAAAAATTGCTAAATTATTCCAACATTTTAGAAAAATTATGGTATTTCCACTAGAGATTTAATTTTCTTCTTCTTCTTCTTCTTCTTCTTCTTCTTCTTCTTCTTCTTCTTCTTCTTCTTCTTCTTCTTCTTCTCTTCTTCTTTTTTTTTTTTTTTGTAGGAAAAGTGAACACATTTGGAAATATTGGATCAGCATTGCAGCTATACCATTTAAACAGGACACACACATTCCAGTTCTCCTTGACAGAGAGGCTGAAGGTAGGTTATCACTCATCATCAAATGTCTTGAGGTTTTTTTAGAGTAAATAAATATTTCCCTCTTTATGTGTTTCTAGCAAGGTTCACAAAGGAAAAACACATCTGAATGAGCTAGTGTTTCAAAAAAGAGAGAAAGAGAGACTATGTTTCTTTGTAGAAATAAATATTATTATTGTTTAATAGGAAAGCAAGGTCTTTGTTACAAAATGTGTATCTTTTGTTCTATACCTACCTTCACCCTATAGATATTTCAGTTTGTAACTTCTGGTCTGGAGATATTCAGCTATGTAAATGCTTCTGAGTCTTCACGTCTATATTTCTATCAACTGCAGTTTTACAGCACAAATGTGGTTCATCGGTTTAAACCAATTTTCAGGGTAGGAATGTCAAAGAAATGCATCAGTCACAGAAAATTAAGAAACAGTCATACAGTACCTAATGGCCTAAGAAACTTAATCTGTTTCCCAAATCATTTGACTTACTGTCTAGATATTTTTTTCTTTTTTGTCCCCACTAAGGAATATCAAGTTCAATATCTTTTCCCTGCAGACTTCAAATGAAATCAAATCGGCAATAATTAATATCTGGTTGGCAGGGTCTTATATGGATTATTTCTTGAAAAACTAAGGACAATAGTTGAGTTTTAAATGTGCTTATAACATTTCAAGGTGATACATGGTGAATGTAGTGGAGAATCTTTTTCTGTCAATACAGATTTCTTAATAGAAATTCACTTAAATGAAGGCCTATCATTTTGTAGTAAATTATTTCACTCTAGTTTCGAACAAGCTTTATTGAACACATGCCTGCCCCCCACACACAATAAATTATGTCTTGACAGTGTAATTCATTTAAATAAATATTTTCTCTGTTTTAATTTTAAATAAGTCCTTACCATCTGCTCTGTCCTTTAGTTACAAATGCCAAACAGCATAACTTACTATTGTGCCATTTTCAAACTGCAGACATGGAAGTGATTTGGTGCTTGGCATGTTTCTGTTTTTAGTTCTACACAATCGGTATTTGTTTTTCCTTTTCTCATGCTTCAAATATAATGGGAGATACAATTCTATTCTGACATATTGAAACCTTTCCCAGAAAGAAAGAAAGAAACAGAGGGAAGGAAGAATGATTAATTGAAAGGTAAACTAAGGCCATATCTGCAGAAATGTGATGTACCTGCAGGATTGTAATCATGTGGATGAGATGTTCAACCTAACTCGATGAGGCAGATGCAATGCAGATTGCATTGTAGCCAAGACCCTTAGTAAGGGAAAATCTATTTTTCTTCCAGGGAGAACAAAAGACATTTCCAGAGAAGCCAAGAATTAAAAGTACATTCACCCTCTCTGCATCTTTTGATAGACTTCATATTCTAGGGGCATAGCAAAAACTACTCAAACGTTAGAAAAGCATCAAACTGAATAGAAGAGGAGCATAATAAGTCTGGTTAGCATGAAAGGTTATGTTCAATTCAGCTCAGTGTTCATCAAGCCCTTTCTCTGAAGAAATTACAGCATGAAGCACTTAGCTGAATACATTCATAATGAAAATAAAAGCTGCTGGTTCGTGTTTTAAAAAGAAAAGGAAAAGATAACAGAACATGTTTATATGAAAAATTCATAAAGAACTAAAATTGCTAATTGGAAATGTATGATATTTTATAAAACCAGAGCATAGGAGCCTTCAAAGCCTTGGCTATTCTGCTAGGACAGGCTTTCCACGTTGTGGATGGGCACTGTCTTGAGATGTTTCTTTGGAATTTTTCTCTCAGTTCTACATTCCACAGCTATCTGAGAACAGACTCAGCTCTCTAGGATACTGTATTCTGGCCAAGGCCAGACTAATCTGGGTCTCCTGTTCCAGGACGCTACAGTGATAAGGGTGGTCAGTTTTATAGAATTAAAACATAGACATACTTAAGTTCCCTTAGGCACTGCAATCTGTGATTATGTCTACTTCATTATAGTCTTTCCCAGAGATAACATAAGTTTTCATCTTTTCACTTTTAAACCTTACTTAATAGTGATTATCTCAGGTAAACTCATCTATTCTACATTTTCCCTGTGCTAAAACCACTCTTCTCTTTCACAACAGATAGAGTGGGAAGAAAAGTGTTGATATTTAAAAATAAAATGAAAAAGCTACAGATGCTTCTACTATTACAGAGAAGTAAAACAATTCATGCAAGGTGATACTTGTTTTTCTTTTTGATATCAACATAGGCACATCAGTAGGTAACTTTCCTTGGTCATGCGAAGTCCTCAAAAGAAACAGTAATTTAGAAATAAAATTACAAAGCTTAGAAATGTCACACTATCTACATATGCAATGAAATAAAAAACTGGAATAAAAACAGAATCAGAAAAAATATTATATGCCATCTGGGTATATAAATAAGCAAAAAAAAAAAAATACTCTTTCTCTTTTAAATAATTTTTTGAGTCAAAGATAAAACCCAAAGTGAAACTGCAGTTTATTTAGTATACTAAAATTTAACAGTAATGAAAACAGCACATATCAGAATGCCTAAGGAATAGCACTATGACAGCTGTCAGAGGGAAATTAATTACATACACGCCCAAATAAGAAAGAAGAAGACAAACGAATTAAACATTTGATCCGGAAAGTTAGCAAAGGAACAAGAAGATAAAATGGGAATAGAAAAAGTGAAATAACAATGATTAAAACAAAATAAAGAATTGGAAAAATAGTAGAACACTTCCTATTTTATGACGAAACTACTATTAATCTTCACAACAAAGACATTAGGCAGGCAGAACACTTTTAGGGGCAACACAGAACTGAATTGATATATATTATCCACACATTTACTTTCATTGCCAGCTTAAAAATGTAGGAAATTAATGCTCAAAGAGATTAAGTAATTTACCTATGATCAAAACATTTCTTTTCTTTGCAGTGCTTCTACTTACTGGTAGATTAGCCATTCTGAACTCCCGTCTATATTTCCAATCTCTGTCATCTTTAATCTCCTATTCTGAGATTAATACACATTTTCTTATTTTCTTTCTCCTTTTTTTCTTTTCCTTTTTTTTTTTTTTTTTTTTTTTTTTTTTAAATGGAGTCTTGCTCTACCGCCCAGGCTAGAGTGCAGTGGCAAGATCTCAGCTCACTGCAACTCTGCCTCCCAGGTTCAAGCAATTATCCTTCCTTAGCCTTCCAAGTAGCTAGGATTACAGGCTCCCACCACCAGGCTCCGCTAATTTTTGTATGTTTAGTAGAGATGGGTTTTCACCATGTTGGCCAGG